>NC_137157.1:96089923-96404923 GCF_951394435.1 Stenella coeruleoalba
CACCCCTCTTCTCCCATTCCCAGCCTTCTGACGCATCCTGTGTCCCACCGTCTCTCCCTTCTTTCTCCTAGCCCTCTCCCACCTTTTTCGCCCCTCCCACAGCCCCCTCACCTTCCCTTCTCGTCCCTCCTTCATGCGCACAGGCCCCTCAAGCACAGGCCCCTCAAGCAGCAGCTGCCTGGTGTGCTCAGGAGGAACCCCAGCATGGGGGCCGTCAGGTCCAGCGTGGAGAATGGACGCAGGTTCTGAGGGGTGCAGAGAGCACAGGAGCGGGGCGCTGGGCATCTGCCTCTTGGAGGACAGGAAGCATCCCAGTGCCTTCGTTTCACTCCTTTGCACCTGGCCCCTGGGACCTTCACCCTCGGGAAGGAAGGACGGGCACACACAGCCCACGGCACCTCTGCCTCTCCCGTCCGCAGGCCTCGGCTTCATCCGTTTCTGGGGGCCTTGCGTTTTTGGACGCCCCCTTCCTCCGCCTCTCTCACCTTCTCCACCTCCTCGCTGGACGGCTCAGGGACCTCGTAGGGCCCGATGCGCTGGGCTGCAGCCGCCAAGCTCTCCTGCTCTTCCCGCTGGCGCACCTGCTTGTTGATGTGTCGGAGGAATGGAACTCACCGCCGCGATCTAGGTGAGGGTGGGGTGTGGAGGGAGGACAGCTCAGCTCCTCGTCTGTACATCCACCCAGACAACGACATCAGTGCCACGCCGGCACACACACGTAAGGAAAGAGACCTCAAGAGTCCTGGAGATGCGTCCCCACTCACCAGCCCCCAACTCCCGAGGGTACAGCCCCAGTGGCCCCTACCATGGCGGTCAGGGCCTCCCGGGCGCGGGCCTCGGGGCTCCTCTTGAGCACAGCCTGGAGCAGCAGTGGGTACTTGGTGATGCGCTGGTGGGGCTTGATGAGGAGATCCCCAGCGTCTGCCTCCCCGAGCGTTTGTGCTTCTCACACCACTGCCGGGGAAGGTGGGCAGGGGTCAGGGGGGCTGCAAGCCACCCTCCTGCCCCGCCCCGGGGATACCCTCAGCCTTGGAGCAAGGTCCGCCGCATCCCCCTTCCCCAGCAGCCCCTCTCCCACCTGCAGGAAGGTGCGGAAGAGAGGGTTGTTGTCCTGCTGCTTCCAGGCGTAGGCCATGGTCTGCTTCACTCGCAGGCAAGTACAGAACGTAGGGCTGGAAGCGCTGGCTGAACTGGAGGGACAGGTGTGGGGCAGGGAGCGGGCAGGGAAGGAGCCTGGCTAGATCCTTAGTCCAGCTCCCGCCAATCCCAACCCCCCACCACTTCCAGCCCCCCTCTCTGGATCCAAGGAGTTGAGGTCCCGAGGGGCCGACCCGCTGCCGCCCTCTGAGCTCCATCCCCAGCCCCTGCCACGCCCCACTGCTCTGGACCTCACCCGCCATCAATAATTTAGCTGGACCGTTTTCAGGGCACTGCGGATCCCATTTCAGCCCAGCCACGGGGTGGTGACCTGAGGCTTGCCCAGAGCCCTGCTCCTGGGGAAGAGGGCCACCAACGGCCCAGGAGACTGTCCCCCTGCCTCTCTACCCCAATCCAACTCTGCAGGCCACGTTTCCCTGGCCAGTGAACTGGAGGAAGTGAGATCCTGGGCCTCTTGCTTTCTCTTATCACCCTTCCCGCCCTGGGTACCCTGTGGCCTTTCACTCCCCTCCCCCAGGCCCCTGAGGGACAAGTCGCTTAGGCCCTGCTGCTTGTGGATGGGTCTCTGTCCCGGACATAAGATTTCATGGTCGATGAGAGCTTAGGTGTAGCCTTCCCTGAGATAGCTGCCCTCCCTCTGGGGGCTCCAGAAGCCCAAAGGGCCTTCGGGACAGAGGTCATACTGTGGAATGGAGGGAAGAGGTGAGGTGGTATTTAGGGGTAGGGGTAGTGCCCTTGGACCCCCTCGAGTCACGGCAGGGTGCCAGTGGTATGAGCATTCCAGCAGACAGGACCCCTTGGGGCTCTCCCAGTCCTGCCCCATCCAGATGGGGCCCTTCTCCCCGCCTCACCGACAGGAAGCCGTTTTGCAGGCTGACCGGGTCCAGAGGCTGGCCCGAGGCTCGCGTCTCCTCCAGGGTGGGCCCCAGCACTTCTTCCCAAAAGCTCTGGTGGGCTCGGATCAGGCTAGGGACATTTCCAAACAGGGTCTCAGCTGACACCTGGAGGAGGGAGCGGAACATGCCTCGGCAGGTGACCTGCGGGCAGCACGGGCGGTGGGCAGGCAGGGACGGCTAAGCCCGAGTGGCAGGGGCTGGGTGGGACCTGCAGCCTGCTTGGGGTCTAGGGCAAGGAGGGGAGTGGGGAGGCAGGGTAAATGGGGGTTGCAATTCTGCTCTGTGACCCCGCCCCCACTCCCTGGGTCCCACACCCCGAGTGCCCACTCACTTCCGTCAGCAGCCCCACTCGTTAGCAAGTTCAGCAGACCGGCGGCTAGGAGCTGGATGCAGGGAGGGCTTTCAGCGTCTGACCTCCTCCTCTCAGACCCCAGCCTAGCCAGCCCTTCACAGCATCCCCACCCCCACCTTCATACCACGAGCCTCTCTCCCAAGACCCCGGGCGGGTCTCAGGTCAGGGGGATCTTGATGTCCTGCCCCTTCTCCCCAACAGCCGTGCCCCTTCCGGTCTGGAGAACCGGGTGGGGGGAGTGATTCGAGGGACACGGTAAAGGGCCAAGGATGGGGCCCGGGGGCGGGGCTGCTGGGGATGTGGCGGGGGTAGGGCGGCTCACATCTGTCATGATCTTGAGCTTCCGCACATAGATGAGCTCGGTGGTCAGTAGCTCCCACAGCGCTTCCTGCTGGTGGCAGAGCTCCCGGCTCATCTCCTGGGTGGGGATAGGGCTGGTTCAGCTGGGGAATGATGACAAGACCAGCAGATGCCATCTGCTGAATGCTACCAGATCTACTGCACAGAAAGCCTTTAACCCTCCACCAATCCTCCAGTGTGTAGGGGGCGTTATCCCCAGGTCACAGAGGAGGCGACCGAGACGCAGAGAGGTTTGCTGTCTTGACCGAGGTCTCGCTAGTATGTGGCGGGGCCGGGATCTGAAGTTACAGCAAGATGCCTCCAAGTGCTGTCCCTGCAGACCCCATTTCCCAAGGCCTTTCCCTCCTCCGGGGCAGAGGTGAGGGGTGTGTGTGTGTGTGTGTGTGTCTAGGACCCCACGGGGTCAGACACTGTGTCCCGGGCCCACCTTGTGTCCAGGCACCAGCTCCTTCCAGGACTTCTCAATGGCCAGGCTGCTGTCACCGTCCTCTCCGATCTCCCAGTGCCGCCGGTCCTCTGGGGGCAGGCGGGGCATCCCAAACATGCTGAACGTGTGCAGCCTCATCTCCAGCTGATGGGCTCTGGTGACTTCCTGGGGGCGCCGAGAGGGGATTAGTCCTGGCCACTTCCTGGCCCGGGAAGGGCTGCGTGTGTGCGTGCGTGTGTGCGTGCGTGCGTGCGTGTGTGTGTGTGTGTGTGTGTATGTGTGTGTGTGTGTGGTGGCAAGTTGCCCTGAGCTTGAGTGAGGACCTGCAGGCCCGAGGGACGAGGATCAATCCTGGCTGGGATTACGGGGTACAGGGTGTGGCCGGAACACGCATGGAGAGGCACCTTGTCTGCAGAAAGGTCCCTGGACAGAGGGGTCTGACCTGGGCTCCCTGACCAGAAAGATAGCTTCCAGGGCTCTCCTGAGACAGAACCCTTCAGAGGGACCTTCAGGTGGAGACCAGAACGGCACTTAGGGAACCAGTGGTCTCAGGAACATTTTGACACTTGCCCATCAAACGGACATCATTACGAGGCAGCCTGGCTTAGAGATGCTCCCCTGAGAGGGTCTCTAGACAGAGCCACACCCTGCTTCTTGGAGGGGCTCCCATGTTCTCAGCTCTGATGGTCTCTGGAGGACGTCGCAGCTCAGGCTGTGAGCTTGGGGATGGGAGGAGAGGGACCCCTTACCTTGAGTTTGGGGAAGTGAGGTGTCCCAGCCCCAAAGGGGCCTCCATGCCTCTTCTCAGGCTCTGGTTCTCGCAGCCTCAGGGGAGACAGGCCTCGGGCCGGGCCAGAACCCTTGGTAAAGGGGACATAGCCTTGGAGGTGTCGGCCACTGGGATCCTGGAGGAGGAATGGGGGAGTTCTGGGGGCGTCCTCTCCCCACAGAAGTCCCAGACAAGCAGTGGGGCCTGGCTTGGCTCTGGACAGCATCCCCTACACCAGCAAGTTGGGCCGGCTCACCTCTCCCCTCAAACCAGTTTGGTGAGAGCCGCTCTGGCCCTGAGTCACAGTAGCCACTTCCAGGGAGGCCACTGAGCCAGGCAGGGGCCGCCGGGCCCAGGTGCCCAGGGGCCTCGTGCAGAGCAGCTCTGGCACGCACACGCCCAGGCTCTGCGTGTGTCCCGGTGTCCCCCTCCAGCCCCACTCCCGTGTGTGCTCCCTGCACCACGGCCGTGCCTGCACGGTGCCCGGTGCACACGCATTCTGGGGCCCTCACAGCCTCCTGCGCACGTGGGGATGGGGGCCCTCACACGTGCGGCCTCCTCCCCGGGGCATGTCCCCTCCAGCTGGGAGTGGCTGCCCTTCCGTGTGCGAAGCTGAGGCCTGGCCCAGAAGTCTCCTCCTGGGCAGGCCTGGTCACATTCCTTGATCTGCCCGTGGCCTGATTTACCCCACAGACATCCTAGTCTCCCTTCCCACCCTCAGCTGCCTCCCAGGGCCAAACCCTCCTCCAGTCAGGCAGGGGATACCCTCGGCCGAAGCAGAACTGACCTCAAGGTGGAGGGAGAGCCTGGAGGCTGAGGGAAAGACTGCTGCGCCTCCACGCCCATTTCTTTGGTAGCACTGGAGGCCGCCAGGAGGGTGGAGCTGGGGTGGAGGTGGGCAGGCCCTCACACCCCTCCCCACCTGTAGAGTAGGAACACCTTGAACCTTTGTTTTTCCAGGCCTGACTCAGAGGGAGGCAGGTTTCAAGGAGCCCACCAGCTCCTCGCAAGTAGAGGTGGGAGTCTGGGAGGTGCCAAACCCTGGGTTTGGTGACCTTCCCCACCAGCTCCGTGCCTGTGACCAGTCTAACAGCACTGAGGGCCTGGCCCCTCCTGGCTCTCTGCCTCACCTGCCCCATCTGTCTGGGATGGGTGTGGAGTCCCGGGAGCCTGGCCCAGCACGGCCATCCTCTCCCTCACAACCCACGAAAGAAGGCAGGGGTGCGGGCTAAGAACAGAGCAGTCCAAGGCCTGGCAAGGGGACAGAGACTTGAAAGCCTGGGTGTCCTCCCCCCTGCCCCACCCCGGTCACCTTTGGGACACAGCCTGGACTCACCAGCACGGGGCCTCCTCGGGGACAGAGGCTACCAGGAGTACTCAGGGTGGAGGCCCGAAGCCGGCCCCCATAGGTCTCAATGCGGGAGGCCACCAGTCCTTGGAGGCGACCCCCATTGGGAGGACCAAAGGCGTGCATCCCTTCTCTCCTGGGTCACCTCCCAAGGGTCATAACTCCAATGTTCAGGAGAAAGGGACCCGCTGAGGCTGCAGAGAGAAAATAAGGAATGGAAGGGCCAGCCTTGATCAGTGGGTAACGCCAGGCTGGAGACAGAGGGGGGAGGGGGAGGGGAAGAGAGGGAAGGGGAGAGGGAAGGCCAAGACTACTTGCTGGGAGAGCACAGCTGCCTCATCTACGACTTGGTGGGGGTCGGGCACACCCCGACATGCTGGGTAGGAAGCCCCTTGGAACCATGCCCCTTCCCTCACATTTGCGCATTTGGGGTACCAGCTCCCACCCTGGCCTCAAAGGATGCTGAAGTCCTAAGAGTAGCTGGGAGCAAGGGTCCCTCGGTTCCTGGAGGCCCCCAGGCATCCAGGATGCCCCTTGCACCTAGCTACACCCTCCCCTCCTCCAAACACGGGAGTGGGGGATGAGTGTCTGGGGTGGCGAGCTGGAGGGGCCCCGTTGGACGCAGCCCCGCCTGCCACCTGTTTTTGCACAGCCCACAAGCTAAGCATGTTTTTTACATGTTTAAATAGTTGGAAAAAGTCAAAAGAAGAATAATATTTCACAACATATGAAGATTATATGAAATTCAAATTTCCATGTCCATAAATAAAGTGTTATGGGAACACAGCCACATCGCCTCCTTGGCCAGTTGTCTGTGACTACGTTCCTGCTAGCTGTGACAGAGACCACAGCGGCTTCAGAGTCTGAAATATTTACTGTCTGGTCTTTTACTGAAAAGCTTGCCCCACCCCTTACCTGGACCCTCCAGGCCACAGACAGCTATCCGGCCGCTGGCCTTACAGACGAGCCGAGGGGGAGCAGGCTCTGTTAGGTCTTCCCCAGCCAGTGGGAACTCCTCCGTGGGGCTGGGAGCCTCGCGCGCGGGGCGCCATCCCCTCCCCCTAAACCTGATAGAGGACCCGCTCACTGGGGCGGCAGGGCCTGGAGAGGAGAGACCTCCTAAGCAGGTGCTGGTGTCCCTCCAGGCGGCCCCAGAATCCCGCGCAGCCCGCCCCTTACTTTTCCTCTGATTTATGAGCAGGGGACAACGTTCCTTGTCTCCCGGGCCCCCTCCCAATAATCCTCCCTCCTAGGGCTCTGAGTCCCTCTTCCTCCCCGGGGTCCTTTCCGAGCTTTGACCCGGCTTCCCCTTCTCTCGGCCCCGCGCCCACAGCCCCGGCGCCCCGCCCCCGCCCTCCCGCCACTCACCTGTGTCCGCAGGTGTCCCGGCGCCCGCTGCCCGCGCTGCCAGCCCCCCGGTCGCCGATTGCTCCCCCGGCGATGCCCACCTCGCGGCCCGGCCAGATCTGGGACCGAGCGGCCCGCGGGGCCAGTACAGCGCAGCGCGGGGCCGGGCCGGGAGGGGCGGGCCGGAGGGGCGGGGCCTCGGGCTGGCTCCTCCCTCTCCCGCGGGCACCGGACTCGTGGCGCAGTGGGCGCCCATGGGGCCCTGGGGACCGAGCGGCTCTGCCCGGGCTGCGGCCACCACCTTCCCCCGCCGAGGAGGGCTCGCTCCGCAGGGACCCCTCCCCGCTTCCCCTCGCCCCTGAAGTCGCCACCCACCCTGGCTTGCCCGCCGCCCTCGCGCGCTGCAAACCCCCCGCGCGGGCGGTGGTGATGACTGAGTGACCCGCAGCAGGTGCCCACCTCGCTTTGCGCGTGCTGTGAGTGACTGACTAGCCCCCCACTGCCCTGGTCTCGGCCCCGTCTTCCTCCTTTAACCAGGCAGGGGAGCAGGACCCGCAGCAGAAGGGGTGTCGGTGTTCACGGACCCCGGGGGCTCTGCCCCCACCTCTGGCTGTGGAGTCCAAAGTGTGACCCTTATCTCTGCTTGCCGGCTCCAGCCATCTGGTAGAAGATTGGACTTCACCTTTGCTCTAAGGATGGCGTCTGGTGCCAGGCTGAGGCTGACCCAACACTTCTCCCATTAACCAAGTCTGGGGCTTGGGAGGTCAGGGGTATCAGATGGGGGCGCCCACGCTCTTCACTGGCAAACAGCCACATTGAAGGCTTCAGGAGGGCGTCCCAGCACCTACAGCCGGCAGCAAAATAAAGGGCACATTTTCACATTCCCAGATCAGGACACATCATCTCACAGAAACGCCGACATGGAATCAGAAGTGTCCATGGATGTGTGGTCATTGTCTTCTCACAATCATGAAGCTGAAGACCCAGTGTGGGGGGAGCAGGCCTGAATGCCTCCAGCCCGCCACCCTGTCCTGGTTCTTCCTTCTGTAAAATGGCTATGCTGGGACATCCCTGGTGGCGCAGTGGTTAAGCATCCACCTGCCAATGCAGGGGACACGGGTTCGAGCCCTGGTCCGGGAAGATCCCACATGCCGCAGAACAAGTAAGCCCGTGCGCCACAACTACCGAGCCTGCGCTCTAGAGCCCACGAGCCACAACTACTGAGGCCCGCGCACCTAGAGCCTGTGCTCCGCAACAAGAGAAGCCACCGCAGTGAGAAGCCCGCACACCACAGCAGAGTAGCCCCCACTCGCCGCAACTAGAGAAAGCCCACGCGCAGCAATGAAGACCCAACACAGCCAAAAATGAATTTAAAATAAATAAATAAATTTATTTTAAAAAATGGCTATGCGGTGAAGTGTACAGACATCCTCTCATTGTATCACTGGGGAAAGGGTGTCCAATCTCTCTCCTCTCTTTGCTGGCATATTAAACCCACAAATGATCTGAAGTGTTCCAATCCTCGACTCTGATGACTCTGCTTGATCTGGAAGAGGAATCTTTATCCTTTGATACTTTCTAATTTCGTCTGCCCTCCACTATTCTCTTGTTCTGAGCTTGCTGTTATGCGATTGCTCTGTTAGTTCAGAAGGGCTGTTGGCACCTCCAGCTCTCCGCATCCTACCTCCTGCTTCCTGCCTCCCAGTTGATCTGGATCCGTTTTAGGGAGAGAAGTTGTGTGGGGCAGGAATTGCGGTGGACAGAAGCCCTTTTTCCCATTCCTCGTGTGTGTGTGTGTGTGTGTGTGTGTGTGTGTGTGTGTGCATGTGTGTGTCTGAGAGAGAGAGAGAGAGGGATTCAGGGATGACAAGAGTAGCCATGAGGGAAAGAGAGCCAGTAAAGGAGGTGCTGATTACTGGCAGTATTAAATGACACCCCACACACTGCTGGTGCCAAGGGTGTCCTCCCAAGTGGAAGGAGTAAGAGAGGAATGGAAACTGAGAGAACACCAGAGGCAAGCCCGGACTTACAGGCGCTGAGAGAGCTGGCTACACTAGGCCAGTGGACACAGGAGCGTTAACCCTTTCACTTGTCTCGAGGCTGAGATCCAACCTCCACCCGCCACTGCCCCAGGGCCGGGTCTCCAGCCTGTCTGGGAGGAGACGTTATCAGGGAAAGAAGCTGGAGGAGTGGCCGCAGGAACGTGGCGGGTGGGAGGCCGGACTCCCGTGTTCTATCTGTTCCATTCCGGCCTCGTCAGATGGTTCGTCTCACAGCCTGCCTGGTCCCTTCTGCGCTGTGGAGAGGAGACCCCTGCCTGCGACGGGCTCAGAGGGGAACACAGCTCAGGGAGCTGAATGAAGCTGGAAGAGCTGGCAGGTTGGCGGGTTGGCCTCTACTGGGGGGCACCTGGGTACGTGTCTTTCTCCCCACCCCGCCTTCCCTCACATTCCGCCCCCCCACACACACTTTTTTTGGCCGTGCCACACAGCTTGTGGGATCTTAGTTCCCTGACCAGGAATTGAACCCGCGCCCTCGGCAGTGAAAGCGCGGAGTCCTAACCACAGGACCGCCAGGGAGTTCCCCCTAGCCTGAGTCCTATCCCTCCTCGGTGCCTCCGTTTCTGCCCCAGTGCAGATGGTCCCCATCAAGTCCCCAGATGGACCCCACGGCTAGTGAAGTGCCTGTCTGTCCAAGAGCAGAGCTCTGAGGATCAAAAGCCTCTGTCCAGTACAGCATGAGGGTGACTTCTGGGGCTGGTGTAGTGGGCCCTTAGTCCCTTCTCCCCTTCCTCATGGGCAGAAAGGTCAGGGAGACTCCCTTGATCCCTGAACTCTGCCCAGCCCACACCTCTCAGGGCAGGGCGGGGGCCAGCTGGGTTAATGAGGTGCTAGCAGGCACTGGCAGTGAGGGAGCTGATGGGAGGTGTGTCTTCCTCCCTCCAGAGCTGGGGGCGGGAGAAGCTGAGGGCTCGAGCTGGGAGGTACCAGGTCATGTGAAGCAGATAAAACCAGGAGGCCAGGCCACGGGGCATAGCTGACAGCGCCTCAGACCAGAACTGATGCCCTCCGTCCCTGCCCCACTTACTGGCAGTGTCCTCTGTGCAAGGCGCTAGGAGTATATAGAATATGCATTCCTAGTATGAAGACTAGTATAAGAATAGTGTAATTCCTAGTATAGAGATAGCCCCTGACTTCCAGGAACTTACAAACTAATGGGGAGACAGATAGACTAATGGGGGACAGAACATTGATCTATAAATTACCTATAAGGAATGAGCCAAGAGCTGGGGGAGTACTTTGGGGGGACTAATAGCTACATAAGGGAGCCAGGGAAGGCTTCACAGAGGAGGTGAACTTTGTACTGGGACTCTAAGGTTGAGTAGGAGTTTGTTGACCAGAGTAGGAGGGAAGGGCATTTCTGGAGGAGGGAACGGCATGAGCAAAGACACAGAGAAGTGTTTAGAAAGAAAGAGGGAAAGGGCAGGCTTCCCAAAGCCTCCTGAGAGCCTCCCCGTCCTGGGGACATCCCACCGCAGTTGCCGATTTCTGGGTGGTGGCTTCGGAGGACAAACCTCTTGCTGGCATGCAAGGACCTCCAAGGCATGGCCCCAGTCATACTTCCTGCTTTCACTTTCTGCTCCCCTGCTCCGTCCCTGGATGTGTCCCCATCCTCTGACTCTGCCTGGGCTTCCCTGGCTCCACGCCTTTGCTCAAGCATTCCCCCCAGCTGGCATAACTAACGTTCCTGACCCCTTGTCCCCCCATCTCCACTTCTGCCTCCTTCAAGGTCCTGCTTCCTTCAGGACATTTTCCTGAGGATCCTCCAACCAGAGTGATGGCTTTCCTCCCCACTTTCAATGCCTTGGCCATTGTGTTTCTTTGAAAGGCACCACTCATATTCTGCCTAATTCAGCTGCTGTTGGCTTATGTGCTCATGCCCTTCACGGGACTCCTTGAGGGCGGGGAGCCCCTAGCACAGGAGCCTGTGCAGGCCTGGCATTGGTGTCTGTGGAGTTGAACGGCCTTGATTTGCTAAAGGACCCAGATAGAACGGACTTGCAGGTAGATGTGCCTACGCTGTCATCTCTCTGCCCCTGCCCAAAAGGACGGTCTTTGTTTTTTAAATACCTGGAATTCTTCCCTAACTTCAGTTGTGCATTGCTGGTTCATTACTGCCCCTGCAGCATTTCTTCAGTGGCGCTCCTTCTAAAGGCTTCTGGCCCCTTAAGACAACCATGCCACATAAGTTGTACCCTGCGCGCCAGTTCTGATGGATCAGTAGTGGGTGTCCTAGAATATTATGACCAGAAGGATTCTCTGGATGGTGACGGCTCTGGAGAGAGAACGCCCGGGCTTAGCAGTGCCTGCCTTGGTGGGGACAAAGGGCTCCCTCTGCCTCAGGGAGTTCATCGGATGCTTTTCTCACATTAAGCCAAAACTGGGGCACTGGGAGAGTGTGGCCTTTGCCTCTGGTGGAAGGTGATGGGGAAAGGGCATAGGAGCGGAGCTGGGGGCCCCAAAGGCCCTTCTTGGGATCTCCTGAGGCAGACCTTGGAGTCAGGTGTGTGAATGTTCGGGTCTGTGCTCTGGCCAGGCCCCCTCCTGCTCCTGACACAATGGGTCCCCGGAGGGGCTGTGGCATCGTAGCAAGACCGGGAGGGCCTCCATGGCTCAGGATGCCCGGCATTTCCGCAGGAAGGCCAAGGCGACGGCACCGAGTCCACACCTGTGGGAACGCTCCCTACTCCTTTCTCCTCCCAGGGAGCTCAGGCCTTCAAGAATGAGGAGAAGGCAGCAAAAGTGAAAAATCTCTGGAGGCGTTTTAGTTCGTGGCCTTGACTTGCCTCCTTGTCCTTGGGAGCCGTGTTCTCCCCTAGTGGCAATTCCTGGAACTGCAGGTAGATTTGACTTGGTCTGTGGGCCAGGAGTGGCCTTTCCCAGCTGGATGGCAGCCATGTGGTCTCACAACCTGACACTCCTCCCTGTGCAGAAAGGCTGACTAATGTCCTTGGCAGACGGTCCTCACTGCTGCCTGACAACCGCCAGCGAGGCTGCTGCCCAGTCCGTGCCTTTGTTCAGTGGCTCTGATCAGTGACAGCCCCTTCCTCCAAACAGTCATTTGGTTTCCTCCCTCAGGTCTGTGCTGACACCGGGTGTCCACCTGCTCAGCCCCTGAGTGACTCAAAAGCACACAGAGGGCTTCCCTGATGGCGCAGTGGTTGAGAGTCCGCCTGCCGATGCAGGGGACACAGGTTCGTGCCCTGCTCCGGGAGGATCCCACGTGCCGCGGAGCGGCTGGGCCCGTGAGCCATGGCCGCTGAGCCTGCACGTCCGGAGCCTGTGCTCTGCAACGGGAGAGGCCAGAGCGGTGAGAGGCCTGTGTACCGGAAAAAAAAAAAAAAAAAAAAAAAGCACACGGAATGAAGAGTCTTAAGGCTTTGGGTCAGTCCTTGCACATGTTTCCAAAGCTAGAACAGCTCGCCCTGCCCCCTGCCCCCAACATGGTCAGCTTCTATGAGCTCTGTGGCCCCTGTCACTGCGTCCAGGCTCACAGCCAGCCCTTGCCCTGACGTGTATTTTGAGGCTCATTTGCCCAGAGAGACCGTGTGGGCGCATCTCGTTATGACACTTCTGGCCCAGCCCAGGAAGATGGGCAGATATTTTACTCCTAGAGCAGACGCTGGCACAACAGTCCCAAATTGTTTTTTCTAATTTAATTTGACAACCCTGAATTTCAGGAAGTTCTTTCTCATCACTGACCCACATACCGCCTGCTCAAGCTTATAGTAATTTCCTCATGCTCTGGGGAATACCCTTCTCTGAATCACAGGCCCCTCTGTGGATAACTGGACCACAATTCGGGTCATTTTAGCAGCATTCAGAAGCCTTGGATCCTCTCCCCATCCTTCAGAGACCCAGGTTCTCAGTTTGGGGGTCACGTGGGCAGCCCCTAGGTTTCAGGAGCTGTCCTACGTGCCCGGCGCTGTGCTCAGTGTAGAACAGTCACCCTTCTCCTCAGCACAACCCAGTGGAGCAGGGCTGCTGGTATTATCCCCGCTTGCCAGATGCAAGAATGAGTCTCAGGGGTAAAGTAACTTGGCTAAGGACACAAAACCAGCATGTGGAACAGCTGGGATCCAATCCCTACATCCAACAGGGCTTCAGAGCGGGCATTTGGTCCAACCATGAGCCTCCACCAGAAGACCTCTGTGAGCATTTGGGCGCATGCATCCTCTGACCTCGCCCCTATTTTATGCACGTCTCCACTCTAATTTTGCATGGATCCTTTCCATCTGCCTAGGTGACCTTCAGTCATGGCCTCATGTGTTCCTTCCTGTCTTTGTTCAAAGGCAGGGCCCTTCAGAAGGGCTTCTGGGGCAGGTGAACTTGACTTCCTCAAGTCTCCACCCTTGTATGTAAAATGAGGATAATACTACTACACTTTAGGACTATTATAATAATAACAGCTAACTTTTTAATAAAGCAATTACTAGGTGCAGAAATAACTTAGCACTTGACATGTATAATTTCATTTAATCCTCACAAAAGCCCTACGAGTTAGATATTATCCTCATTATAACAGATGAGGAAACAGGCTCGGAGAGGTTACATGACACACTCATGAGGACAAAGTTAGCAAGAGGAAAAGCCAGGATTTGAACTCACATTTGTCTGACCCCAAAGCCTGCACTTCTCACCGCTCTCCTGTAGAAGATAAGTGGGTTACTGTGGGGAAGCCTGCCGTGGCGGAAGAAAACCAGAAGAAACCAGCTGCCTTGTTTCCATCTTAAAGGTCAGCTTAGCATTCAAAGAAACTGCCTTGAGCAGTGATGTTGGCCCTTGCTCAGGGCTGCGTCCTGCAGCACAAGGACCTGCGGCTCACCACCAGCAAGATTTCCTTAAAAAAGCATTTTCATGGGACATCCCTGGCAGTCCAGTGGTTAAGACTCCGAGCTTCCCCTCTCCTCGCTTCCACTGCAGGGGGCAAGGGTTCGATCCCTGGTTGGGGAACTAAGATCCCTCATGCTACGCGGTGAAAAAGCATCTTCACACATCACCCCGTCCCCAAAATATCACTCCGCACAGCATCTGTTCAGCCTCTCCACTCTTCTGTCTCCTCCCAAGCCCTCTTCCTGATTGCCCGTCCCAAAGCCCCATCCCCTTGCCTTTATAAAGTCACCTGCCCTGGTCCTCTCTTTGGCAGATTTTTCTGGGAAGCCACCGCGCTTAAAATCAGGTAGTAGGGCTTCCCTGGTGGCGCAGTGGTTAAGAATGCGCCTGCCAATGCAGGGCACATGGGTTCAAGCCCTGCTCCGGGAAGATCCCACATGCCACGGAGCAACTAAGCCCGTGCGCCACAACTACTGAGCCCGCGTGCCCAGCTACTGAAGCCCACACGCCTAGAGCGCGTGCTCTGCAACGAGAAGCCACTGCAATGAGAAGCCCGCGCATCACAACGAAGAGTAGCCCCCGCTCGCCGCAACTAGAGAAAGCCCGCACGCAGCAACAAAGACCCAACGCAGCCAAAAATAAATAAATAGATTAAAAAGAAATCGGGTAGTAAGAATGGAACATGCTTGTGCTTGGCATCTGGACTCAGTGCATATCCAAGGCCGACAGAAAATCCTAATGGCTGAGGGGGCAACCGAGAGGTGATTTAGAGAACTACCTTCCTCAGGGGCCCCCTCCCCCGTCCCATCTCCATTTTCCTTCCCCTCCATCAGTACCTCGCGGAGGGAGGAAGAAGGGGAGCTATTTGTCCCTCCCGACTCACCATAGGACCCATTTCTGCACGTTCTGCACCACCCAGATCAATGCCCACCCGACCCTCGGGCCTCTCCAGTCTCCGCGCCCTTTCCTACCTTTGACTCCTGTTGCTTTCATCACCCCTGCCACTCGTCCTGCCTTTGTTGTTACCAAACTTTCCGTGGTGGGTGTCACGTCTCCTTAACTAGGCTGTGTGCTCCTTGAAGGTAGGACCTTGTCCCTTCCACGGAGCCCATGAAGGTGCTGTCTGCACCAGCTGATGGAAGTTGAAATAGATACTAACTAAAGATTGTACAGGGACGTGGCTGTG
The DNA here is from genome assembly GCF_951394435.1 of Stenella coeruleoalba. Lineage (NCBI taxonomy): Eukaryota > Metazoa > Chordata > Mammalia > Artiodactyla > Delphinidae > Stenella > Stenella coeruleoalba. The sequence goes on from NC_137157.1 coordinate 96,104,660, forward strand.
GGATGAGGGTTAAGAGTGTGGTCTCTCTGGGTTTCCCTGGTGGCGCAGTGGTTGAGAGTCCGCCTGCCGATGCAGGGGACGCGGGTTCGTGCCCTGGTCCGGGAAGATCCCACATGCCGCGGAGCGTCTGGGCCCGTGAGCCACGGCCACTGAGCCTGCGTGTCCGGAGCCTGTGCTCCACAACGGGAGAGGCCACAACAGTGAGAGGGCCGCGTACCACAAAAAAAAAAAAAAAAGAAAAAGAATCACATGACAGTTTCCTGAAATGTTCCTTGAGACTGTTCCCTTCTAGAGAACCAACTGGTGGCTGCCCAGGGAGGTTGGGGGTAGGAGATGGAGTGGAAGTTAGGGGTTAGCAGATGCAAACGATTGTACATAGGATGGCTAAACAACAATGTCCTGCTGTAGAGCACAGGGAACTATATTCAATAGCCTGTGATAAACCATAATTGAAAAGAGTATGAACAAGAATGTATATATATGTATAACTGAATCACTTTGCTGTGCAGTAGAAAATAACACAACATTGTAAACCAACTATACTTCAACAAAATACATTTTTGAAAATACCGTTGTCACCAAACTGTGCTTGTTACCACTACCAAAAGAATTTTGGAAAACTGTATACATCCTTGCATATTTTTTAGACCTAAAATTTTTCTTTAGAGTTTTAAATGTAATTTTTAAAATTTTAATCAATATTAACTTTAAAAGTAAAACTATTCACTTTTAAATTTTATATAAAAAATAAAGTTTGTAAAAAACCTGCAAAATAATATAATGACTTCTTGTATGCCTTTTCCTAGATTCATTAATTATTAATGTATTAAACTTAAAAAGAAATGTTTTGGGGGGATTGTACTTCCCCAGGGAGGTGGCCAGAGCTGTTCTTGACTTCCTTAAATTTGTTCAGAGAGGCAGCAATAGTACAGTTGTTTAGCTCAAGTGTGGAGTCAGGCAGCCTTGATTTGAATGCTAGTTCTGACATTCGCTCTTAGTTAGCTCTGTGGCCTGGGCAAGTTATTTAATCTCTCTGTACCCCAAAATCTATCTCATATGGTTGTATGAGGACCAAGTGAGTTAATATTATAAAGCACTTACAATGTTACCTGACATATTGTATGTTCAATTTATGTTTATGGTACAAATAAAATGCACCAATAAACAAATATTTATTGTTAGAATAATTAAGCTTCAGAGCATATTAACAAGAAGAAGAGAAGACACTATAATACTAGTAAGTTTCAGGCTTACAAAAGATGTACTTCATGATTGTTGTTAAATGCATTATTTACAGGAGAATCATATAACATTGTTAAAGTTAATCTAGTAAGAACACGGTAGGAATAAACAAATGAGCAGAGAAATGATTGATGATTGACAGCAGGCAGGAGACGTATCCAAATTAAAAAAAAAAAAAGAATGATTTTCCATTATCCAAGAATCTGGGGGCAAAAGTTAATGAAACATTTTTTCTACAGGTCATTAAATGTTTGCAAAAATATAAAACACTAAAGTGCCTCTGATATAGGTTCCTTTTATTTAAAGACATCGTGTTCAGCTGTTGAAAGTAAATGTGAAACTTTTCACTTCCTCCTCCTGGAAGTCATGCAAATATGCAAAGGAGAAAACAGACCCAGACAGGACGGCTGAGGGTGCCAGCTGAGCTCTGGCACGGCTGAGAATAGCCAGGGCACGGGTGCGCCTCACAGCGGATCGGCATCGAATGCCCAGACGCTCTTTAAGAATCATGAATATTTTTAAGACAGATAAGGCAAGGTGCTTGGCCATGTGTCTGTCACCTGCGTGATATAAAGTATGATCACCTTCAGAACTTCACCTGCTTTGTGCTCAAGGGATTCGCCCTCAGGAATCAGGCATCCTTAGACAATTGGGGGTGTATGGAAATGAGTACCATCATCGGGCTTCCTTGGTGGTCCAGTGGTTAAGACTCCACCCTTCTGCTCCTCGGGGCACGGGTTCCATCCCTGGTCCAGGAAGTTCTGCATGCCTTGAGGTGCAGCCCCTCTGTGACATATCTGAATCCAGAACACCCCAACCTGGGCCAAAGTATCTTTTTATTTTATGTACTCATTTTCTATTAAATTCTTTAAAAAGGTTTTTTTTTAATTGAAGTATAGTTGATTTACAATGTTGTATTGGTTTCAGGTGTACAGCAAAGTGAATCAGTTATACATATACATATATCCACTCTTTTTTAGATTCTTTTCCCATATGGGCCATTACAGAGTACTGAGCTCCCTGTGCTATACAGTAGGTCCTTATTGGTTATCTATTTTATATATAGTAGTTTATATATGTCAGTCCCAATCTCCCAATTTATCCTTCCCCTCCCTTCCCCCTGGTAACCGTAAGTTTGTTTTCTACATCTGTGACTCTATTTCTGTTTTGTAAATAAGTTCATTTTTACCCTTTTTTAGATTCCTCATATAAGAGATATCATATGATAGTGGTCTTTCTCTGTCTGACTTGCTTCACTCAGTATGACAATCTCTAGGTCCATCCACGAAATATCTTCTTTTTATTAATTTCATATTGTGCCCATAAGAAAAATACATACATGACAGAGAAGACATGAAGATGTGTCACAGGCTTGCGGTGATTCGATTAAAGGAGGATTCATCAAAACTGACATTTTGGTGGCTTTTTTTTGGGGCCACAAAGTTTTTGCATTCCAAGCATTGATAATAATTAACAATAATTCCTAACAAAATCCAGGAGCGGGGAGAGGCTGAGGCACACCTGAAGCGTCTCACGTGGCATGGATTAAACACCTTCCCTCTCCATTAGACAAAATTATTTTCAGCAATAATCATAAAAAGAAATGATGACATTTCATGTTTGTCCTGACTCAACAAAAAAAGTCTAACCTGTAATTTGCCCTCCTTTTCACGGTTTAAAATTTTTTAACGCACATAAAAAGTCCAAGTAGGGCTTCCCTGGTGGGGCAGTGGTTGAGAGTCCGCCTGCCGATGCAGGGGACACGGGTTCGTGCCCCGGTCCGGGAGGATCCCACATGTCGCGGAGTGGCTGGGCCCGTGAGCCATGGCCGCTGAGCCTGCGCATCCGGAGCCTGTGCTCCGCAACGGGAGAGGCCACAACAGCGAGAGGCCCGCATACCACAAAAAAAAAATTAAAAAGTCCAAGTAGACAGAGGTAAATAACTCAATTCATTTCTTTTGTCTTTATAGTCAAGGTGCCGTCATGGTTTCCTTTGGTTCTACTGTTTGAACACAGATACGTGTTGCAGAGATGGAGGTGCTGACCTAGCGTGAAGGGAGCTCAGATGATTCCGAAGGAGGGAATCCTCATAAACTCACTCTGGAAAGGGGTCCATGGGGCTGAGGTGGTGGGTGTCCGGGGCCCACTGTATAACTGGCGTTTTCAGGATTAAATTCTATGTTGAATATAATGTTTTTTAAAGGTTAAATTACACAGATAGGCCAATGTGAAGTTTACATATCTATTATTGAAAGCCATTGGAACCCACAACATTTGTGTAGATTCAGAACTTAGACCAACAAAATATTTTTTCAGGGAGGAATATGTTATCAATGAGGTTGTTTATTTTATTTTTTTAAGACATTTTCCCCCAATATTTATTTATTTATTTATTTGTTTTTATTTGGTTGCACCGGGTCTTAGTTGTGGCAGGCAGGCTCCTTAGTTGTGGCAGGCAGGCTCCTTAGTTGCGGCTTGCTGGCTCCTTAGTTGTGGCTCGCAGGCTCCTTAGTTGTGGCATGCAAACTCTTCGTTGCGGCATGCATGTGGGATGTAGTTCCCTGACCAGGGATTGAACCCGGGCCCCCCTGCACTGACAGCATGGAGCCTTAACCACTGCGGCACCAGGGAAGTCCCTACTGAGGTTGTTTGGAATCGCCCCGAGGTGATAATACAGAGCAGCCCATTTGGGGGACGGTTAATGTTTTAAAATTCTCTATGGACGATGCAGCCTATTGCCCGCCCACAGTGGTGGTTGCAGGGTCGGGGGGAGTCCCACTACCCTCCTCTTGCACACGGTTGATAAGAGGCTCACCTTTCCTTTATAAGGTGGCAGAACAGTCAACAGCCAGGTGGGACAGAGACCCAGCGGATACCTTGAGTGCAGGCAGGAAGAAGGTGACAGAGAGTTTGAGTTGGTGGCAATCGATTCTCTTCCAATGGTGTGTTGAGTACTCCTTGGACCGAGGCAGAGGGACTTGCCCTCAGGCTGGCAGAGGGGGAAGGAGCCTGGGCCCTGGAGGACTCCATGGATAGCGCCCTGATTTCACCGATGTGAGAAATAAGATTCCACTTTTCATGGGGTTTCTGACACTTCCAGCAGTCAGGGAAGGTCCCGAGATTTCAGGGGCCTGAGATCTAAAGGATGAATAGGTGTTTTCTGAGTAAAAAGAAGAGGGAAGAAAATGTCATGGAGCTGGAAGCTCAGATAGGAAAGTCAAGAGCCAAGAGCCAGGACTTCCCTGGTGGCGCCGTGGTTAGGAATCCACCTGCCAATGCAGGGGACACGGGTTCGAGCTCTGGTCCGGGAAGATCCCACATGCCGCGGAGGAACTAAGCCCGTGTGCCACAGCTACTGAAGCCCGCACGCCACAACTGCTGAAGCCCATGTGCCCTAGAGCCCGTGCTCCGCAACGAGAGAAGTCACTGCAATGAGAAGCCCACGCACTGCAACGACGAAGAGTAGCCCCCGCCCGCCACAACTAGAGAAAGCCCGCGCACAGCAACGAATACCCAACGCAGCCAAAAATAAAATTAAATTTAAAAAAAAGAAAAAAAAAGAGCCAAGAGCCAGCGTGGTGAGTTTGAGGAAGGGAAATAAGCCCAGGTTCGAGCAGGAACTCCAGAAGAATGGCTAATGATTCATCTGGGTTTGTTGGCCTGGCCCAGTGCCATGGTCTGGGAGCTCTGTGTTCTAGGAGGTTTTCAGAGACCAATCCAGAAATCCAGGGCCCTGCCCTCCCAGGGTTGCCCTGGGCAACCTCTGTCAGTAAAGAATCCTGTTTACTACCTTGTGACTCATACTCACCTGTGGTTTCTATAGTTGCCACCAACAATGAAGCATAAATCCATTCCTGGAGGGTGGGGTCCGCAGGGTGAGGCCGTCCTCTTCCTTCTCTGGCTCAGAACCTGGCAGAGTTTCCCAGACTATAGCAGAGGGCACTGGGGGAGAGAGAGTTTGTCTACTGAATCTCAGGTGTGGGTTTCCTTGGGAGGGGAAGGAGCTGAGTGGGGTAGAGGGACAGATCTCTGCAGTCGGGCCTGGGGGTACACACAGTGCAGCCCCCAAGCTGATCAGAAGCTCCCTCTCTCTAGATAATTATGGGGAGAGCCCAAGAGATGGAGAGAGAGAGAGAGACAGCACGAGCCTCTGGTACAGAAAAGTTACAGCAAGACTCAGGGGACCCAGGCACTTTCTTCACCAGAGACAAATGGGGTTTGGTCCCCAGGGTGGTGGTGGGGTGATAGGCCAGATTCAGAAATGCAAAGCTGGGGTCGGTGGGTGGGGCATGGGGACGTACACAAAGGAACCAGAAGCAAGGAAGCCACAGGGACAGACAGTCTTTTTAAAAGACCATCTCAGGGAGATGCAAGAGGGAGGAGATTTGGGTATATGTGTACATATAGCCGATTCACTTTGTTATAAAGCAGAAACTAACACACCATTGTAAAGCAATTATACTCCAATAAAGATGTTAAAAAAATAAATAAATAAAAGACCATCTCATATGTATAACTGATTCACTTTGCTGTACACCTGAAACTAACACAACATTGTAAATCAATTAGACTCCAATTAAAAAAAAAAAAAACCCATCTCATCCCATACGTTTGCACAAGGTCTTACAGGTCACAAAGCACCTGTGCGTCTACTTTCTCATTTGGTTTTTACAGAAGCCACGTGAGGAAAAGCCAGAGCAGGGAATACCATCTATCCTACAACCGGGAGACTAAGGCTTATCGAAGTTGACTAACACAGTCAAGGTCAGAAGCAAGACGAGAATCTAGACCTCCTGGCTCACAGTCCAGTGCCCTTTCCACTAAACCAACGTTTTTCACACTTCGGCATCTACAGACTGTTTTAGTGGGTGTCTGTTACACACAAAGTACTAGAATTTTTGATACATTTAAAAAATTATCACAAATGTTAAAATAGCATAATGAAACATTTATTTTAAAAAGTAATAAATCAGGGACTTCCCTGGTGGCGAAGTGGTTAAGAATCCGCCTGCCAATGCAGGGGACACGGGTTCGAGCCCTGGTCTGGGAAGATCCCACATGCTGCGGAGCAACTAAGCCCATGTGCCACAACTACTGAGCTTGCACTCTAGAGCCCGCGAGCCACAGCTACTGAGCCTGCGTGTCACAACTACTGAGCCCGTGTGCCTAGAGCCCATGCTCCGCAACAAGAGAAGCCACCACAATGAGAAGCCTGCGCACCGCAACGAAGAGTAGCCCCCGCTTGCCACAACTAGAGAAAGCCCGCGCGCAGCAACGAAGACCCACGCAGCCAAAAATAAATAAATAAATAAACTTATTTAAAAAACGAAGTAATAAATCAACGAGAAAGATATACGTGTAACCTTCACTAGGGTATTTATATTGAGCTTGATATCAGAGAGTTTGAGTCATGGCTCAGGTTTGAGTCACAGCCAGACAGTTTCTTTCTTTTTTTTTTTCCTGTTTCCACTAAATTAGGACCAGTTAAGGAACGTCACTGAGTGCTTCATGAGACAGTCCTGGATAACAGATGAAACTTATACTCAACTGTGCAGAGCATTCTCAGGGAAGGTGGTTTGCTGAATGATCAGAATCCAAACGTGCAATTTGGAAGACTGACCATTTTCACCTGGGAGGTCGGTCAGTTGGATTCCTTATCCAGTCTTTGGGTTGGTTCAGCTTCGGAAAGTACTTCTTGTTCTGATGTAGAATTACAAGCTGTGTGTGTGTGTGTGTGGTGTTAAAATATCCACAGCACAAAGTTTTTTTTATCAAAGTGGTTTTAAAATATGCCCAATTATACGTTTTTAATTTCTTTTTCAAAGAAATCAAATGTTGGGACATAGTAAAACTTTGATGATGCAACTGTGCCAGAGTTCTAGCTTTAAGAAATCCTGATATTTTATGTCCAGCGTCACAACTGTGAACTTTTGGTTCTGGGTGATAGATTCTGACACATCACTAAGATATACGACTTGAGCAAACCACGTGCGTTTGGAAGAATGCTCTTTATCGGCACTATCAGTCACGAAGCGTCATCCCGCGTTTCAAAATCTCACGTAATGAAAAGGAAAACGTAAAACTATCTTAATTTCCAGACGACATGGTCTTATATATTAAAAGAAACCCTAAAGAATTTACAAAAACAAAAAAACCCCACCACAGTAACAACAAAAAACGAACGAAAAAACACCCCAACCCTGATTAGAGCTAATAAATAAGTTCAGTAAAGTTGAAGGATATAAGATCAACATAAAAAATCAGCTTCATTTCTATGTACTAGCAGTGAACAATCTGAAAGTGAAATTAAGAAGACAATTCCATTTATAATACCATCAAAAAGAATAAAATACTTAGGAATAAACTGAACCAGAGAAGTGCAAGACTTGTATACTATGAAACACTTCTGAAAGAAATTAAAGAAGGTTTAAATAAATCTAAAGACATCCGTGTTCACTGTCTGGAAAATTTAAGATCTGCCATCTGTTAAGATGGCAATATTTGCTGAACTGACCTACAGATTCACTGAAATCCCTATTAATACTGCTTTTTTTTTTTTTTCCAGGAATGGACAAGCGAATCCTAAATTTCATATAGAATTGCAAGGGACCAAGAATAACCAGTACAATCTTGAAAAGACAAGAGTAAAGTGGAAGGACTCATTTACCAATTTCAAAACTTACTACAAAGCTATAGTAATCAAGACAGTGTGGTATTAGTATAAGGATAGCCATAGATCAATGGGATAGAATTGAGAGTCCAGAAATAAACCCATATGTTTATGGTCAATCAATTTTTGAGAAGGGTGCCAAGACCATTAAATGGGGAAAGAATAGCTTTTTCAACAAAGGATGCTGGGACAACTCAATATCCACATGCAAAAGAATGAATTTGAACCCTTACTTCATACCATATACAAAACTTAACTCAAAATAGATCAAAAACCTAAATGTAAGAGCTAAAACTTAGCATTTAGAAGTAAACATATGTGAAAGTCTGTGTGACCTTGGATTAGGCAGTAGATTTTTAGAAATGATAACAAAAGCACAAGCAGTCAAGGAGAAGAAACCAGATAAACTGGACTTCATCAAAAATAAAATTTTTGTGGGCTTCCCTGGTGGCGCAGTGGTTGAGAGTCCGCCTGCCGATGCAGGGGATGCGGGTTTGTGCCCCGGTCCGGGAAGATCCCACATGCCGCGGAGCGGCTGGGCCCGTGAGCCATGGCCGCTGAGCCTGCGCGTCCAGAGCCTGTGCTCCGCAACGGGAGAGGCCACAACAGTGAGAGGCCCGTGTACCACACACACACACACAAAAACTTTTGTGAATCAGAGAATTCCCTGGCGGTCCAGTGGTTAGGACTCTACACTTTCACTGCTGAGGGTGCATGTTCAACCCCTGGTCAGGGAACTGCAAGCCATGTGGTATAGCCAATAAATAAATAAATAAATAAAACTAAGCCAAGAATAAAAAATAAAATAAAACGTTTGTGGGTCAAAGAACACTAACAAGAAAGTGAAAATACAACCCACAGAATGGGAGAAAATATTTGCAAATCATATATCTGATAAGGGGGCTAGTGTCCAGAGTATATAAAGGATTCTTACAACTCAACAAGAAAAAGACAACCCAGTGAAAAAATGGGCAAATGGTTTGAATAGATATTTCTCCAAAGAAGATATACACATGGCCAAAAATCACATGAAAAGATGTTTTTAACATCTTTAGTTACTAGGGGAATGTAAATCAGAACCACAAGGAGATGCTACTTCACATCCCCTGGGACAGTTATAACAACAACAACGACAACGACAAGTGTGGGCGGGCACGTAGAAAAAGTGGAATCTTCATACATCGCGGCTGGGAATGTAAAACGTTTCGGCTGCTGCGGAAAGCCGTTTCGCAGTTTCGCAAAAGGTAAAACATAAAATTACCACAGGACTCAGCAATTTCATTCCTGGGAGAACTGAAAACATACGTTCACACGCAAGCTCGTACATGAATGTTCATGGGAGCATTATTCAAAATAGCCAAAAAACAGAGACAACCCAATGTCCATCAATTGATGAATAGATAAACAAAGTGGGGTCTATCCATGCAGTGGAATATTACTCAGCCGTGAAGAGGAGTGAAGTACTATTACGTGCTATGACACGGATGAACCTCGAAAGCATGGTGCCAAGTGAAACAAGCCAGTCACAAAAGGCCACAGAGTGTATGATGCCATTTATATGAAATGTCTAGAACAGGTAAAGCCATAGAGACAGAAAGTAGATTAGCAGTTGCCAGTGGTTGGGGGAGGCTGGGAATCTGGATTAAGGGCTAGTAGGTATGGGGTTTCTTTCTGGGGTGATAAGAATGTTCTGGAAGTAGATAGTGGTGCTGGTTGCACGAATAGTGAATATACTAAAAGTCACTGAAGTGTACACTTTTAAATGGTGAATTATTATTTTTTAAATAAATTTATTTATTTATTTTGGGCTGCATTGGGTCATCGATGCTGCACGCAGGCTTTCTCTAGTTGCGGTGAGCGGGGGCTACTCTTCGTTGAGGTGCACGGGCTTCTCATTGCAGTGGCTTCTCTTTTTGTGGAGCATGGGCTCTAGTCTTGCGGGCTTCAGTAGTTGCGGCACGTCGGCTCAGTAGTTGTGCCTCGTGGGCTCTAGAGCGCAGGCTCAGTAGTTGTGGCACATGGGCTTAGTTGCTCCGTGGCACGTGGGATCTTCCTGGGCCAGGGCTCAAACCCGTGTCCCCTGCATTGGCAGGCGGATTCTTAACCACTGGGCCACCAGCGAAGCCCTAAAATGGTGAATTTTATGTTATGTGAATTATATCTCAATAAAATGCTAAAACAAAACAAGACTCATGTGAACTACTTTGCCCTCCAGCATCCGTGTACTTCTTAGGGGTTGCAGGTAGGAAGCGTTCTTGTACTTGCTGCCTATTTCTGTGACCACGTTGAAAAGAATGTGTCCTTAGTGACTGCTGTTTGACTCATGGTGAAAATGTTTTCTATTTCCTTCAACACTGAATTGGGTTCAGGACACGTATTGAGGGCTGTCAGTGGTTCTCCGTGAATTAAACAGTGCTGGAACTGGAATTCATATGATGGTAATAATAATAACTCACCTTCACTGAGTGCTTTCTATTCAGTATATGCCAGACATTGCCCTAAGTGCTTTATAGGTAGTTCTTCACTAATCTTTACCACAGCTGTATGAAACAGGCATTGTTATTACTGTTATCAACATCATTCCCAATTTTCAGAGGGAAAAACTGAGGCTCAGGGTTAGACAACCTCCTTTATTAGAATTTAGACCTCCTGCCTTCTTGCTGCCAAAGCCAGTGCTTCATCTGTCCTGATCCCAGTGTGTCTTTTTCATTTACCAAATAATCTCTAAGAAGACAAAGTATTTTTCTCTTGCAGTAGAGAATTTTAGAGATAAGCGGAACAGAAACTCATTGACTACTTTGCCATCATATGTGTTCCCCCTTCTGAAAGCCATTGCACCGTCTGGATATGAGGATTTTCACCAGCCACAAAGAGAACTGAACGCTGACATCCGTACCCGATGATGATTGATCTTGAACCTAGTTTGTCACTGTTCTCTGACATCCAGCAGTGGCGATAAAACTGCTTCCTAAGTATCTATGTCACTAACTTCACAACGGGTTTGTCTGTCTTCTCTGTTGTGTGTCTTGTACTCGCGTTTGCTCTGAAGAGTGAGGGCAACTTGGAGTGATGTGCTCCACTCCTGGGGCCTTTCTCTCTATCGCAAACTTAAATTTTTATTCTGGGAAATGCTATATTGAAGTTATTCTGGAAAAATCAGTAGGCTCTAACTATGAGCGATACACAAGCTTTAATGACTTTGAACCTCGCTTTGACCTCGATTTAGAGCTGATAATGCCCTGGGGACAGGGGTGAATGACTAGTCAATAAAATCCAGTTTCCAGAGAATGTTTGTGGTAGTTCCTATTTGCAGTTTCTTTTTTCTTACTGTGCAAAATCATCACTCACATTTTCCTTCATCCCAGCACCTTTAGACATATTATATCCCCACTGAAACCCAGTTCACGGTTTATGAATGGCATTGTTCTGAGTTGTCAGGTCCCTATTACCACCTTAATTGCTACATTTACACATCAAGGAAGCACTTTTGAGCCATTCGTGCGTTTTTCTAATTGGGGGATAACACAGCACAACAGCGTGAACATATAAAGCACAGTTTAAAAGGTAAACAAAAACATGCATACGACAGGAAAATGATTCACCAGAGTCCCCTGTCCCCCTTAATTAAATCTTTAAGAATCTGAAATCTTTGGGATTGTAATAATTATTAATATAATGAGACACTGTGACAGCTGTAATCAATGTCACATTTCGACTTTGTGAAAAGTGGAGAACTAAGGTGCTTATTACTTTTTTCCCTGAAACTACCAGTCTACCTGAGGGCCCAGTGATACAACTTTTCTTGGAAACATTTCAAGCCTCCAAGAGTTGTTGTTTTTTTACAAAAATTAATTAATTAATTTATTTTTGGCTGCGTTGGGTCTTTGTTGCTGCGCGCGGGCTTTCTCTAGTTGCAGCGAGCGGGGGCTACTCTTCGTGGCGATGCTCGGGCTTCTCACTGCGGTGGCTTCTTTTGTTGCGGAGCACAGGCTCTAGGCACGTGGGCTTCAGTAGTTGTGGCGCGCAGGCTCAGTAGTCGTGGCGCACAGGCTTAGTTGCTCCGCCACATGTGGGATCTTCCCGGACCAGGGCTCGAACCCGTGTCCCCTGCACTGGTAGGCGTTTCTTAACCACTGCGCCACCAGGGAAGTCCTCCAAGAGTTTTTGTTTTTGTTTGGTTTTTTTTGGCTGCGCCACACCAGATGCGGGATCTTGGTTCCTGGATCAGGGATCGAGCAAGCGCTCCCTGCAGTGGAAGCACGGAGTCTTAACCACTGGACTGCCAGGGAAGTCCCTCAGTGCTCCAAGAGACTTTAAATTCCTAAGAGATGGGATGCGGGAGAAGAAGTGTGGACAGAGGCCAGCCGAGGTGCTGAGGGTAGGCTCGGAGCAGGGACTCGGAATCCTGCATTTCTCCCCCGGCCTGGGAATCCTAGGCAACAATTCTATCCCACCGCCAGGCGGCGCTGTAGAACCAGGGATGGCAGCCCTGGACCTGCGGGGCTGCTTTAGTTATTCCCCAGGCATTCTTGACCGCTAACACTTCGCTTTGTTTTTCTCCCTTATATTCAGGTTCTTAACCTGGTGACTCTGGTCAGGCTTCTGATGGTCAGTGAACACCTAGAATTTATGTGTAAAATATGTGTTTAGCTTCATTTTTCTATCTAGAGGGAGGTTTTATAGTTTTGATCAGACTCAAGGTAACAGTATCCCCTTGAGAGAGTAGAATGCAATGACGTTAGGCACTAATACGCTGACATCGATCGGTGGCGAGAACTTGTTATATATAATTTAACACAATAATCCTCAAAATTACCTTGCAAGATATCCCCAGTTTACAGAAAACAAAACCCCAAAACCCCTGAAGTTCACACAGCGAATGACACACAGCTAATAAGTGATGAGGCTGGGATTTAACTCCAAGAACGCCTGCTTCTCCCTGTGCTGTTGCTACACCGAGAAAAAAAGCCAGAGACTCACTCGTTCATCAGCAAAGATGTAGGAGGGACTGCGTGTGTGTCCAGCACCCTGTACTGGGTGCTGGGGTAGAGGGGGATCCGGACAGCTCTGCTTCCTGCCTTCTTGGGGCTTAGTGCCTGGAGGTGATGGCAGCAATGGTGGCCATGTCAGCAGGAAACAGGCAGTAAGCAAATAAGTCTGTAATTGCAAACTGAGAAAAGTGCTCTGAAGAAGTAAAGGGAACAGCGACATAGAAACATGGGGAAATCTACAGATAGTTTGGCCAGGGAAAACCTGAGCATGTTAGCTCAGAGTAAAGGGTGGGGGTTGCCATGGGAAAAGGTGGAGACAGAGCCTTCCGGGGGGGACGAGCCTGGTGTGGGTACGCAGAGGCAGCTGGTGCGGCTGAACAGGGGGACCCAGAGCAGAGGTGAGGGTGACAGAGGAGTAGAAGTCATCGGGGCTTTCTACACCAAGTCAGGAATTCAGATCCTATTCTCATAATAGGAAGCCATTCTACGGTTTAAAGCAGGAGAGAAATGCCAGCTAATTTATGTTTTTCTTATTTTTAATTGTAAAAGAACCCCAACACGATGCCAAATTTACCATCTTAACCATTTTTTTAGGTTTACAGTTCAGTAGTGTTAAGTACATTCACATTGTTGTGCAATCAATTTCCAGAACCCTTTTCATTTTGTAAAACTAAAATTCTGTACCCATCAAACAACAACTTCCCATGTCCATCCCCCGGCCCCGCATTCCCTGGCAACCACCGTTCCACTTCTTTCTGTCTCTGTGGATTTGACCACAGTAGGGACCTCATGGAAGTGGAATCGTATACTATATGTGTGTGACTGACTTACTTCACTTAACATAAGGTCCTCAAGGTTCCTCTGTGTTGTAGCATGAATCAAAAGGCCCAGGATCAGAGGCCGTGGTGATGGATGGTTCCTCCCACGGGGCTGCTGCCTGGCAGAGCGAGAGCAGAGTCACGGGGACAGCAGGCATTGAGCCAGGAGCCGAGTCTTCAGGGAAGGAGGGGAAGTGGCCAAGAGGCCAGAGGACAACAGCAAGAAGGGGCACCAGGAGGAAGGGGAACGGGAGCTAAAGCTGATCGCCCAGATTCTTCAAGGAGGTTTATACAGGGGTGGCAGGGGTGGTGATGGGACGACACTTCTAGAAGCAGCCATGAGGAACCAGGAGGATGCAAACCTCACTTACTGCCCCTCAGGTATGTAGGGAATGTGAGAATAAAATCAAGGCTAGGTTTGGGGAACACTTTTCTGACCCGGACAGGGTATGAAGCATGAAGACGGGCAGCGAAAGGAGACCTAGGAGGCGTCTTTCCTTCTGGGAGAGGTTTGGGAGAAGAACTGACCCCTCCACCACCCTTCATTTCCTGTCTCCCCATTTTTGGGGGGCGGAGTCTTAATCACTGGACCACCAGGGAAGTCCCTCTCTCCATCTCCTTGAGGCCTGTTGGGACTGCCTGGCCTCTTTGGCGGAGAGGTTTCATTTATCTATGGAGCTCCAAGAAATGTAGACACTCACTCTTCTAGGCACTGGAGAGACAGCGGTGAATAAAACAGAGGAAAAGAAATCCCGGCCCCACAGAGCTGGCTTCCCAGCAGGGTGGGTTCTCCTGCAAAAGCATCCAGCAGGGTAACTTACTCACCGGTGCTGGAATCTGGATGTGGGCTGAGTTCCACCGTGAGTCACATGGGTTGCCTGCAGGAAGAGAGAGGGGAGATGACATTGAGAAAATGGAAAGAGCCCCAGGGCTTGGGGACCGAGGCCTGGGTCCCAGCAACCTTGAACGAGTCACACAACTATGGAGCCTGCGCTCTAGAGCCCGTGAACCACAACTACTGAGCCCATGTGCCACAACTACTGAAGCCCAAGCGCCTAGAGCCTGCGCACCGCAACGAAGAGTAGCCCCCGCTCTCGGAAACTAGAGAAAGCCCGCGCGCAGCAACGAAGACCCAACGCAGCCAAAAATAAATATTTTTTAAAAAACTGTCATTACATCATGACTTAAGCCTTCATTTCTTTATCTGAGAATGGGTGCATAATGGCAACTGCCTCCCCCAGGGTGGCTGTGAGTATGAATTAAATGCATAAACTAAGCATAGAAGGCTTCCAGAGCTCCTCAGCTCAGAAGGTGGAGACGCGTAGGGGTGAGGAGGGCGGGGCCACGAAGCGGGGGGCGGGGAGGGGGCGGGGCGCAGAGCGCTGGGAGGGGCAGCGGGGAGTCAGGGCGGCCGCCAGGGGGAGCCACAGGGCGGCGGGGGCGGTGGGGGTAGAGGGAGCGGGTCCCGGGGGAGGCGGGTGACTCACGGCGGCGGGAAGGAAGATGAGTCAGCCGTCCTCTGGCTTCCCGCGCCCGCCGCGCCCCGGCCGCCGCCCGCAGCTGACCCTCGGGAGGGCCCCAGAGGGCGCCACCCTGCCGCCGGCCGGGCCCGGGCTTCCCCAAAGCGGGGGCGCGCTGGGCCCAGCGCTCGGCGTTTTCTCCTTCGGGGCCGGGGCTTCGGGAGGAGACTTCGTGCGCGTCTGGGCCCGGGCGCGCCCAGGCTGATCCAAGGGCGGCGGGTGCCAGCTCGGGAGACGGCGGAGGCGCTGCCCGGGGGCCCGCGCTGGGCGGTGGCACTTCCTGCGGGCGGGGGTATGGGGAGGGGCGTGGTTGCCTGGAGAACTGCTCCCAAAAAGGCGGCCGGGCCCTCTGGGATGCTCCGCGTGCCGGGTGGGCTGCGGGCGGCGCGGAGAAACTCGCCCTCACGCCAAAGCCACACGCAGAAAGCCGGCTCTGGACCTTGGCGTGCCGTCTGTTTTCTCCTCTTCCCAGACTAAGTCAGAAGGAAGAGGAACCCTAGTCCTGGCTGCAGGTTGACAGGTGCCCGGTGTCCAGAGAGGGTCTGGCTCAGCACCTCCGGGGTCAAAGATGCCCGAGGCCTTGCGGAGCCTGGGCCCTGGCTTCGCGTGGGAGATCCGGCCCAGGCAGGAAGGTGATTTGTCCAAAGGCCTCAGAGAGGAGGCCGAGGTCCTGGGTCTGGACCTCCTGCTCACCAGGCCACGGAAAGTGCTTAAAATAGTTCCTGGCGCATAGTCAGTCGTAATGTATAATAAATAATATATGTATATATGTGTCTCATAGCTCATCTTCATGGGGCGCTTACTGCATGCCCGGTATTGTTGCAAGTGTTCTTCATGGATGAATTGTTTGATTCTCACCACCGCACTAAGATATAGATACTATTCGTATCACCATATGGCAGCTGAGGAAACATGCTCAGAGAAGTTAGGTAACCTGCCCAACATCACACAGCTAGGAAGTATAGTGTGGGAGTTAAACCCAGACCCCCTGACCTCAGAGGCCGTATGCATGAGGCTGACTTCAAATATTGTTGAGGTCCAGGTGCTGACACAGAAATTAACCAGTCGATCTAAGAAAGAAATGGGAAATTTTATTCATGCCAAACTGAGGGTTATAACCTGGGAACAGCCTCTCCGAAAGCCCTGAGAACTGTTTGGCCTGTTAGAGGTCAAAGCACAGTTACGTAAGTTTTGAGCGAGGGCTGTATATTAAATGACGTATTATTGACAGTTTACACAATCCAGATCCCCTCGTACAAAGCGTGGTCATGGGTCATTGTGGCCTCTTACAAGATTAAGAAGGAAGGTTATCTCTTAAGGAGCTGTGACCCTTTATGAGATTAAGAAAGAATGTGATCTCCAAAGGAGATCGGGTTAATGCAGATGCAACACACACACACACACACACACACACACACACACACACACACACACACGAGGAGGGAGGAAGCCCAGATAGCAAAGAAAAATTTTATGTTTATGTTTCTTGTCTTACCATAAAATTTGAATTTTATTTCATCACAGGAGTATGCTGCAGATGGCTTGCTTCTCAGGGTGTCTGAAGAGCATAGTGTTAAACCGAGAGCTAGCTCCGTGCTGGGGGAGGGGGTCCGGTGAGCCCTGCCCTTCCTGCTGGGGCCCCAGTTCCGCAGTTTCCCATGTGCCACAGTGCAGAAGAGAAGCACTGGGCATCCCTCTTGTCCAGTCATTGGCTATATCCCTACTGTAACCGAAAGTGGGGTCTGGCTGCTCGCCGCTCAAAAGCCAATAAGGAGGCCAGGCTGGTGGAAAGGAGAGTTTGCTTTACTTTGGATGCCGGCAACCCCGGGGGGTGGGGGGGAGGGTGGACACCTGTCCAAAGACTGAACTCCCCCCCCCCACCCCGCCCCATCAATCAGGAGGCAAGAGCTTTTGTAGACCGAGGGAGGGGGCTACCTGCAGAAACAGCACAATCAGCTCGGACACTCATCTTTTTTTTTTTTTTTTTTTTTGCGGTACGCGGGCCTCTCACTGTTGTGGCCTCTCCCATGCGGAGTACAGGCTCCGGACGCGCAGGCTCAGCGGCCATGGCTCACGGGCCCAGCCGCTCCGCGGCATGTGGGATCCTCCCGGACCAGGGCACGAACCTGCGGACACTCATCTTGAAATTAGTCATGAGGTGGTCTGATCAGTATCATCTTGATTGTTTTAAGTACAGTTAGTCTTCATTTCCAGGGTTGGTTTGTTCCCATTTCCTTGAGGCCATTTCTCAGAATTGTGGCAGCTTGTGTCATGGCTACAGCCTGGTCATCATGTAGTTCACTTCTTCCACCTAGTGGAGGTTTCAGTGTCTATAAGACAGCTCACAGGATATGGCTCAGAATATTATCTATAGCCCTTGAGGAGGAGCTAAAGGTCCTTGACTTTGCTTAATGACTAAATTATTATTATTTGGTCTCCTTCGACTGTTTTCCTTTGTTTCTGCATTTTCTCATTTCTCTGATTAAATTTATTCTTTGGCTAAAGTTTTTCCACAGACAAAAGGCACGCAGAGGACATGGGGGCCAGGAAACATAGGGTCCTGCTCTGTTTCACTATGGCCCCGGGACCTGGTCTCCAGCCCCCACCATTCCCCCTGCTCAGTCTGGTGGACCACACTCACTGCTTTGGGGAACGTTGCCTTTAGCAGAGCTTCCCAAATACCTGCCAACAGAGTGAGGCCTACTTGGGGTTCTTTAGAATCCCAAGCTGGGGAGCACGTTAAACACACAGATCCCAGCCCACTGCAGAGCTGTGATCCTCAGCCTTGATCATGCATTGATACTCAGTGGACTTGATGCCTAGGTCTTCCCCCCGCCGCCGCGGAGATTCTGACTGAGTCGATCTGGGGGTCCCCCCGGGTGTTGGGATGATCCTCGTGTGCAGCTGAGATTGAGCGCCGCTGCTCCGATGGTTGAGTCCGTAAGGTTGAGGTGGCCCTAGGAATCTCTATTTTTAAGAACCTGCTTGTGTGATTTTCAGGTGCTACCGTGTTTGCAAACCTCTGATGTGGAGCTCATTTTCTTCTGATTGGCTTTGAAGAGTGTCCCAGATTCTTCTAATGGGACCATCTGCGTCACGTGTGGGAGCTGCTTCACAGCTTGTCCCGGAAACTTTGCATCAATTCTCCCATACAAGAAAGGGAGCAGGGGTCCCTGCTCAGCCTCTCCTGGCCCCGTCTCAGTTGACAGGATTTCTCTCCTTGCCAGGCACCAGCATTCTTGCCCACCCAGTCATGTTCATTTCTCAAAGGTTCTGGGCAGTGTAGTCAGCTCCTCTGAGCTGGTGGTCACCTGGAGCTCGGGACCCTTGAACTCTTGAACACCAACCAGCCGTGTTGGCAGCCCAAGGACCTTAGGAACCCTCACTTCCATCCTCTTTCCCCAGGTGTTAGTAGACTGTGTTATCATGACAGGTGAGCTGGGTGGAGGGACTGCTTCCCCCCCCCCCCTCCTCTGGGACAGGCTGTTAAACCTCTTTCTCAGTGTTGCCTCCTGCCCTGAAGTAGCTACGTCTGCTGTCTCCCAGCCTGATAGCCTTTCCTGCGTCTGTGGCTACTGTGTGTTCTTCTGGATACTTGGTGCACATGTTGGGTGATAGGCTTGGAGTCTGGGAACCTGAGTTCTGGACTGTGTGCCCCAGGTCATATCACAGCCCCCGCCCCCCCCCAATCCTCTCCCCTTCCCTCTGAGTTTTCTGGCGTCTCTCTGCTCCTCCCACCCCAATCTCTGTCCCTGCCCAAGTGCTGCACCCTCCGCCCAGAGCTGCCATCCATTGTTCTCCTTGGGAATGGATGCATCATGGGAAATCACTCTGTCTGGACCCAAGGAGGAAGGAAAGAGGGACGGGAATGGAATGGGCGGGTGATGGAAAAAGTGACTGCCAGCCGTTCCCTGGACTTGGGCCTGGAAGGCAGCCCAGTGTGGTTGCCGTGGTGACAGTCAGACAAGCACACTGCTGTTTCCCTGTCCTACGAACTGAAGAGTACTTGTTGTGCCTTTTCCTGCCTGCTCTGATAGCCTCAGGCCCACATCTGGGATGGGGTACAGACCCCCAGGTTTAACTCTCATGCCTCAGTTTCCCAGCCTGACCAAAGGAAGATAAAGAGAATGTGCTGGGTATTCCATTCGCCCCTGCAGACCTTCCAACCTTCCCCACCTGCTCTGCACCTTAGCGGGCTGACCTTGGTGGACCCCTTCTCCTGGGCTCCCTTGTCTTCTGGCTTCGGGTCAGCACCCCAGGGGGCTTCATCATCCTGGCTGGTTTCTCTCAACCCCACCTGCCCCTCTGTGATTAGCCCCTCCACCAATCTCTCCCTGATCACCCCTTTCTCTCTGTTTGCTGCTGGGGGCCTGACTACTGGAGAAGTCATCTTAACAAGGAGGAAGGAAGGAGGGCAGTCACTTAAGGACTCCTTTCTCTGCCGTGAGGCTCTGGCAGGGTGGCTATGTAGGTGGGGTAGCCTTGTAGGTGTAATCTGAGATGTACCCAGAAGGCGGCCCTGCCCAGAAATAGCCAGGCTGAAATCCTGAAGTTCAAGGGTCACTCTCTGGGTTAAAAAGTTTCTCTGTAAAGATCCCACATTCCCTGGGAAGATGAGCACCTTCCCTTCATTCATTTCTCGACATGTCTTAGTTTTAGCAGGTAAGAAGCTTGACCGTAAGCTTCAAAATGCAAGGACTGTGGCTGTCTTTCTTGTGTAGACATGGGTGGCATGGGGCCTGGTGAAGAGTAGGCTTAAAATAATATCTGCTGAATAAATTCATTGCCCTTTCAATACATGTTTCTTGAGCACCTACTGTGTTCCAGGTGTTCTAGGTTCTTGGGATACATTAATGAACAAAACCAGTAAAGATCCCCCTCAAACAGAGAGACAGACAGTACATTTTATATACATACATATACATATATGTATGTGTGCGTGTGGCCAAAGCCTGCCACCCTCTCTGAGGAACCCCACTGAACCCCACAACCCCACCCAGACTTCCTCTGTCCCCACTGCTCTAAGCAGACCAATCTCTTTGTGTTTCCTTGGTATAGCTGATCTCAGAGACAGTTGACAAGGAAAACAGAGGCTCCTAACAAATGAGACAATTGTGGATCCTAGGAGTTTTTAAAGTGGATATTTTATAATAAACCCCACATTGGTGAAATTTAATGCAGTGTAACTGACTGTATTTAAAACACTCAGGTACTGGGACTTCCCTGGTGGTCCAGTGGTTAAGAATTTGCACTTCCACTGTAGCGGGTGCAGGTTCGACCCCTGGTCGGGGAACTAAGATCCTGCATGCCAAGTGGCCACACAAACAAAAAACCAAACCCAAACAAAACAAACCCCAAAAAAACCAATCCAAGATGGAGATATAGGAGACTCCTGAACTCACCTTCTCCCACAAATAGAGCAAATCTATAGTGACATGTGGAGAAATTCCACCAAAAAATCCAGAAATCAGCTGAGTGACTTCTACACATTGGATGAATGAGAAAATATTCAAATCAAAATGCATAGGAAGGGCTGAGACACACTGGCCATAAACCCCAACCTACACAATGCCATGCCGTCAGGAGGGAACTCAAATCCCAGTGTCCCCCTGAGGAGCCAAGGCTTTGGATGTAATATCTTGCACCCCAACTTTTAAGACTTCCACCTTTGGGGGATGGACTCCCAAAACACCTAGCTCTGAAAGTCAACGGGACTTGCATCCATGGGGCCCACAAGGCTATAGTAAACAAAGCAATAGTTCTTAATGAGCTACACTCCCCCCCACCCCCAAGGCTTAGTGCAGAGGGAGAAGACAGAAATACCCATCTCCCAGTCTTTCCCTGAAGACTCCTATTTGCATATCTTAAAAACTGTTGCCTCAGCATCTGGCTTCCAATCAGTCTGCAGCCAGATCTGCAGACTGAGATCTTCCACTTTGGGACACTGACAGTTCTTAGCACACCCTCAACTACTGGGAGCCATGGAGAACAAAGAAATCAGCTTGGACAATCACAAAGTCTTGAAAGACAACCAAGAACTCAGGCTGAGCTGAATGATAAAGTTCATCTGTTACTTGAGACCAGCCTGTCAAGATTGGGAGAGATGGCTGTTCTGTCTGTTGCACAGAAAACAACATGGAAAGTCAAGGAAAATGAAGAAGCAGAAGAATATGTTTCAAGCAAGAGAACAAGGTAAAGAAGTGGACATAAGCAATTTACTTGATAAAGTGCTCAAAATAATGGTCATAAAGATGCTCACTGAGGTCAGGAGAACAACGCATGGCCAAAGTGAGAATTTCAACAAAGAGATAGGAAAATATAAGAAAGTACCAAGCAGAAATCACAGAGCTGAAGAATTCAATTATTGAATTGAGAAATTCAATAGAGAGGATCAACAGCAGACTAGATCAAGTGGAAGAAAGGATCAGAGAACTTGAAGACATGACAGTGGATTCCATCCAATTAGAGGAGCAAAAAGAAAAAAGGATAAAAAAGAGTAAAGATAGCTTAAGGGACTTATAGGACACCATCAAGTGGACTAATATTTGCATTATAGGAGTTCCATGAGGAGAAGAGAGAGAGGAAGGTGCAGAAAGTTTATTCAAAGAAATAATGGCTGAAAACTTCCCTCACCTGTGGAAAGAAACAGATATTCAGATCTAGTGAGCCTAGAAAGTTCCATCAAGATGAATCCAAAGAGATCCACACTGAGACAGAGTATAATTGTCAAAATTAAAGACAAGGAGAGAATTTTAAAAGCAGCAAGAGGATCACTTCTCATGCTTTTGGCTAAGATCAAGTGTAAAATCAGCAAGAGGAAAAAAAAAATATTTGCTACATACAAGGGAATCCCCATAAGACTACCTGCAGATTTTTCAGCAGAAACTTTGTAGGCCAGAAGGGAATGGTTTGATATGGACATATGCAAAATGCTGAAAGAAAGAAAAAAAAAAAAACCTGCCAACCAAGACTACTACCCAGCAAACTTGTGTTTCAGAACTGAAGGAGAGAAAGAGTTTTCCAGACAGGCAAAAACTGAGGCTGTTCATCACCATTAGACTGTCTTTAAAAGAAATGTTAAAGGGTGTTCTTCAACCTGAAATGAAAGGACACTAATTAGTAACAGAAAAACATATGAAAGTATAAATGTCACTGGTGTAGGTAAATATATAGTTAAATTCAAACTACCCTAATGTAATGGTGGCGGGTAAATCACTTATAAATGTAGTATAAAGGTTAAAAGACAAAAGTATTATAAATAACTATAACTACATTAATTTGTTAATGGGTACACAAGGTAAAAAAATATAAATGGTGACATCAAAAACATAAAATGTATGTGTGGGGAAAGTAAGAATCTAGA
Source organism: Stenella coeruleoalba (assembly GCF_951394435.1). Classification (NCBI taxonomy): domain Eukaryota; kingdom Metazoa; phylum Chordata; class Mammalia; order Artiodactyla; family Delphinidae; genus Stenella; species Stenella coeruleoalba. Next base: position 96,127,264 of record NC_137157.1, read on the forward strand.
GCTTTAATATGTGTCCAAAGTTAAGTTGTTATCAGCTTAAAATAGGGTGTTATAAATATAAGCTGTTTCACATAAGCTTCATGGTAATCACAAAGCAAAAACCTATAGTAAATACACAAAAGATAAAAAGAAAGGACTCCAAAGATACTACTATAGGATATCGTCAAATCACCAAAGAAAAGAGTGAGAGAAGAAGAAAGGAACAAAGGAATTACAAAATAGCCAGGAAACAATTAACAAAATGACAATAATAAGTCCATACCTATCAATGATTACTTTAAATGTAAATGGACTAAATTCTCCAATCAAAAGATATAGAGTGGCTGAATGCCATAAAAAACAAGACCAACTATATGCTGCCTACAAGAGACTGACTTCAGCCTTAAGGACTAATATAGACTGAAAGTGAAGGTATGGAAAAAGATATTCCAGGCAAATGGAAACCAAAAGAAAGCAGGGATAGTTATACTTATATCAGACAATATAGACTTTAAGCCAAAGACTGTTACAAGAGACAAAGGGGTCAATTCAACAAGAAGATATAACATTTGTAACTATTTATGTACCCAACATGGGAGCACCTAAATAAATAAAGCAAATATCAATAGACCTGAAGGGAGAAATAGGCAGCAATATAATAATAGCAGGGAACTTCACTACCTCACTTTCAACAGTGGACAAATCATCCAGCAGGAAAATCCATAAGGAAACATTATACTTGAGCTACACATTAGACCAGATGGACCTAACAGACATTTACAAAACATTCCACTTAACAGTATCAGAATGCACATTCTTCTCAAATGCACATGGAAGAGTCTCCAGGATAGATCATATGTTAGGCCACAAAACAAGTCAATAAATTTAAGAAGATTGAAATCATATCACAGCATTGTTTCCAACCACAACGGTATGAAACTAGAAATCAATTATAAGAAGAAAACTGGAAAATTCACCAATATGTAGATATCAAACATGCTGCAGAACAACAAATGGGTTGAAGAAGAAATTGAAAGAGAAAAAAAATCTTGAGAAAAATGGAAATACAACATACCCAAACTCATGGGATGCAGCAAAAACAGTTCTAAGTGGGAAGTGTATAGTGATAAATGCCTACATTAAGAAAAAAGAAAGATCTCCTATAAACAACCTAACTTTATACCCCAAGGAACTAAGAACAAGCTAAGCCCAAAGTTAGTAGAAGAAAGGAGATTACAATGATCAGAGCAGAAATAAATGAAATAAAGACTAAATAGACAATTAAAAAGAGCAATGAGACTAAGAGCTGTTTTTTGGGAAAGATAAACAAAATAGACAAAACTTTAGTTAGACTCATCAAGAAAAAAAGAGAGAGGACTCAAAATTACAAACGGAAGAGGAGACATTACAACTGATACAAATGACCACACAAATACAAAGGATCATAAGAGACTGCTATGAACAATTATATGCCAACAAATCGGACAACCTAAAAGAAACGGATACATTACTAAAAACATACAACCTATCAAGACTGAATGATGAAGAAACAGACAATCTGAACAGACCAATTAGTACTAGTAAGGAGATTAGATCAGTAATCAGATCCTCCCAAGATGGAAAAGTCCAGGACCAAGTGGCTTCACTGGTGAATTCTACAAAACACTTAAAGAAGCATTAATAAAAATACTTCTCAAATTCTTCTAAAAAATAGAAGAGGAGAAACACTTTCAAACTCATTTTATAAGGCCAGCATTATGCTGATATTAAAACCACTATGCCACTATGGAAAATGGTATGAAGGTTCTTCAAAAAATTAAAAATAGAACTACCATATAATCCAGCAATCCCATTTCTAGGTATCTATCCAAAGGAAAGGAAAACAGGATAGCAAAGAGATATCTGCACTCCCGTGTTCATTGCAGCATATTCACAATAGCCAAGATATGGAAACAACCTAAGTGTCCACTGATGGATGAATGGATAAAGAAGATGTATATACAACAGAATGTTATTCAGCCACGAGAAAGATGGAAATCCTACTGTTTGTGAAAACAGGGATGGAACTTGAGAGCTTTATGCTAAGTGAAGTAAGCTAGACAGAGAAAGACAAATACTCCATGTTATTACTTATAGGTGGAATTTTAAAAAGAAAAAGAAAGTCAAACTCATAGAAACAGAATGTAGAAAAGAGGTTGCCAGGGCCTGGGTGGGGGGTGGGGAAATAGGGAGAGGTTGGTATAAGGGTACAAACTTTCAGCTATAAGATGAATAGGGTCTGAGGATCTAATGTAAAACAAGGTGACTTTAGGTGATAACAATGTATTGTATAATTGAAATTGTTAAGACAGTAGAACTTAAGTGTTCTTACCGAAAAACAAAAAACCAAAAAAACCGAAAGATAAATATGTGAGGTGATGGATGTGTTAATTAACTAGATAGGGGGAATCCTTTCATAATGTATACGTATATCAAATAACCATGATGTACTCCTTAAATATCTTGCAATTTTATATGTCGATTATACCTCATTAAGACTGAAATAAAATAAATCAGGTAGTTTATGTGTGTGTGTGTGTGTGTGTGTGTGTGTGTGTGTGTCAGTGTTCTTAGTTGCAAAATATAAAATTCATTCATGTTTTGGTGAGAAAAGGAATTTATTTTAGGATATTTGATTCCCAGGGAACTTCCAGTAGGACCAGAGAACCCAGCTTGCAGGCTACACAGACCCTATCTCTAACTAGATCAGCGAAGTCTTGAGTCCATCTCTGGTCATGGGCAGTGCATCTCATATGGCCAACACTGGTCCCCCAGACACTGGAACCTCCTCTCCAGCAAGTCCCAGACCCCCACGCCTCTATCTCCTTCATCACCAGGAGATGCAGCTCCCCTGGTACCTGCTTCCTCACACTCTTTCTTCACTACCCCAATTTTAAACCTCAGGTGGTTTCCTCTGGTGGGTGAAGCTTAGGTCACATGCCTGCTACCTGGCTACAAAGGAGGCTGGGAAAGCAAGTGTTCTGGCTTCTCCCAGCCTCTGTCATCCGCATTCTTTAATTCTCACATCAACCTTGTGCATGAGGTATTGCACTCTCACTTCACAGATGAAGACACTGAGGCTCAGTGAGGTTAAGGGACTTGCCTAAGATCGTATAGCTAGTAAGTAGCAGATGTAGAGATAAAATCTAGAACTTTCTGATTTAAAATCCCACGCTGTTTCTGCGGTTTACTTTTCTCTATTTTTGTGTGCATGGATTTGCCCAAAATCTCCAACTACTTTCACCACTGCTGGAGTCCTGGCAACAACAGCAAGTGGGGTGGCTGCCAGGGGCTGTGGCGGCAGAGGCGGCAGGAAGCTGGGTTGTGCCTGTGTGGGCCCTTTGTAGTCAGGTATTTATAAACCTGGACCTTCTCCCTTGTAACAAATATCAGAGGTATTTCTTCTGGCTCTCAGACTTGGGAAGGGTACCTTCCCCTCTGTTCATAGGAATACTTCCAGGAGAGGCAGCTCCCCAGGGGTCAGGTGAGGCCAGGCCAGCCTTGGGGGTGAACTAAGGCTCTTGGATTGCAGGTGTCCTAGGGATTTGGGATATACCATAGGATCCCCAGCCCACAGCCCCTTCTGAGAGATACTGTCCTGGATCGTGTGGCCCTGTCTCCTCTGGCCATGGACGGGTGGTCCAGCAGCAGCACCCACGTGAGAGCAGCCCCACCACAGGCTGGCCAGGGGTCCTTGGTGGGGCTTTGCCGTCAGGGCTGTGCCCACGTCGGCGTGCTGGGGATGGGCTGGGCCTTGTGGTAGAGCGGGGAGAAGCAGGAAGTTGCCCAGAAACAGCAGGAAAAGAGGCAGCCCACCCGAGAGGTGGTCGGGCTCTAGAGTGCGCTGGGTCCTGGGCAATGTCCCCTTCCTGAGTTACGGGGCCCCCAGTATGGCTGTTACTGGGGGTCCCTGGAATCCTTTAGACCCTTCTTACTGTGACTTCCTCACAAGTACATTTTTAGACCTAATTGAGTGAGTGACTGTGGTGCCCAGACGGGGTGAACGAGGACAGTCCCAGATCACAGAACCTGATGTGGTCTGCCTGCCACATCCTCGAGGGCCGCAGCTGGGGGGCTGTGGCTGCCCGCACTTGGGTCCCTGGCTCCTGCTGTTCAGATTCACAGGGACGCCTCAGGGCCAGAGGCTGAAGAAGGTAAGATGTGGACTCTAGAAGCCCAGGGAGAGGGAAAGGAAGGGCCAGAGGGACCAGGGGTGGAATGGTGGGCTTCCAGTCATGACATCACCACGGAGCTTGGCCGTGGGGTGTGTTTTCAGTAGAGTGTTACTCACCACAGTCAAAGCACTAGTTTGTCTTTTAAAGCGTACATGTCTTCATTTAACCATTTCAAAATTTGGAAGGCACAGAAGGGAATCCGCTGAAAGTCTCCCTCCTTCCCGGCCGCCAGCTCCCCTCCCCCAGGCGACCACTGCACAGTTGTCGGCATCCCTCCAGACATGTTTCATGACTTCGAAGCAAGCACACGCACATCCCCCTTATTACACAAATGTGAGCACACGATTCCCGTTGTCCTGCGCCTTCTTTTCTTCATTGTGAATAACTGACTAACTTTCCCCCTGGGTGAGGGTACATTCGAGGTCATCCCTGTAGCAGGGGCGTTTTCCCAAGCAACTTTCTGCCCGGCATGGTGGGTGGCAGCCCTTTCTGGCCAGGCCCTTAGGGAGGGTGTTTGCGCGAGTGTGTGTGTGAAAATAAGTGTGTATACGTGTGTGTATGTGAGTGTGTGAGAGTGTGTATGTGTGTGTGAGTGTGTATGTGAATGTGTGTGTCTGCATGTGAATATGTGTGTATGTGAATGTGTGTGTATGTGAGTGTGTGTGTGAAAATAAGTGTGTATACGTGTGTGTGTATGTGAGTGTGTATGTGAATGTGTGTGTCTGCATGTGAATATGTGCGTGTATGTGAACGTGTGTGTATCTGAGTGTGAGTGTGTGAGTGTATGTGAGTGTGTGTATATGTGAGTGTGAGTGTGTGTATGTATGTGAGTGTGTGAGTGTATGTGTGTATGTGAGTGTGTGAGTGTATGAGTGTGTGTGTGTGTGAGTGTGAATGTGTGTATGTATGTGTGTGTATATGTGAGTGTGTGTGTGTGTGTGTGTGTGTGAGTGTGAGTGTGCGCGCGTGCCTCCAGGAGGACCTCAGGGGAGCCCTAGTGCAGCAGCCCCACACTGCACTGTGGTTCTAGGTTTGTTGTCTTAACCCTCCTCGGACTTGGTTTCCTTCCCACAAGTGAGGGTGACAAAAATATCCCTTGGGGCTGTCGCGAGGGTGGCATGAGAATGTGCTGGGAAACCGTCTTGTGACTCGTCACGTCCCTGAGGGGAGAGGTTATTCTCGGCTGGACAGATAGGAAGAGGTTCTCCCTTTCCTCTCGAGGGCGGGTCTGCCCTTCTCGGCTGGCCCCCTGCCCACCTCCTCATTCCCCGGACGGTGACATCATCTCCTCTGGGGAAGTAAAGGGAAGGTGGTGCCCCAGCTTCCCACTCCCACCCACCTACCCACTGACTGGCATCTGCCCCACCTCCCCTCCCTCCCGCCCTCCCTTGGGCACCTGAAACCTTCCGCCTCTGCCCCCTACTCCCCAGGTCTTCCACCTTCCCCTCCTTCGGGGCTCCAGCCAGCCAGCATTCCAACATGCTCAGATTTTTCCTGTTTTAAAAAGTAAATCCTCCCCTGACTCCCACATCACCGTCAGCTGCTGTTTTTCTCCCCCACTTTGGGGTCAAACTCCTCGAAAGATGAGCTTAGGCTCAGAGCATCACCCCCTCCAGCGCCTTCACTCCTCGGCCCGTCATGTTTTCTAATCGAACGCTTATCGAGCTCTGTGTATCAGGTGCTGTTCTAGGTGCTTGGCGTGTGGTGACCCACTGAATCTTCAGACAGCCACCCAAAGAGGCAGGTACTATTACTAAGCCATTTGACAGACGAGGAGACCGAAGGGGAGAGGCTAAGTGTGGTCACACTGAGCAGAGCCCACACCCAGGGAGGGAGTGGCTTCAAAACCAGGCCGTCTACCTCCCCTGCGTGCGTGTGGCCCCAGGAAACGGGTCAGCAACCAGCTCGTGGTCCACACAACGGCACCTGCCGGTGGGTTTTGCCTCTCCCGTCCTGCCTTGACTTGGGACGCTTTGGTTTCTTCCATCTTGGTGTTCCTCTTTCTCTTCCCATTCTGCTCCCTTCCCTTGGGTGAGCGCACCCATTCCAGGGCTCACTGTGGGCTCACCGACCTCCTTCTTATGCCCCCACCCCAGCCCCCAGATCTGCCTCTGACCCAAGTCTCTTGCTGCCATTGCCACTCTACTTGCCGTCCTCCTTTGGAGGTGGCAGAGGTATTCTAAACAGCCCCCAGCGGGATGCAGGCCATGCTCGGAAGTTTGTATTTTCTCATTCAGGTGCGGGAAGCCAAGGAGGACTGCTAGTCAGAGGTGGGGAGGGGCCGGGGGCTGGTGGCGTTTGATCAGATTAGGGCTTTAGAAAGACTCCAGCCTGCACTGTTCACCGTGTCAGTGAACTCCTCTGTAGCACCGGGGGTCTCAGCTTACAGGTCACTTTCTCAGAGGGTTTTTCCTAAGCCCGTCTCCCTGTGTGTGCTCTCCAAGTCCTCGCCTGGCACTGTCAGATTGCTTCCTCCTCTGGACTGTAATTGTCCATTTCCTGGTTTGTGGCCCTGCACCCCACGTTTGGTGAGTCTGGTTCCCTTTAGATCTGATGTCACCATGTCTTGCACGCAGAGGGCACTCCATATACGTGTGCTGAGTGGCACTTTGTTGACGCAGATCTCTGTGGAGCTGTGGGAGGGAAAGGAGTTGCAAGGCGGTGGTTTAGGTCAAGAGAAATCAAAGGGGGGGAGGGATAAAGTAGGAGCTTGGGATGAACATACAGACACCACTGTACATAAAATAGATAAACAAGGACCTACTGTGTAGCACAGGGAGCTACAATCAGTATTTTGTAATAACCTGTAAGGGAAAAGAATCTGTTTATTTTATCTCTATATAAAATAGATAAACAACAAAGACCTATGTATAGCACAGGGAACTGTACTCAATATTTTGTAATAACCTATAAGGGAAAAGAATTATATACAGTGTTGTGTATACACATATATATACACACAAAATATATATACACACAACATTGTATATAATACAGATCTGTGCCCAGCGTCTCTCAACTTCCCCTTCAGGGGCCGTGAGAAGAGCCTGGGTTCAAATGGGGAGGACCTGGGTTCGTATCCCGCTCCACCACCTGCTGCAGTGTGATCTAGAGAAAGTTCCTTAACCGGTTTGTTTCTCATTGACGACATAGGTCACCTGAAACCACAGGACAATGGGCCAGGGCTCTGCTCCTGCTCTGTCCCCAGCTGTCCTTGTGCAAATGGGCCCCCTCTCTGTTCCCCAACGGCAAGATGAGAGCCGTGGCCAGACCCTTTCCAAGGGCACTTCCGTGTTTAAGCCCCTTTACCTCCACGTACATTTAGATTTTTGCCTTGAAAGTTCAACCCAGCAGGGAACATCTCTCCCGGAGGAGGAAGGTGGTGACGTTTCACCGGGCCATCGTACACCCACAGGACAGCACGCCCCTGCCCACCCCGAGGAGCAATGACAGAAGCTGTTTATGCAGATGAGTGTGTCATCATCACGCTGGCTCTGGGTACCTAGGCTGGAAGATCTGATAAGACCCACAGCTGATAGAACCCCACAGTTTTTGTGCAAAGCTTATCTCTTTCAGCTTCACAACAGCCCTGGGGGCAGTGACCTTTACTGCAGGGTGGGCTGTCCGCCTGGAGCCCCAGGAAGAGCCGGTGTTTTGGTTCAAGATTGAAGGCTGCCTGCTGCAGGATGTCAGAAGAGGTTGGTCTTTCTTTCTACTCAGGCCTTCGACTTATTGGATGAGACCCACCCAGACTGGAGGGCAGTCTGCTTTACTCAATTCCACAGATATAAGTGTAAATCCCATCCAAAAACAGCCCGACAGAAACAACCCAGAATAATGTTTGTCTGCATGTCTGAGCGCTGTGGTCTAGCCACGGTGACACATCAAATTAACCATCGAGGGGGCTTTCCTGTTTAATCCCTACAACCCGGAAGGTAGGTATTGGGGTCTCCATTGAAGGGAAGGAAGCAGAGGCTCAGAGCAGTGATGAGGTTAACTCAGGGCTGCGGTGCATGCCGTCACCAAGGGGCATCTCCCGCGACTGCGCTGAGAAAGTTCTCTGGGTGTTACTCGAAAACCGGCACCCAAGGTGCCCGAAGCAGCGACCCATGGGGTCATGATTAGACCCTGATGGAAAGGGACAGCCCTGTCAATTTGTATTCAAGGCTCTGTTCCTTCTAAGACCGACAAGGGTCTGGGCTTGGGGATCATGTATCAACTAAGCAACCTATTTATAATAATAATAATATCATCATCTTACTTTGATTTGGTGCTTTACAGTGCTATAGCTTCAGAGTGTGTTGGAACTGAGCACCCGTAGTGAAGAGGGGAAGATACCTCTCGGCTCTTTGCGTTGTAGTTCATTAGAAGGAATGTACATATCAGTAAGCTAAGCACATCCAGACCACTCACGGTGCTGGAAAGATTCCTAGTGGAAATAAGGATGAATCCTTTTTATTTATGTAACAAGTTTTCCCAGTCTTCATTGGACTGTGGGTACTAAAGAAGTGACAATTATGTTAGTAACTAAAGAAAAAAAAAAAAAACAGAAGGGAGGCTCTGGGCAGCTGGGTTAGCACATCTGTCGACATCTAGATAATACCGGCCGATTTCTTCAGCCTCCATTGTGGAAAGTCCAACGTCTTCCGCACCGTTTCTAAGGTGGCCTGGGGTGGAGGTCGGGGTGCCTTCTCTTGGTCAAGTGACCCTGACTTCCTGCTTCTTCCCGGACAGCGATATTGTTTGTCAACCTAGCAACCTTTTCCCTTTGTTTCAAAATCCACCTTCTCCCGCCCCACCGCGAGGCATCCGTGTGTGTGGCAGGCTTTCCAGGTGCCCAGGGAGATGGAGGGAACGTACAGAGCAGCAGTGAAGGCTGCAGACTGGATATTAGCCCACATGTTCCTATGAAACCAGCTTCTTGCGGCATTTCCGACATTTCTGCAGCCCGGCTCTGGCTCCCTGTTATTGAGCCAGAGCCTCTTTCCCCACCTTCACTCCTCTTCCTTCCTTTGCCCTCTCATCACTATCCTCTTCCTCTCAGAAACAAAAATTAAATTCCTGCCATTTTCTTTTGTGGGGAAATTCCACCTTCTCTCGCCCAGAGCGCTCATCTTGGCTCCAGGGCTCGCCCCTGCCGTCCCGGGAGTGGGCAGAGACTTTCTGAGAATTCTTTCTGAGAGAGGCTGACCTCCTTCCCCCTGGGTCCGGCTCCTTCCCCCACAGGAGCTGGCGCTGCTCTTCCCAGCACCGACCAGGTGAGAAGGCCGCCTGTCTAGCCTGGGCAGGTGAATGTCCATTGTGAGGACAGCTCCCCATCTACCTCAGCTGGAGGCCCCCGGCTGTGACCCCACACGACTTTGGGACTCGTCCTCCCCTGTGACTTGTCCACAGTGAGTGGGCACCTGGCTTGAGGGCAGGAGGGTCTGGTCTGGAAAGTACACTGGACATTCTGGGGTCCGGCCAACTCTGTGCTCAGGTGGGCACCCAACACAGCGTCCACAGTATCCCCCTCCACTGGGAATACTTCAGGCTCTTGTATTTGGGGCCCCTCCTCTGCCTCTTAGGCACCTACGTACCCTGTTTCCTGTTATGGGCACTGAAGGCTGGGCCTCAAGCGCCAGGGAGTTCCGATTCCCAGGCTCCGGAGGCCTTTGCGTTCCTGAGAGGCGTGTGCCTGGCAGAGGAGGCCGGTCCTGTGGATTTTGGAGGCAAACAGATGTGGCTTAAATCCTGACCCCCTCACTTACTGTGTGGTTTTGGGCAAATTACTTAACCTCTCTGAGCTGTAGTTTCTTCATTCGTAAAAACGGGCGTTAGAGCATCTCTGTCGTGAGTGCTGCTGAGAGAATCCAGATTGGTGAGATACGGCAGTATCTTGGCCCAAGACCTACCTGTTCAGTCCCAGGTCCAGGGAGCAGAGAGCCTGGCCTCTGCCCTCTAGAGCCTCAGAGAAAAGCCCCACGAGAGGCCATTGGGAGATTGATCTGTGGTTCCAGCTCATTAATGAAGGCGGTGGGGGCTGCATCCCCTCGGAAGCAGTTCTATGTGGCCAGCCTGAGCCCTGGGGGTCCAGGAAGCTCATTCATGCAAGTCAAGATGCCCCACTTCCCTGAATAATCCCCCCAGATAACAGCCTTGGGCGTGGCCCCCAGATAACAGCCTTGGGCGTGGCCCCCAGATAACAGCCTTGGGCGTGGCAGGGATGCCCTCTTCTGTGTTCGGAGGCGTCCCCTCTGTGCAAGCCGGCAAACTGCACTCCAGGGTGGGCAGCCCTTGTTTAGGCGAATGTTTGTGGTCTCTTAGCCAGAGTTTGGACAGGAGAGGAGGTTAGAAAGAAAAAAATCAAGCTCAGGGTATTCTTGCAATAATTTTTAGTGACACCTTCTGTGAGTGAGGCAGTGCTGCCTCTAGACTGGGGTGGGGTCCCCATATCCCCACTCCCCACCCTCTACCCCCCGCATGGACTTGAGCCCAGGAGCTCTGGGCCCCGCGGCCAGGCCTCAGTTCCGGGGGTCAGCTTGTGCCGCCGGCCGGTGTGGGATCATGGGAGACTGAGCTGCCGGAATGGTGCTGACATGCTGATTCTGTGTGACTCCAATTGTCTATCTAGATAGGAGCCCAGAGAAAGAATATCTGGGCGGGGGCTCAGCCGTCCTGGAGGTGGCCCTAGTGGCAGGACCAACCAGACAATGTCCTGCCCTCCAGGAGCCTATATTCTCCTTGGGGGACACAAACTGGGGGGACTGGGCTGTGAAAAGAAAGAAAGCAGGTTAAGGGGGCTAGATTACAATGAGGAGGCCAGCTGGGGAGGCCCCACTGATAGGGTGGCACTTGAAGAGCAGTGAGAAGTATGCCGGTGTGTATCTGGGGGAGAGTTTTTCAGGCAGAAGAACAGTAAGGCGGCAGCCTGCTTGGCCTGAACCAGAGAGAAAACGACGAGGACAGAGAGGTAGTGGGGACCAGATCCAGCAGAGAGCTTGCAGGCCCTTGTAAAGATCGGCTTTCACTCCAAGAAAGACGCAAAGCCGTTGCGGGGTTTGAGCAGAGGAGTACATGATCTGACGTATAGTTTTAAAAGCACGACTCAGACCCCTTTGTGTTCACTGCTATACAGTATTTCATCATGTGACAAAAACAATTTACTTGTCCACTCTCCCGCCGGGAGCTCCCTGGCTGCTCTTTGCAATAATAAACAGCCCTGTTAAGAACAAGAGTTTACACATCTCCTAGTGTGCCCGTGTAAGCCCTTCTGTTGGGTAGGTACCTAGGAGAGGAATTTCTGATGGATGATATCATCTTATGATGTCATAAAAAAATGCCAAGTGGTTTTCCAAAGTGGTTGTAGCTATTTACACTTCTCCTGGCCACACCCAAGAGAGCTGGTTGCTGTATTTATCTCCCAGTTTAGAGCTCCTTCCTGGACTCCCCTCCTGAACTTCATATATTGAACTTCTGACCATGTATTCCTCTGTTTGGACTGCCGACTGATGTAGGTAAAATTCGATGCCTGATTCCCTCACCAGCAAATCTCTTCCTAAAGTCTGCGCTTATCAGTAAAAGGCAGCTCCATACTTTCCGCTGCTCAGGTCCAACACCTTGGTGTCCTCCTGACTCCTATCAGCAAATGCTGTTAGACTGACCTTCCTAATTAGATCCTCCTCCCCTACTACCCTGGTCTAAACCACCGTCATCTCTCACCTGGATTAATCCCATGGTATCTTAACCTGCATCCTCTTCCTTGGTTTCCCTAGAATCTATTCTCCAAACCGAGGGAGCTTTTGAAGACCTGAGTCAGATCAGGACCCTTCCTCTCCCCCAACCCTGCAATGGCAGCCCACCTCATTTAGACTAAAACCCAAAGTCCTTGGAATAGCCTGTGAGGCCCTCCGTCTCGTTTCCTGTCTGACCCCCTCCCTGTGACGCTCTTGATCGCGCCGGTCTCTGCACTGTCCCTGGGACCCGCCGGCACCCTGCTGCCTTAGGCTCTTGCACTGGTTGTTATACTGAGACAGCTTCAATGTTCTGCTTTATTTGTTTATTGTCTGTTTCCCTCAATAAAAAGCGCTGCACAGGCAGAGCCTTTGTTTTTTCACTGTTGTATCTCCGGCACCTAGAACAGCGCTTGGTACAGTGTGGGTCCTGGGTTGCTGTTGATTGAATGAATCATTGAGTGCATGATTTCTTATGAGCTGCATAATCTCAACCAGACAAAGAGGAAGTGACATCAGGAGGGAGGAGAGGCAGGGGCAGGTGGCAGGGTCAAGGGATGGAAGGCTCTGGATAGGGTGGGAAAATGGTTGGGTTCAAAGTTCTAGAGGAAGGAGTTTGAGAGACAGGAGGAGATGAGATGGTGCATACCTGGACTGAGTGATGAAGGGGCGTTTTGTTCTCCTGCCTCACTGGCTACTTTGTCTCAGTCCACCTTTGCTGGTTCCTCCTCAACTTTTTGGTCTCTAAGGCTGGGGCAAAGCCATGAAAAAAATCGAGGCCAGTGTCTTTCAAAGTGAGAGACACAGCCCAACAGTGGATTGTAAAATTAAGTTAGTGCATCTCTAAAAATGAAATAGAACAGAACAGGAAGTAGCAGAGATCAATGTGTGTAGGAAGGGTAAGTTTCGTATGATAAAGCCTTATTTTATTGAGGTCTGTACCCATGGTGCCTGTGTGTCCTGAGTCACACATATGATTGGGTCATAGACAAACAAATTTGAAAGCCGTTGGCACTGAGAGTGGGTGAGGAGGTGGAAGAGCTCAGAGGCCAGGTGGTTGGAGGAATTTTATTGTGAATCTTGAAATCACCAATGCTTCATAGGGGTAGCGCTGGAGAGCACACTTTACCAGGGTCAAAACCCTTCAAGAAATGCCCAGGAGTCTGAAGGTGGTCCTTCCTCCTTGCCCCAAGATTTCTGGGTCTAACTCTTTCCAGTGGTCCCCCAACCCTGAGCAGCTGCTGGCTCCTTGCCTACCAGCGATTCCAACCTGCCTCAGTATCCTAGCAACCTGCCTCCAATGCTGGGTCACAGCCCCGGGGTGGGTGTCCTCACTCGGACCTCTCACTCTTTCCAGGTGTGTTCATCAGGACAGCAACACAATGTCAAGGTCAGTCACCAACTTTGGAGCCCCTCTATGTACCTACAAGCAACGCTGCAGGGCACAAATTACTTCTCATTCTATAGGGGAGAGTCAGGAGTTCAGAGGTTGAGTGCCTGCGCAAGGCCACTCAGCATCAGAGGCAGGATTTGAACTCAGGTCCATCTCACTCCTCACTGTAGCCTTTGCAAAGCACCTCCCAACCTCCCCCACCAGCTGACTGATCTCCTCTTACAGACCATCCTCACAGCATAGGATTCAGATTTCATGCTTCAATACAACTACAAAGCACCTGTTTCGTAGATGTTGGGTTCTATAGCTCTGACACCCGCTCTCCCACAGCAGCTGGGCATCCTACAGGTCAACGTGGTTCTGACACCATCTACCCAGAGACAGCATCGAATTCCACAGGTTGGGGGCTCAGTCCCACAAGACTGCTCACCCGCCCCCCCCAACTTCAGATGTCAGTGCACATCCAAGTCGTTAACCGTGCCCTGACTGACTGGCTACACATCAGAGGTTCCCACTACCCTGTCCTGGGTTCCATTAATTTGCTAGAACGGCTACGAGAACTCAGGGAACCAGTTTACTCACTAGACTATGAGTTTATTACAAAGGATATTAAAGCATAGGAATCAACAGCCGGATGAAGAGATCTATGGGGTGAGGTGTCCAAGGCAGAAGCTTCTGTCCCCGGGGAGCCTGAGGCCCAGCACGGCACACGTGGACGTGTTCTGGTTCACCAGCTTGGAAGGTCTTCACACCCATCCTTTTGGGTTTTATGGAGGCTTCATTATGCAAACATGATTGATTCAATCATTGGTAGATACAACCTCTAGCTCGTCTCCCCTTAGCGGAGGTCAAGGGGTGAGACTGAAATGCCCAGCCCTCCAATCACCTAGTTGGTTCCCCCGATAACCAGCCCCATCTTTAGGTGCATTCCAAAAGTCACCTCATGAACATAACCTCGGGTGTGGTGGACAGGAGTTGGCTAAAACAGTTCCCCTTTATTGTTCTCACTAAGGAAATTCCAAGGGTTTTAGGAGCTCTGTGCCAGAAACAGGATGAAGAACAAATACACTTCTTGTTATAAATCACAATATCACAGGCTCTCCCACAGAGCTGAAGTGTAAACATTAAAATTCTTGACTGGCTACTGTCCCCACAGAATGCCAGCCCTGCACCCAGAGCTGCGAGGATGGGGATGCAGAGGAAGAGGGAATGTTAGACCTGCGCGGTCTCCTAGGAGTTTCGACTCGCCCAGGAAACAACAAGAGTCGGAAGTCGATGCAAAACGCAAGAGGTTTATTGAAGGCCGGTGCACCGGGGTTCCTTGGTCCTCACGCAGGAGGTCGAAGAAGGAACCCTTTTGGGCGCGAATATGTCAGTTTTATAGGTTCCCACTTCCCCGTATGTAAATTATAGATTTGGTTGTGTTCTCCTGCTGATTGGTCCCGGCTTAGGCTCGGACCAGAGAGGGAACTTGTCCCCAGCTGCCTGATTGGTCTTTGACAGACACCTTTTTTACATTTTGTTATCTCCCTCCTTCTCCCCAGCTGCCTGATTGGTCTTTGACAGACACCTTTTTTACATTTTGTTATCTCCCTCCTTCTCGGAAGGGGGCCGGACATCCTGGAAATTCACCCATTGTCTAAGAAGCCCCTATTGTCTGGAGAGTTCTTAATCATTAGCTGGAACAATGTCCCTCGAGTCCCACAGGAAGACCCGGTCCTGGCGCTGCAGAAAGTTACCATCAGGGGACTTGAGGCCTTAGGGAGCTTCCACACTTAACAAGTGACACAACTGAGGCCTGTGTCACAAGGCAGGAAAGAGAAGCCTTGGAGCAAGGAGTAATGGTCGTTGTCATTGTTTACAGACTCCTGGTCCCTCCTTGTCATTTCTTGAGGTTTTGGTGCCCTGTAACATACCTTTCCCTCCAACTCTGTCCCTGTGACATCTTGGTGGCTCTTCAGAATCCAGGTCTCCTGCCCAGTATCTTATACCTTTCACAGGTTGAGATGATAAAAGGAAAACATAGGACACATATGAATCTGATTATGGTGTTAGTGAAACCAAGCAGGACCCCGTGGGGCTCCTGGGCATGGAAGCCTTTCTGTGTCCCCTGTTTCTTGTTTGTAGGGAACAGACTCCAGCCTCCATGACCTTCCCTGAGCTCCAAAAGACAGAGTGGAAGTGTTGCTAGTCAGGGAAGGGAGGGGATGCAGAGACAAGGGAGGAGCAGCCCAGAAACAATAGTGCAGCCTCGGGGCAGGTCCTGGTTCTGCTTCAAGGGATACACATGACAATATGTTTGAAGATGTTAGCATTCTGTTTTTTTTTTTTTTTTTTTTTTCTTTGGCCCTGTCGCTTGGCTTGTGGGATTTTAGTTCCCCAGCCAGGGACTGGGGATCGAACCCAGGCCCACAGCAGTGAAAGAGCCAAGTCCTAACCACTGGAATAGCAGGGAATTCCAAGCATTCTTCATTGCAGAGAAGATCACAGTTTGATAACCTCAAGAAGCTCATCAGGAGACCCCCTGAGGCCAGATCAAAGGAACCAGAGAAGTTCACCAAGAGACCACCTGAGACCAGATTAAAGGAATGCAGGGCTTCCCTGGTGGCGCAGTGGTTGAGAGTCCGCCTGCCGATGCAGGGGACATGGGTTCGTGCCCTGGTCCGGGAGGATCCCACGTACCGCGGAGCGGCTGGGCCCGTGAGCCATGGCCGCTGAGCCTGCGCGTCCGGAGCCTGTGCTCTGCAACGGGAGAGGCCACAGCAGTGAGAGGCCCGCGTACCGCAAAAAAAAAAAAAGGAATGCAGGCCCTGCACACACCCTGATCCTCACCAGCAACTTCACCCTTGAACCATTGTTATAAAACTCCTCACCAAATCCCCCTGGGTTGGGACACAGTTTTTGAGGCACGAGCCCATTGTGTCCCCCTTTGCCTGGCAAAGCAATAAAGCTATTCTTTTCTACCTCACCCAAAACTCTGCCTCTGAGATTTGATTCGGCACTGGTGCACAGAGACTGAGTTTTCGGCATCATTAGGGCCTGTCCAATACCATGTCCTACCCCAGGTGCAGGTGTCCAGAGGCCATGTGCCCCAGGTGAGGCTGGGATCCTCCCCAGCCCTGGGCCTGGGGAATGAGTCTTGTCTGACCCATTATGGTAATTCATCTCCATGTGCTTTGATTTTAACTGCGTATATGATCAATTCTGGCCAATGAGATGTGAGGGAATCTCTTCTAAGAAAATTCTAGGAATAGTTTTCATTCTTGAAAAATAGACACAATGAGGAAACATTATTTCTCCCTATTTTAGACAGAGACTTTGTAGGAGATGAAGCCCTGAGTTACTTCTGGCACCATGTGACCTCGGAGGGACAAACCCAAGTGCAAACGCTACGGAACAGCCCTACCTCTGAACTTCCTATCTGTGAGGCAAGTTCCTTAGTGCTCCTCACATCTGTAGCCCACAGCATCCTAACCAGCATCGAGTGGCCCTGCCTCTAAGGACTGTGGAAGGTCAAGCGGAGCGGGAGTCAGTGGCAGCTGGATCTGTGATGGTAGTGTGACCCGAAACGCTGGGTTCACTTCTCGGTGGAAGTCATGCCAAGACACAACCAAGGCAAAGAGCGTGAGAAGGAAGGACTTATTATTTGCAGCAAGTAAGATTTTCCCCAAAGCAGCGTCTTCCCAACAGTAAAACTGGCAAAGTTTTAAGCTGAGGGTACGTGCGTATTCATGGAGGGGCTGGGGTGGCTGACAGAGGCCAAGCTTCTCTTGATTGAAGTCACAAGGGTCAGAAAAGGTCAACGTCATCCTCACTTAGGTTCCAGTTGATCTGGTGGTGGAGCGCTTCAGGCTAATCTTTACCATTGAAACAGGAAGGGGAGTCTTTGCAACTGATGTATTACCTTTGCTATTGTTACTTCTCTTGCCTGATAACGGCGCTTTAGCCCTGCATTCTTTTGTTACCTTCGATTGTTAATTACTGAGACCTGTCCAAGGACACTCATGGTGGCCAGGCTTAGCTCCCCAAATGACTTAGGCCCAAAATGGCTTCTCTTCTGTCATGAAAGCCATGCCTGGTTCTCTTTCTCGAGGGGACCCCCTACTTTCTCTGCTTACATAACCAGTTAAGGAGAAGCATGGCATCGGATGGCCCTGCTGGTAAGGACTGTACAAGGTCAGGCAGAGCAGCAACTGGTGGCAGCTGGATCTGTGATGCTAGTTGCTGTAACAGACAAGCCGGAAAGTCTCAGTTTTTGTACAAACTATTTCTCACTGTGTCACTGTCACTGCACAGTCAGTCCTGACAAGGTGGCCTTTCCCATGCTCCTTCAGACACCCAAGATCCTTCCTTCCTTCCTCTGGGTCCTCGGGGTTCTACTCACTTAGCTGGTGAGGAAGACACGCCTGCTTCTTAAACACACAGCTGCCAGGAGACCAGTTGGGCAGCCATTCCAGCAGCAACTGCTCCCTCCGGGAAGGGAGCAGGACCTCTGACCTTCAGCGGGTGTCCTCTGCCACAGCTACTGTGGCGGCTGAAGAGGATCTGAGCCGGTCTAGAAGGAAGGAGGGACCTAGGGAGGAAGAGAGGGAGGGTCTCTCAGTGGGTAGCGCTGGGCCCAGTAAAGAGCTGATTGGGGTAGGGCCTGCATTTGGGGTGGAGAGGTATGTGCATTTGGGGAGAAAGAAAGAGACCAGATTATAGTGCCTTGAATGTGTCAGTCTGCTTTGTGTTGTGTTTGGAACTCTTATGCAGATGGGCTCTACCTGTCACAGGGAAGAGACAAATCAGGCTACACGTTGGATCTGTTCCTTTTACTTGAACCTTTGCTCTCCGCTGCTTCTGTTCACTAAAAGGATACTGTCTCTACATAACGGCCTGCCTCGGGGAACCCTGCTCCTCTGCCTGAATGTTAAACCAAAGTGCCTTTGTTTAGGGAAACATCCGGACCTGTCTACCTGTGGATGGCTGCAAGAAAGAAGAAATTAACACATTCCCTCCAAGAGGGGGGCCATTCCAGGGGATACTTGCAAAACTTATGACCTTTTGGCTTTACTTCCTCATCTCCTCCTCCTCTCTGTGCTATAAAAGAAACTGGCATCCAAACCCCGATAAGATGGTTATTTTGAGACTTTAGTCTGCCGATTCACTGGCCTGTCATGTGGCGAGCAGAGTGAGGTTGGACTCAGTAACATATGTGGGACCTCACTGCTAATCGCTGGGTTCTGGGATGAATCCCACAGTATCCCATGGCATGGATAAAGGAATGAGCTTTATTTATTTATTGGGGGGTGGGGACAGGAAATATTGACAAGCCCAGGGTCAGCAAGACCCAGTTGGCATGTTTCAGGGAACAGCCCCTGGCCCTTTTTGTAGGGCAAATTCTAAAGCAGCCTTGTTAGTGAAGGACATGTTAGTGCAAGTTCGTGTGCCCGACGCACCGTGAGGCCAAACATACCAAAACGAAAGGGGACGGCTGGCTCATGCCCTAAGAAGCCCCGAGGTCTCAGAAGGTTTCGGCAAAGCCTTTTTAAAAGCCAGGTGGGGGGGGGGCGGGGTCGCAGGGTCTGGGATCAGCTCGTGCACAGTTCTCTGATTGGCTGATGGTGAGGTGACAGGGCGGTGTCACAGGGGTTACCTTGATCAGTCCTTGGGCTCCAGGTGGCCTGGGGCTACGTTCTCAGGTCATCCAGTAGTTAACATCTTCCGTTTGGTGGGGGGTTTTCACATCTGCAAAACAACTCAGGAAATGTGCATTAAATACTGTTAGTAGGTCCTTCAGAGAGGAGCAGAAGCAAAGGGTATGGGGGAGGACCCCATAGGGTCCTGATCGGTTACAGACCCACAAGCTGCTTGGGGTCAGCCAGCCTGGGTTTTGGTGCTTGACGGGCACTGGGAACAGCCCAGCGCCTGGAGACCTCGGCCTAGGACGTGGCTGTTCCCTGTAAGTTGTGGGAAGCTGAGCGTGGGGCAGCCCTTCCCGCTCAGAACAGGAAATCCCAGAGCCGCTTTCAGACAGCCCTGCTCCTGGCAGAGCTGGGCCTGAGGATTTTGTAATCTTTGAGGAGGTGAAAATCCAACATTCTCTTTACCTCATCTTTGGTGTAGCTTCGTGGGAGGAGTCAGAGCCCTGGGATTCAAAATAACAATTCGATCAGTGCGTGCCTACTGTGTGGTGGGCATCTTATATTTGCACCTAGTAGGTTAGCAGGGCCCGTGGGTTGCAGTGTCACAGCGACTCTGCCTTGTTCCTAACTTGTGCTCCGTGGGGCAGTTCTCCCTGGCCCAGCAGTGATGTGCAGTCCCAACACTTCCCTGATGACTTTTAGGATAAGGTCTACAGCGGCTTCGAGTTGCAAAACAGCCTTCATTCCAGAATGACAAGGTTCAGTCTCAGATAATAGCCACAGCTTCCAATTATAGTCAAAGTTATGACCATTTTCTTTGGGCCTCGAGGGACCTGCTCCTGGGGGGAGGGGCATGGCTCAGCCCTGCTCTCCTAAGTGTTTCTTCTGAGTTACCAGTCAGTGAAGGTTCAGAAATCCCATGCCAACGATCAGAAGTGTAGGATGTGGTACTCCCTAAATCAGCTTCCTGGCAGCCGGCAGAGGTGCCGGCAACAGCGGGGACGTGGTCCCTCCTCAGAGTCTATCCCAGCTCTCAGGGCCCCTCTTCTGAGCTTCTAGGGCCCGGGAACCCCACATCTGCTCTCTCTTCCCCTAGCCCTAGGGTTGGTAGCTGTTTCCCGTGGTTATCATTATTGTTTTATTGGGATATAGTTGCTTTACAATGTTGGGTTAGTGAATCAGCTGTACTTATACATACATCCCCTTTTTTGGATTTCCTTCCCATTTAGGTCACCACAGAGCATTAAATAGAGTTCTGTGTGCTCTACAGTATGTTCCCATCAGTTACCTATTTTATTTTTTTAAATTTGTTTTTACTAAAAAAAAATTTTTTGTGGTACGCGGGCCTCTCACCGTTGCGGCCACTCCCGTTGTGGAGCACAGGCTCCGGACACGCAGGCTCAGCGGCCATGGCTCACGGGCCCAGCCGCTCCGTGGCACGTGGGATCTTCCCGGACCGGGGCACGAACTCGCGTCCCCTGCATCGGCAGGCGGACTCTCAACCACTGCGCCACCGGGGAAGCCCCAGTTACCTATTTTATACACAGTACTAATAGTGAATATATGTCAATCCCAATTTCCCAGTTCATCCCACCCCTCCCCTTTCCCCCTTAGTTTCCATACATTTGTTCTCTACGTCTGTGTCTCTATTTCTACCTTGCAAACAGGTTCACCTGTACCATTTCTAGATTCCACATACATGCGTTAATACATGGTATTTGTTTTTCTCTTTCTGACTTATTTCACTCTTACAGTCTCTAGGTCCATTCATGTCTCTACAAGTGACCCAATTTCGTTCCTTTTTACGGCTAATATTCCATTGTATGTATGTACCATATCTTCTTTATCCATTCATCTGTCGATGGACATTTGGGTTGTTTGCATGTCCTGCCTATTGTAAATAGTGCTGCAATGAACAAAACTACAATGAGGTATCACCTCACACTGGTCAGAATGGCCATCATCAAAAAATCTACAAACAGGGCTTCCCTGGTGGCGCAGTGGTTGAGAGACCGCCTGCCAATGGAGGGGACACAGGTTTGTGTCCCGGTCCGGGAAGATACCGCATGCCGCGGAGCGGCTAGGCCCGTGAGCCATGGCCACTGGGCTTGCGTGTCCGGAGCCTGTGCTCTGCAATGGGAGAGGCCACAACAGTGAGAGGCCCGCGTACCGCAAAAAAAAAAAAAAATCTACAAACAATAAATACTGGAGAGGGTGTGGAGAAAAGGGAACCCTCGCACTGTTGGTGGGAATGTAAATTGATACAGCCACTATGGAGAACAGTATGGAGGTTCCTTAAAAAACTAAAAACAGAATTACCATATGACCCAGCAATTCCACTACTGGGCATATACCCTGAGAAAACCATGATTCAAAAAGACACTATTTCTTCATTCCCTGTATTCTCTTTTTGATTTTTCAGTCCTCCAAAACTTGTTTAACCAATTCCCTATATTAAATTCTCTCTGATGAATTACCTATTTTGGACTCTGTCTTCTTGACCAGACCGTGATTATATACTGGTTATTTAACAATTTCCAACCCACCACAATTGAAAGCAGATGTAAATTATACTGAATATAACAACCAGTTATTTATGAAGGAAATGATGAAATATTTGCTTATGTCAGCCAGGGTTTGATAAAATACTACTCTCTAGGGGAGAGAGATTTGTACTTAACTGAAGTGCTATGACCTTTCTTCTCTGCCTTTGCTTTACACCAAAAGTTGCCCAGAATGTCATTCATGGACCAGACTATGAACTGGACAAGAGCTGATGCCAAGTTTCAAAACGGCTTAAGCCACGCCCCCCACCCTGTTACTATAGCGACCCACAGGTCAGAGGTGTTATCTGTAGGGATAGTTAAGGAGTCAAACGATAATTGAAGGCAGGTTACAAGCAGAGGGTTTTTTTTTTTTTTTAAACAATTTGTTCCCTTACCTGCTGCTCTGTAAGACAAGTTCAAGAATTTCTGTTAGTCACCAGTTTCTGTTAACCCTGTGGGATACGGTTTCCTTTTCCAGAATGTCATGTAGTTGGAATCACACAGTTGGTAGCCTTTTCGGATTGGCTTCTTTCACTTGGTAATATGCATTTAAGGTTCCTCCAGGTCCTTCTGCAGCTTGATAGCTCATTTCTTTTTAATACTTTTTATTTCCAAAACTACCCCAGAGATATGTTTTATCAGCTCCAACTTACACATGAAGAAACCAAGGCCAAGGACCAGGTTTGCTGAATGCCAGGGACAGGTCTTTTGAATGTGCATCTGTTTCAGTGTCTCTGCCCTGTGGGGGACCAGAATTTGTTACCTCCAAATGTGTCTCTTTGGCATGTTAATTTTTTTAAGCGGGTTATTTTATAAGAAACAGGAGACCTGAAAGAAACTCTGCAAACCAAGGAGTCGTCACCCTTGTGTAAGAAACACAGACATTTATAAGGGAAATCTCCATTTCTAAGATGTCTTTCTTGTTGTACCAGGAAGAGAACGACCAGATCTCTAGAAACATCCTTGGAGAAGCAATGACTTTAAACTGAATCACCGGGGCTTCCCTCATGGCGGAATGGTTAAGAATCTGCCTGCCAGTGCAGTGTACACGGGTTCGAACCCTGGTCCGGGAAGATCCCACATGCTGCGTAGCAACTAAGCCCTTGCGCCACAACTACTGAGCCCGCGAGCCACAACTACTGAAGACCCCGTGCTCTAGAGCCTGTGCTCCACAACAAGAGAAGCCACCGCAATGAGAAGCCCGCGCACCGCAACGATGAGTAGCCCCTGCTCGCTGCAACTAGAGAAAGCCCGCGCGCAGCATTGAAGACCCAACGCAGCCAAAAAGAAAAATAAATAAATAAACCGCATCATAACCTTACCCTTGTTTGCTGGGCTTTTCCTGGTCACCTCCCCTAACTGGCTCTTCCCGCCCTCTGCAACCTCTTTTGTCTTCTGCTGAGGGCGGTATTTAAGGTGAGGCTTACTCAGGTTTCCCTCTCCCATGGAGGCGGGTTAGAAACTTTTGTTTGATTTTCTCCTGTTAACCTGTCTCACGTCAATTTAATTCTTAAATCAGCCAGAGGAGCCTGGAAGGTAGAGGAAAATGTCTTCCCCCCTGATAGCCCCTCCCCCATGGCTGTGGGTCTTCTCTAGCCGGCTTGGGCTTTGTGGTCCTGGGCGAGTCCACACCTTGTTTTTGTTAAAATTTTACTTATTTATTCATTTCGTTTTGGCTGCTTTGGGTCTTTGTTGCCGCGTGCCGGCTTTCTTTAGTTGAGGTGAGCGGGGGCTACTCATTGTTGTGTTGCGTGGGCTTCTCACTGCGGTGGCTTCTCTTGTTGCGGAGCACGGGCTCTAGGCGTGCGGGCTTCAGCAGTTGTGGCACGCGGGCTCAGCAGTTGTAGCTCACAGGCTCTAGAGCGCAGGCTCAGTAGTTGTGGCACACGGGCTTAGTTGCTCCGCGGCATGTGGCATATTGCTGGACCAGGGCTCGAACAGTGTCCCCTGCATTGGCAGGCAGATTCTTTTTTTTTTTTTTTGCGGTACGCGGGCCTCTCACTGTTGTGGCCTCTCCCGTTGCGCAGCGCAGGCTCAGCGGCCATGGCTCACGGGCCTAGCCACTCTGCGGCACGTGGGATCTTCCCGGACCGGGGCATGAACCTGTGTCCCCTGCATCAGCAGGCGGACTCTCAACCACTGCGCCACCAGGGAAGCCCCCAGGCAGATTCTTAACCATGGCGCCGAAGAGAAGTCCCATGCCTCTTTGCCTCTTATTTCCCCATGTGTTGAGAATGTAGAATAATCCACGTGTCTCCCTGTCGATTGAAAGAAAAAATGCACAACCTAAAAGTTGAGAATTATGTTTTATGTGGTGGACTTTCTGAGGACTTAAGCTCAGAAGAGAGCCTCTCGGGTAGCTCTGAGGGACTGCTCTGAAGAGGTAAGGGGAGGGCCAGGATACACAGGAGTTTCTGCAAAAAATCCCAAGTAGTCGGAGCATCAAAAATTACTGTTGGATTCCCTGGAGGTCCAGTGGTTAGAACTCTGTGCTTCCACTGCAGGGGGCACAGGTTCCATCCCTGATCAGGGAATTAAGATCCCTCATGCCATGCGGTGCAGCTAAAATAAATAAATAAATAAATAAAAAGCTTACTGTTAATTAAAGAAAACCCACCAGATATCTCAAGTTAATGACTTTAGTGCTTTTCTATGTATGGGAAGATGCAAGAGTCTGGGTTCAGTGAAATCCATCCCTTTGATGTGCACCTTAACTATCTAGGGCCAGTATATATCTAGCGCCTGCTTTTCTCCATCCTGAATCCCCTCTGGTACACAGTCGGGGCCGCTGCAGTGGCTGGTGGCTTGGCGGCCACAACATTCTTTGTTTACTGATATAGCAGGCAACATTTTTCATCCACAGGGAAAAATGAGGACTATAGCCTGGGAGACAGACTCTCAGGGAGCTCTGAAGAACTGCTCCAAAGAGGGGGCAGGTCAGTACATGTATGATTTTAGTGAAGGGGGATCCACGCAGTGAAACCCACATTTTGGCAGAAGGTTGCTGCTCGTCACAAGGGACAGATATCTCTGTTAGTGATTTTAGCGCTTTTCTAGATATGAGAAGATGCAAGAAATTGGGCTCATAAGATCTTCTCCTGAAACTATCGAACTATCTGAAGGACTGTTCCGCCAGTTTTTCCCAGAACACAGAGACCCTCACTCCTGATCTCCACCCTGGACTCCTTTCAGGATGTGTTGAAGGTCAGCGGCTGCAATGGCTCACGACTTCATTCTTGTAGAACAAGATGGTGAGCGACAATTTTTAGCTGGCATCCCTGACTCCTAGGGCAGTACTGAGGGTCAGGTGGACAGCCCAAACTCTGCTGAGATCTATGGGTTCTTGCAGGGGGTGTTAGAACAGCCCGCACTGGGTCCCTCACTGCCTGACTTGGCCAAAAGGTCAGCTCTGCCTCTGTGGGACATTGCAAAGTAGAGGGGATTCTATCCTGGAATCAGATCTGGTCCTGTCTGCATCGCCACAGGGGAAGCAGATGGTTTGGGGAAATCCAATTTAAAAGGAAAGAAATCGAATTAGCTCTCCAGGGGTCTGCCAGCCAATGCCTGAGTGAAAACTATTACATTAGCTGCTCAGGCCTCTCCAAGCCAGCATTAAAACTGTAGATGGGGTGGGCTGAGCCGGAGAGCAGAGAACTTAGCTTGGTGGAATAAAGTCCTAAGACTCCAATGATCCCTGGCTTGGGACCCAGGAACCTGCAGCTGACTCTGCCATTGACTTTCCACGGTTCTTAGACCCTCCCTGTAACTTCCCTTTCCCCAAGACCCACACGCATAATCCCAGCCCTCCCGGAGTGTGGTCACACTTATGTAAGGAGAACATACTTCAACAGGCCTATTTACTCCGAGTATTCCATTGAAGATCCCCTTGGGGTGTGAGTGCTGTGGGGCGGAATCATCTAGGGAGGCTGTCCCAGGTGGTCCTTGAGCCAGTCAGCTCTAACGGGGAAATGTGTCCAAGGAAGTTCTTTTTGCCTAATTTCCTGTGCTTGGGAGACCATGGGGCATCCTGAACGTGGACACTGCTCCCTTCACCATAACCCCTGGGACCAGGGATCAGTGTCCTGACAAGAGGTGCCAGTAGGGATGCTTCTCATTGGATGGTGCCAATTACCGTTTAGATCCGTGTTTTGGGGCTGCGTCGGGTCTTAGTTGCGGCACGTGGGGTCTTCACTGAGGCGAGCGGGATCTTTCGTTGCGGTGTGGGCAATGATCTTTGTTGTGGCGCGTGAGCCTCTCTCTAGTTGTGGCTCCAGGGCGCGTGGGCTCTGTAGTTATGGCGCACGGGCTTAGTTGCCCCACGGCAGGCGGGATCTTAGTTCCCCGACCAAGGATCGAACCTGCGTCCCCTGCATTGGAAGGCGGATTCTTTTTTTTTTTTTGCGATACGCGGGCCTCTCACTGTCGTGGCCTCTCCCGTTGCGGAGCACAGGCTCCGGACGCGCAGGCTCAGCGGCCATGGCTCACGAGCCCAGCCGCTCCGCGGCACGTGGGATCTTCCCGGACCGGGGCACGAACCCGTGTCCCCTGCATCGGCAGGCAGACTCTCAACCACTGCGCCACCAGGGAAGCCCGAAGGCGGATTCTTTACCACTGGACCACCAGGGAATTCCCTAGATCCTTTCTGCTAAGGGAGCTTCATTGTGAGATCAGAGAGAAGCAGAGATGCCATGTGCAGAGCCGGGATGAGCCCCTGTCCTGGGCTTCTGTCAGGTCTGTTGTACGACGCAGACGAGAAGCGCAGAAATGCAGAAGTCACGGTGTGGCTGCCGAGATGCTGAATATCCTCCCCCAGAATCCCATTAGTTAAGGGTTGGGGTGCTCTTTTCTTTGCACCTTTGTTACCCCCAAAATGGGGTCGCTTCCTGGTGGACGTCAAGCCAAAAGACTCAGCCACGCCAAAGAGCGGGAAGAGGAAGGATTTATCACCTGCAACAAGTAGGGAGGATGCCGGGGGTCTTTCCCAAAGCAGGGTCCTTTCCGAAACAGCAAAATTGGGGAAGATTTAAGGTAAGGGTCCGTGCATATTCAGGAAGGGGCTTGAGTTGAGGGGAATTCAGCCTAGAATCGGGGCAACGGTTGACGGAGTCTCAGCTTTAGTTGATTGAAATCCTAGGGTCAGAAAAGGTCAACATCTGGGAGTCCCCTGGTGGCCTAGTAGTTAGGATTCTGGGCTTTCACGGCTGTGGCCCGGGTTCAATACCTGGCTGGGGAACTGAGATCTCTGCGGCCAAAAAAAAAAAAAAAGTCAAGATCATCATTCCGATCTCCACCTGTGTTGGGGCCTTAGTTCAAAGGTATGTATCAGACTGTTATGCTCCTTGGGGAGGAACTAGGACCCTGTTTTATGGCTCAACTATTGTCTCTTGACTGCTTTTCCTGTGTTCCTGCATTCCTTTGTTCCCTTAAGATCATTGATTACTGAGACCTGTTCGAGGGCAAGCACTGTGTCCAGGCTTAGATCACAAACTGGCTTAGGCCAAGGACGGCTTCTCTGATGTCAAGAAAACTATGCCTGGTTCTCTTTCTCTGGGGACCCCCTACCCTATCTGCTCACATCTTGAACAGCCCAACCATGGCACTGTATATGGAAAAAACATGCAACAATTTCAGAGGTAAAGCATTATTTTGAAATATTTTGGGGTTGTCCATGGAAATATTCACCATTCCTATTACGTTAATCTTTACTAGAGGTCCTCCCCTCACCCTTGCTCTCACCCCTGCACCCCAAGTGAAAAAAAAATAGAGAGAGCCCTGGTTTCGTGAGTATTCGCTGGGAGACCTACGTCTTTATGAGATCTCTAAGATGCAAGGGATGGAGGAGTTCCTCAAGTCCCCATCTCCAGGCTCTCCTGTTCCCCCGCCGCTCCCCATAGCCCAGGGCCCACCGCTCTATCAGGCAGCCCTGGTTTCAAGGAGTTTTCTTGGCATTATGGCAAAATCTGTTCCCTGTGAGTTCTACCCATGAACTCTCGCTGTGGCCCCTGGGACAACATATACCCCTGGTCCACCTTATAGTTCTCTAGATACTTGCAAACAAAGTTTGTTGTGTTGTTGGTTCCCCATCCTTGCCCAGGTTCGAATCCCCTGGTCCCTCACTCTTCCCTTGGAAGACAGGGTTCTAGGGCTGCCCCCTCCGGGTCTCTGGAGTTGGTCACCTTCCTTTTTGAGGAGGCCCCAGACTGGAGCAACATACTCCTCTGGGGCCTGACTGCTGCATCCGTGGCTTTATTTTCTCCCTCCACCTGGACATCTACCTCCCTGGATGGAGCCCAGGACAGCCTTACCTCACAGATTTGGCTTCAGTTAGGTTTGTGATAAGCTACATTTTCATGTCTTTTTCCAAACGGTATTGTTTTCTATCTTGTATTTATGGAATGGAGGTCTTCCCATGAAAAGGTGTTCCAGTATGTTTTTGTTAAGTCTCCTCCTGCGATATTAATCCTGGGAGGCACCACTGTGTAAAATGTGCAATAAGACCAAAAAAGTACAGACCTGGATTCCAATCTGTGTCTAGTATATTAACTGGATGATCTCGGGACAAATATGTAACTTCTCTGAACCTCAAGTTCTCCAGCTGTAAGATGGAATCAAACACATCTGGGAATTCCCTGGCGGTCCAGTGGTTAGGACTCAGCACTTTCACTACCAGGGCCCAGGTTCAATCCCTGGTTGGGGAACTAAGATCCCATAAGCCGCGTGGCGTGGTCAAAAAAAACCAAACCAAAACAACACCAGCGAGACACTCACATCTCATTTGCCCCTTTTCCACTTTCACTGTAGATTGGAAGAACTAGATACTCGTGTTCTCAGCTTCCTTTATGGCTCTGAGTACCCGTGTGTCAGATTTTGGCTAATGGTTCACAGATGGAAGTTGGCTTCCAGGCTGTCGGGAGAAGCTTTTGCATCTTAGATAGAAAGGGTAGTTGTATGCAGCGTTTGCCCTTCTCCCCACTTCCTGCTGTGAATGTAGAGATGTTCGGAGTTGTGGCAGCTACCTTGTGACCATGGGGTACAAGCCAAGAGAATCACAGCGATGCCATTTTTGACAGTGCCTTGCTACTAAGTCAACACCTGGGGTTGCCTCTGGACTTACATGGGGGATAAACACTATTATCCAACCAGACAAACATGTTATTAACTTACTCAGCTCCTTGAAGCGTAAGGATCAGGAACTCTGCTAAACATATTATACTGATTGCTTGACCTCATTCACTGATTATTTATTCCTGTTAAGACATATCCTTTGGGTGTTATAATCCATTATTCTAGACCCTGAGATCTCTTTGAACTATAATTTGTTACCCAAGTTACTGGATATTTCTCAGAGCTTTGTGAAACCTAGTGTTTAATAATATTCCAAGTTATCATTAACAACATTGACCGAGGTAGGGCAAAGCAGGGCCCTGTAGCTCCCCGGGGGAGCCCTCTGCCCTTGGATGGGGGCTGGACTCACCCAGCTGTGGATCCGCCTACTTGCGCTGTTAGGTCCACTCATACTTTTCCATCTTGTGCCCAAGAAGCTCATGAGATGCCCTAGCCTGTCAGTGAAATAAAAATTCACCGTACCCCTGCAGTGTCCTAATGCACTAGTTGAAACCTCCTTCCTGGGGGAGGGAAACAATAGGGGTCTGGAACGAGTGCTGGGACACAGAGGGGGTCTTGGCTCCAACCTTGCATCACTTGACTCGACTCTGGAGGATGAGGGATGTGGAGAGGTGGGCCCTCGTGAGGAGAGTGCCAGGAGTGTGGGGATTTTCAAGCACTTTCTGTCCTGAAGGGCACCAGGTGCAGTAATAACCTTTTACTATCCAGCTGTCTCTATTCACATTTGTTGCCCTTGGGCTGCATTTCACAGTTGAACCCAGAGGCCAACATACCCGCTATATCCTCTTTTGCTCAAGGGGATACTTTCTGGACCCACAGCTATTGTTGCTACTGGCTGTCAATTGCCTGTTTGTAAAACTTCCTGAGAGCTCTGGGCCATCTTGGTTTTCCCTCTGCTGCGGAGCTTCCCCTGGTCCTGGTGGCCAGCAGAGCAGGCTTGTTCCGGCTGGACTGAGGGCAGCGAGGGCGGACCAGCTGGCTCCTTCCCGGGTGTCTGCCAGCTCTCACGATCCCTCCTCTCCCGGTGCTGGGCCCGGCCTGCAGGTCAGAGGGTGGCTGAGTCCTTATGATGTGCTGATCCCCCACCTGACAGCTGACTGGTCAGGGGTAGATATTCCACTGCAACTGGGTCAGACTTTCTCTCCTAAAAACTTCAAGTGGGGGGCTTCCCTGGTGGCGCAGTGGTTGAGAATCTGCCTGCCGATGCAGGGGACACGGGTTCGAGCCCTGGTCTGGGAGGATCCCACATGCCGCGGAGTGGCTGGGCCCGTGAGCCATGGCCGCTGAGCCTGCACGTCTGGAGCCTGTGCTCCGCAGCAAGAGGCCACGACAGTGAGAGGCCCGCGCACCGCGATGAAGAGTGGCCCCCGCTTGCCACAACTAGAGAAAGCCCTTGCACAGAAATGGAGACCCAACACAGCAAAAACAAACAAACAAACAAATAAATAATTAAAAAGCCAAGCATTTGAAGCCCTTTAAAAACAAACAAACAAAAAACTTCCAGTGGGGCTGGTGGAGGTTGTCTCTGTGTAAGCCTGGGAGCTGAACACCTGCTCTCTTTCCACCCCATGTAGACTGAGTAGCAGAGACAATTGGTGTCTTTGGAGAGCAAAACACAGCACCCAGAAGCGGAGAGCTGCAGGAGTGCCCAGTCCATGGTTCCAGGATCTTCCACAGCTTAACTGTGTTTCCATGTTTGGGTTCCATGAGATACTACCTGTGTTCTTAATAAACTGTTCGCTTTCGCTGAAGCTACCCAGGTGGTCTATTATTTATGACAAACGGAAAGACAGGGTATAACTGAGGTATTCCTCAGTTTACGTAGCAGCAATCTGTTTTGCTGACTCCACTCTCTCCAGCAAAGAAGCCAGGACTGGGAAGTGTGTATACGGGACCTGCTTTTCCTAGCGGGAGCTGGCAGTCACGAGCAGGGCGGATATTACCTTTTTTTTGGCATGCGGGATCTTGGTTCCCTGACCAGGTATTGAGCCCATGGCCCCTGCGGTGGAAGCACAGAGTCCAAACCACTGGAGCGCGAGGGAAGTCCCCAGGGTGAATACTACCATCATTCAGGGATTGTGATGCTGTGAATTAAGACAGTCTCACTCGCTGTGAGATAAAACAAACGATTGGCCCGTTATTCCCACAACTGAAATAGTAGTTAGCCTTCAAGTGCTCAAATTAGTAAGGGACTGAGGCCACAGAACAGCAGAGAGACCCAAGGATGCAAACCAGCTTGGATTTGTTTTGTTAATTGTGGTAGAATAAACCTAGCTGACAACTTACCATTTTAACCACCTTTAGGTGTACAGCTCGCTGGCACTGCGTACATTTCAGTGTACATTTCAGTGCTGTGCAGCCGTCATCACTATCTACCTCCACGCCTTTTTCTTTATCCCAAACGGAAACTCTGCACTCATGATACAATAACTCCCCATTCTCCTCTCCCCAGCCCCTGCTTACCTCCAATCTACTTACTGTCTCTATGAAGCTGCCTATTCTAGGTACCCCATATAATTGGGATCGTCCAGTATTTGTTCTTTTTTGTCTGGCTTATTTTGCTTGGCATAATGTCTCCAAGGCTCATCCGTGTTGTAGATGTGTTGGAATCTCATTTCTTTTTGAGGTGAAATCATACAGTAAGTCTCCTACATACAAACGAGTTCCATTCCGAGACGACGTCTGTAAGTCCAATTTGTTCGTATGTCCAACCAAGTTAGCCGAGGTACCCAACTAACACAATCGGCTACACACCGCTGCTTTTACTCTTGCTTCCGGACATCCTGGGCTTGAAATAAACATACTGTACTACTATACTCTACACAGTACTGTACAAAGTGCACAAAAGCACAACCACTTGTAGAGGATGCACGCACGTGACCATGTACGCCAGACACGAGAACTAACTTAGGTGACTGGACGTGCGAAGGCACGCTGGCGTCTTTGAAAGTTTGCAACTGGAAGGTTCGTATGTAGGGGACTTACTGTATTCTGTTGTATGGCTCTACCACATTTTGTTTATCCCTTCACCTGCTGATGGACATTTTTGGGCTGTTTTCACCTTTTGCCTCTCGTGAATAACGCTGCCGTGAACATCGGTGTTCTGATTTTTTAATGTAATGGCGTTCAGGGCCATTTTGGTTCTCTCTCTCTTTTTTGAATGTGGAGAAAGAGCCCAGACTGAATCAAGGAGTGGAAGATAAAAACAGGTTTGCTACGCTTCTGTACTTCCCCTCTTGTGGTGCTTATCTCACTCCGTCGTAATTGCTGGCTTGATGCTCTGAACCGCTCACTAGATTTTAGGCTCTCTGAGTGAAGACCGTCTCCCGCACGGTGGCTTGGTGAGGGTGACTGACATCCCCCAGCATGCCTCTTCCTCCTCCTTTCTGGTTAGAGTGGAGCACAACCGGAGGTGGAAATGGAGCAGCAGGCATTCCGCAGCTCACACAGAGGGCTGCCGCTTTGCTGGCTTACTCAGGTTCTCCACATCCCAGCCGGTGTGTGCTCGGGTCCACCGCGTCGGGTCCTCGCCTCTGCAGGACCCACGCCACCATCATCAAGAACAAGAACAGACGCGGATTTGTCTGTCCTCGTGGGCTCCACATTCTCGATCTCGCCCACGTTACATCAAACTGTCCTCCCTGACTCTCTGCCTGTGGGCGTCAAGTTCCAACGTCGGAAGCAAAGATCATAGTCTTATAGAGACTGCTTAACCAGCTCCAGCGATTGTGTAAGGTCAAATCCCTGTAAGAAAAGTTATTTAATATTCTGCTTCTGTTTAAACCCCGATGAGTATACCCTCATTTACTCATGCACTAGGCAATAGGTGCTAGGTGCTGAGGGTGTAGCAGGGAATAAAAC
This sequence comes from Stenella coeruleoalba, assembly GCF_951394435.1. Classification (NCBI taxonomy): domain Eukaryota; kingdom Metazoa; phylum Chordata; class Mammalia; order Artiodactyla; family Delphinidae; genus Stenella; species Stenella coeruleoalba. The sequence goes on from NC_137157.1 coordinate 96,159,721, forward strand.
AAAGTCTGGGCCACCGGGGACCTCATGTTTACTACTGTATCCTCAAGACACATCACATTGCTGCAAGAAAGAGTCCCGGGCTAGGCTCCAGTGTTGATGTGTGAACAACGGTGAGATCTTGGATCAAAATCCCTTCATCCCTCCATGCCCTCACTAGTAAAGTAGGGAGACCAACCTTCCCACCTACTTCTCATGTACGCACAGAGCAAAGAGCAGGTGAAAAACATTTGAAAAAATAAGCAGCTCTAAAAAAAATGTAGGGAAGCAAAACCCCAGAACCAGTTTGGGATGTTGTCATCATCTTTTATTATGTATCAAATTGTCTTTAACATAAGTTACAACCTGATTAAACTTGATAGACATTTTTTTATCTATTTAAAGACACACACAAAAATCTCTTTATATACAATATCTTTTGCCTAGAGCCTAGCAAATATAGTACCTTTCAATGCAGGACTTCTGCTTAACATAATAAGCAAAAACAAATGACCAAAAAAATATAAACCAGAGCAAACCCAAATCCCTTAACTACAAATATCAATATTGAATAAAGCATTAAAAACACAAACGTAGAATAACTTTTTTGTTTAGAAATGCAGAATGAATACTAAAGTTAGTGGCAAAGAAAAACAAAACAAAAAAAACCACACACACACAAAAACACGGAACCCCGAGAAAATAACCAACAGTCTTCAGGGGTGACCTTTCCTGCTCGCGGCTGCAGCGCTGCCTCTAGACCATCTCTCGGTTCCTGCGGATGGCGCAGCACAGGATCATGCTGAAGATCATGCCGAATATCTGGAAGACAGGAAGGGGCGTGAGCAAGTATGTGGCTGTGCTGCGGGAAGGCGGAGGGAGAGGGGAAGACAGGAGACACGCCGGCCGCTACAAATGACAAGGGGAAGGCGCCCACGAGGCCAAAGGAGGTAAAGGGTGTGAAGCAGGAGAAATGTAAGTAAGACAGTGGAGGGACTGCTGACCGGGGGATTCTGAGTCTGCAGCCGTCGGCCGCTGCAGGCCGCACAAGCCAGCTCCCTGGGAACTCTCAAGGTGAGCGTTCTTAAATTGAATGCTCCAACGCCAGCTATTCCCGTAGTGTCTACAGGCCAATACTTTCACTTCCCTCTTTGCGTACGTCTGTGTTTTCTATTCTAGTTTTAAAGGTATTGTCATGCCTTTTACTGAAAGCTACTTCAAGCCTTTCCTAGATGCAGAGGAGGGGTGTCAATTACCCCTAAGACAGGAAGCGATTCTCTCTCTGGGGGGGGGGGTCTTTGCAAGGGGCAGAGGAAGGCTGTGTCCCCTACAGAGTCCCATCACTCCCTTGTGGGGGAAGACGGGTGACCCCAGGGAAGCTGGCTGGCCCCTGGTGGCTTCTGGGGGCTCCTGACATGAGAGTAGACTGTTGGAAGCTTTCAGTCTCCTCCTGGTTTTCCACCTTGGGGTGTCTTTCTGACCACAGTGGGAGGGGAGACAGTTCATATCCATGTTGCTTTTACTGAACTACTTTCGTGGGGCAAAGAAAAGCAGGTGCACGGTGAGAACATGTTCTTAAGATGATCCCGGGATCACTAACAGGTCTGGGTGGTCTACATCCTTGCTGTTCCAAGTGTGGTCTGTGGACCAGACACGGTGGAATCACCTCATATTTATCCCTGCACCTTGATGGCTATGGGAATGGGTTCTGGAGATACAGTGAGTTCAAATCCCAGATGCTTCACTCCTGACCTCAGAGACTCTGATCAATGGACTCAACCTCTCTGTCTCTCCGCGCCCGAGTCTGTGAAATGGGAATATGAATAGTTCCCGAGTCTGTGAAATGGGGATATGAATAGTTCCCACTTCGTGGATACGGCGAGGCGTACATCAGTTGATAAATTAGTTGATTAGCTAAAGCAGTGCCTGGCCAGAGCAAGGGCTTAATCAATCTTAATTACTAAGGTTCCCTCCCCATGCCCCCTGGCACTCACCATCACCACGGCAATCCCGATGCCCACGGCGCCGATGATGTGGAATTTGTTTTGGAAGACCTCTTCGATGGCCTCAGGGCAGGACTTGGGGGGGCAAACCAAGAACGCAGGTCATACACGGTCCTGCTCCAGGCTCCCCCCTACCCCCCACGGCACCCATCTCATACCCGGAGCGCTGGTGGTCCCAGAGCAAGGGCTGGGGACTGGCTGGTGGATGGAAAGGAGAACCAGGAGAGAGATGGGAGGTGGGTCCCCAAAATTTGGGCAAGAAATTCAGGGAGGGAAGAGGGATGAGCCCTTGCTTTGGGGTCCATGTCTTATGTGGCCATAGGGTTACCTCCTATTATCCTGAAGTTTGGACATTGGCTCTAGCTCACAACCATGGGCTGCTCACAAGTCTATAAAGCAGGAGTCCAGGCCTGGGAGCATCGCCCATACACGACGGCTGGAGGGCCCCATCGTTGCAGGGAGCTAGAACACTTTGTTATTTCCCTGGCCTTTGTTTTGCTGCCCTTGAGGAAACAGAGGCCCAGGGCAGGGGAGAAAGAAGATGGCCACCTTGGGTCCTTCCCAGGGGGAAGAGGTGTTTAGGAAGCACTGGGATGCTGTCCTCCCAGATCCAGGGAGCTGAATGCAAGTCCACTTTGGCAGGATTTGCCCAGAGCATCTGGGCCGGGCACAAGGGTCTTGCCCGTAAGCTTACCTTCGTCGTGAGGTTGTCGAGTATGTCCTTTTTGGGGCAGATGTCTGAGATAAATTGTTCTACTCCCCCAGCCAAACCACAGCAGTCCAACTGCAGAGGGAAGGACAGGGATGGGGGTGGGAGAGATAAATAAAGAGGACTGAAATAGAGATGCACACATGTTCTGAAGAAAGGCAAGGAGAAGGGCAGCGTCTTAGCGAAGCCGGTGTACCGCGTAGTGGATGGCTTTCAGCGTCTCCCGCTGGGGCTCGTCCTTGTTTTTCAGCTTGTTGTAGGTGTCCCTGTAAAATTCCTGGACTTCCTTGATCACCTGGGATGCACAGACAAGAGAGGAGCAGAGATGGCTTCTTTATGAACGAACGAACGTCACCTGTTCCGTCTTGTTCACGTACAGCCACAAGTTCCCGGAGCGGACAAGCCACTGGACTAGGACCTCCCCGCCTCGGGGCCTCCGGGGTCCCCCCTCATCTCCCCCCACATCCTCTAGGAACCGCTCCAGCCATTTCCCCTTCTTTTTGCACCTTTGGTTGGTCCCTTCAGCCCCACTTGGCTCCTTCCCTTCTACCTAGAAACAAAATTAAATTGCCTCAATCTAAGGAACTAAAAACAAAAAGCCTACTCCTGATTCGGCTAGTTTTTCAGGCTTCCATCTTTTTTCCTTCACTCAGAGACTGGGTGACTTTTGGCAAATTACCAAACCTCTCTGTACATGAGTTTCTGCGTACGTAGAATGGAGATCATAATAGTCCCCACCTCAGAGGTTATGGCGAGGATTTAAAGGTGATATTGCATTAAGCCTGTAGCAGTGTCTGGTGCAAACAGGGGAGAAGGGCTAGCTATCGTTTTATAACACGAAGGAAGTAGCGTTATGCTTCTGCACCGGGTGCATCCGGGTTTAAGAATGCCTGTAGGGCTTCCCTGGTGGCTCAGTGGTTGGGAGTCCGCCTGCCGATGCAGGGGACACGGGTTCGTGCCCCGGTCCGGGAAGATCCCACATGCCGCAGAGCGGCTGGGCCCGTGAGCCATGGCCACTGAGCCTGCGCGTCCGGAGCCTGTGCTCCGCAACGGGAGAGGCCACAACGGTGAGAGGCCCACGTACCACAAAAAAAAAAAAAAAAAAAAAAAAAGCCTGTATCCAGGGTCTCTCTTCTTTGGCCCCTCCTGCTAAACATGACAAGACAGCCCTTCCTGAAACACTGTTCTGATGCAGCCCACCCTGGCGCCCCACTGAGCCCACCCTCAGCTGTGCTCAGACCCTTTCTTTGCCGGGAAGGTCCAGCCTCCACCAGCTTTCCTCCTGAAATCCTCTCTCTCCTTCCGGGTTTAGGTCAACACCGCTCTCTCTCCGTGAAGCCAGAAGAGAGTCCCCTTCCCCACGCCGGCTTTCAAATCCCACGGGGCTTCTGATTATAAATGGCTTCTGAGACACTAGTCAAAGGCATGTCCTTCTCCCACACTAGGGGCCACAGCTCCTTGGGGTGGGGACCACCACCCACGCATCTCTGGCCCCCGGCGAGCGGGGTGCAGCCCTTGGCTGGTGGTGGCACGGACTTAGAGATGAGGGGAGGGACCGGGGGTGGGTGTGGTGGGTCCGGGCCAGACGAAGCCACATTTCCCTAAGTCGTGTTCCAGAGAAGTTGAGGGGAGGGCTGCTGAGCTGTGAGGGGCAGACACGCTGACCCAACAATACTACCCGAACACCCACTCTGTGCCAGCGCCGTCCAGGGCACGGGAAGCAGTGGCCGGCACTCACCCGCCCAGGGTAGTGTGAACACTCGCATTCCCTTCCCTGGGGAGCTCCCCTCACAGGCACGTCTGATGGCTGAAGGCCAAAGGCCGAAGCAAGGGACCAGCTGGGACACCCTTCCACCGCCATCACCCCATCCCCTAACTCCCAAGAGACCTTACGGGAAAAACCTACCTCATCCTTGTGGGAGTATCCCCAGATGGCCGCAGCGATTTCAATGGCAAATATCACCAAGAGGAAGCCAAAGAACTGGAAGGGAAAGGGCTGGAGTGAGGCACAGTCCCAGCCGGCCGGCTGGAACGAGCATCTGGGGACCCGGGCTCTGGGGGCGGGAAGGGATGCCTGGAAGGGACGGGAGGGGGTCCACAGAACTACCAGCGCCCTGCCAAGGCCAGGAGGGGAAAGCCGCAGGAGGAGAGAGTGGCACAGACCCCAGAACTGATATTTCTAAGGTGTCAGCGAAGAGTCAGCGATGAAACACCCTCACCTGCTCACAGAAACCAGAGATTTGAGGAAAGAAGGAGGTGAATACAACCCAGAGTTTGAGGAAAATTGTAACAAATTTTGAAACAAGAAGGGGAGGCGAAGGTACCTGTGGATTCAGGGAAAAAAAGCAAACGTGGTCCTCGACAAAGGGAAAAACAAAGTCCTGGCATTTAGTTGCCTAAGGGAAGTGATGAGACAGAGGCTCCAGAAAGGAAGAGGGGCAGCGTGTCATCCCGGGGCCGGGGATGGGGGCAATGAGATGGGCACCCGCTCTGCCCCGTCCCGCCCCCTGGTCTGTGGGATCTCGGGTGGGCACCCTGGGACACCAGGGGCTGTGGGCACAGAGGGGACACTCACCAATCCCAGCATGCACTGGGACTCCTGCACAGCCCCACAGCAGCCCAGGAAACCCACCAGCATCATGAGGGCGCCGGCTCCAATCAGAATGTAAACTCCTGAGGGCACAGGGCAGAGGACAGGACAAGGAGCTGTTAGCGGGGACGTGTAGGTGCTTCCTGATCTCGTTCCCTCTCTGCATCCTTACTGCCCCCGTCAAGGGCACAAGAGGCCCAAACAGCCTCCTCCCACCTGTCTCTCCTCTGGGACCCACCCATCAAGCCCCCATTCCCACCTTACCCTCAGCCCTCCTGGAAGATGCCCACTGCCCCCGCCCTAGGACACGGAACATCTACGGGAGCCCCAGATTCTACTCAGGACGGACCGGTCCAGTCTGCACCCGTCTCCAGCTGGATGGACCCACTCCCGCTAGTTAAATCAGACTCTCCAAACTTGGGCTAACGTCCTGAGGCTCTGACAAACCTCCTGCTGGCCTCTACCTGACACAAGCGGCGAGGAGAGCAAGGCTTCAGCAGGAAGGGGCTGTGCACACGCAGACACCCACGCTCTGGGCAGGCCAGCCCTGCCATATCCCCAGAGGGGATGCCTTCCCGCCCTGCCGCCTGGTGGCGGCCAGGCCTGCACACTTGGAGACGTCCGAGGGCACGAGAACCCTGCTCTAGTGCAAAGCACAGCCTGGGTGTCAGAAGACCCTTGTTCTGGTCCCAACTCTGCTACTAACTGCTGTGTGACCTTGGGTAAGATTACAATTTCCTTATTTCCTTAACAGTAACATGAGGAGTTGGTTGCTAGAAAATTTCAAAAGATCCCTTATAGCACACCAGTGAGATCTTACAGCTGCAATTCAGTTACACCAGGTTGAGTGGAAAGGATCCTCCTTGCTAGAGGGAAGGTGAGTGACAAGGTTTCTAAACACTCAGTTGGGGTGTCCAGTGCAGAAAGGGTGGTGAAGGGCTGTGAGTTCCACAACTCTGGCCTGGGACAGGGGGACACAGTGGGACACAGCCCCGGCCCTAGTCATTCCACACTCCCCCAGGGAATGCCCAGAGGGGCCCATCGTTCAGTTATATTCCTGAGAAGCACAGCTGACCTGCAGTGACCACCCCCTTCCCCGGTTCCCTCCGCCAGCCCCCAGAGGCCCCGGGAAAACTGGCAAAGAAGTCCTAGGCCTCCCTGGCATCTGTCCACTGCTGGGAGGGGCCTCCTGTCACACGTCGAGAGCCCCAAATGCCTGGGTTTGAAAGCCGGCTCTGTGACCCTGGGAAGGCCACTTGTCTCTCTGTGTAACTGTCTTCCATCTGCAAACTGGGGACAGGAAAAATGCCCACCGCAAGGATTGCTGTGAGGATCAGGCCATACGCTCCAAACGTCCACAACAAGCGGTAGCTGCTGCTAACCCTTCTAACTTGAATTTAAAAAATTTTAATCTTTTATTAAGGTATAGTTGACGTACAGTCAGCTACTGTCAATCTTCACAGTACGAAGGATGGACGACAGTTGGGAATAATCACGGTTGTGATGCCGAATTTCACAGACGTGCTGCTCCCTCCCTGCTGTCCCCTCGCTGGGAGCAGGGAGACCTCCCTAAAGCAGGCGTGCTTCGCCACAATGCACAACAGGACGCTGCGACGAGAACCCCGGCAGGTGTCACAGTGATTTCACCGTCCCACATCCGTACCCTCCTCCCAGGCCGGAGCTGTGTAGGCAGCAAACCTCGCAGCGGCCCGTGGCTGAGACGCCCGGGCAGCACAGCGAGGGGCGCACACAAGGGAGCGTTTGTCCTCTGCCCGTCCCCTCCCCACATCTGTCGTGATGTCAAGTCACGTGGCCTTGCTGGCAAACCCCGATGAATATGGGTATTGTTCCCGTGCACGCCCGGCCCAGACTGGGCAAGGGGACAAATGCAGCTTGTCTTGGAGTCAAGTCCCATCCTCCTAGGTCGTCCACTCCATGGGGCCACAGGCTGGACTTGGGGAGGCAGGTCCGCCCCGCCCACACAGGGCCACTGCAGGAGAAGGGGCAGCGCTTTCGGGTCTGGGCTCTGACTCGGGGACCCCAGTGAGCGGTAACACGGCCCCCGTTTCTCCCCGTCTCCTCATCTCTCCCCACTGGGGCAAGACAACAAAGGATGAGGTCCCTCCTTTGAGCTCCATCGCAGGGTTGAGTGGGGATGACCACACAGACGCGCTCTCTCTCCGTCCGGATCCCAGCCTGGCCGGGCGGCCCTGGCAGAAGGCAGAGGAGTCAGGGTGGCGGCAACAGAGAGCCATTAAAGGAAAACGCATTTCCCACGCAGAGAGAACCTTCTCCTCATGGGCCTGTCGGTTAATAGTAAATATTCAATCTTGGTTGGGCTCAGCAGATGAAGATTTTAGGTCCAAGCGTCTTGGTTTTCAATCTTGCTCGGACAGCTGCTAGATCTGGGGTGTCTTGGCGTCACCCTCTCCATCCAGTGGGGGATGACGATGAGCAATTCCCTGGTGGCTGTTCATGGGGATTTTGGACGGCAGCCGTCAAGCCATAGGGCGGCTCAGCTATGAGGTGCAACCCCAGAAGCCTTCCATCCCCTGCAGGCTGAGGGCTGCCGCTTCAAAGGGCCGTCCCGGGCTTCCCCTTGGACAGGCTCCGCCCGGTCTGCACCCCGAGCTTGTGAGCAGGGGCTGGCGGTGGTAAATGACAAAGCATTCCCCTTTACGAAACAAGTGGATGTTAGCTTTCAGTCTGACTCATGGAAAAAGTTACGAGTCACGGAGCCTTCTCTGGGATTTTACTGTATTCACTTGCTTAAGGGCTGTTTGTTCTGCTTTCTTCAGGCTGACATTACAGGCCTACTCCAAAAAAAAAAATAAAAAAATAAAAGCTTCTAGTGAAGCAGTAGCATCTGCTGTGTCCTTTACACAAAAGCCTTTTTCCACCTGTTGATTGGGACTCTCGGCCTGGGGAAGGCAGGGGACACGTCAGCCTCCCGTCACCACCCCCATCCCATCTTGCAAACAGTGCTCCCCACACGTTCGTGTGCAGAACAAACTCCGGCCGAGCCTCTGGCCTCCACTTGCTGAGAACAGTTTACTGTCTCCAAATAAGTCAAGCAGGGGTTCCGAGGAACCCTAGGTCTGCTCCCCGATGGCTCTCTCCCCGTCCCCGTCCAGCCCACTGATGGCTGGACCAAGGACTGAAGAAGGGCTGCTGGGCTGGGACCGAGAAGAAGAAGTTCCCCAATTCGTCTGCAGCCTGGGATTATGGATACTGTTGACGGCCTGAATCTCCAGGGCCCGAACTGCAGAGAAGGTCCATATAAGGCTGTCAGCCGTTCTGGATCCACTAGAGACTGTTCTGAACGTTGCCAAGTTTCTTCCCTCGCTTCTCTGCCTGATTATGCATTCGTTCTCTACCTTGAAAGCTGTGGCCCCGCTGGAGAAAAGACACCCCTGGGTCCTTCAGGTTTCCTGAAGGGTCAGCTGCACGGCCAGGCTGGCCTGTGGCTTGCCCTGCAGATGGTCTGTACCCAAGTGCAAGGGACGGTCACCCATGATGTCAGGAAGAGCCGCTGGGACGGAGCTGGCACCCTCTGCTGGAAGAGGGGCTGTGGGTCAATGCAAAGGCTGATGTCACAGCCCGAGGGGGAAGGGGACACAGAGAACGAAGCCTCCTTGGCCCTTTGCCTGGCTGTGACAATTATTCAGTTGCCCGAAGCACTCAGCGAAGCGTGGGGCCCAGCCAGGCCCAAGTGGTCAGTCGCTGACTGTGTTCTATGTGATGTCACTTGCATCACCCTCCAAGCCCTGGGCTTCTGCCAGCAGAATGAAGTCTTCAAAGCCGAGCCCTTTCCCAGGAAGGGGGTCCAGTGTAGAGGGTTTGTATCTGTCTATGAGAGCTCAGGGGGCAGTGGCCACTTGTCCCTCAGTAGGGGTTTTGCTGTGTCTCTTTGGGATGTGCCTTTGGACCAGCTCCTGGCCACCTCAGGTAGGACCACAGGTAGGGCCATCAGAAGGACGCCGCAATGACCAGGGGACCTGAGTCCTGGGAGGTTCCTGGAGGCAGGCCTGGCCCCTCTGGCTGTATGCCTGTCACTCTCCTGCCACCTGCCTGACTTTCCTACCTGTCACCTGCTGGGCTGCTGGTGCTGGGGGCCTGTCTCCCCCAACCACAATTGGGGCAAAGTCAAAAGGCCTAGGGAGGGACTTCCCTGGCGGTCCAGCCAGTGGTTGGTACTCCATGCTTTCACTGCTGAGGGCCCAGGTTCAATCCCTGGTCGGGGAACTAAGAGTCCATAAGCCACGAGGTCAAAAAAATAAAAAAGAGTGGATATATGTATAACGGACTCACTTTGCTGTACACCTGAAACTAACACAACATTGTAAATCAACTATACCCCAATAAAAAAAAAAATACACAGAATGAGCCAGAGTCCTAGATAACAAAACAGAAACTGGTCGTTGGAAGCGACCAGAGGTATGGAGTCAGGCACCTGCAGAGCATGGGGAGGCCGGGGACTCGCTCTAGGACAATGCCACCTGCTTGCACACACCTGCTCCTAGATCTGCTCTCCCTGCAGAGGGTCCCCAGCTCCTTGTTGTGACGTGACGTGGAGAGCTCAAGGCCTGTCCTCAGCCCCTGACCCTACCCTGCAGTCCCACTGCCCCAGCTCACAGAGTGGCATTCCAGGCCTGCCGAGGCTGCCAAAAACCTCACAAAAGAATGCTGTAGCTAAAACAAGTCAGGGCCCTATGGAAACCTGCTCCCTAAAGACTCTGTGTGTGTAGTTTTCAATGTACTTTTTTTTTTTTTAACTTTATTTATTTATTTTTGGCTGCATTGGGTCTTTGTTGCTGCGCACAGGCTTTCTCTAGTTGTGGTGAGGGCTGCTTTCTCTAGTTGCGGCGGGGGCTACTTTCTCTAGTTGCGGCGGGGGCTACTCTTCGTTGCGGTGCGCGGGCTTCTCATTGCGGTGGCTTCTCTTGTTGCGGAGCACAGGGTCTAGGCGCGCGGGCTAGTTGTGGCATGTGGCTCAGTAGTTGTGGCTCACGGGCTTAGTTGCTCCGTAGCATGTGGGATCTTCCCAGACCAGGGCTCGAACCCGTGTCCCATGCATTGGCATGTGGATTCTTAACCACTGCGCCACCAGGGAAGAGCATGTGTGTGTAGTTTTAAAAAAACGTATGCTGTGCTTTTCTTTCCCTTACTTTCTTTCTGACAATTGGGAGACACTCCCTAAAAAACCCCAACTAACAGCACCACCAAAAAGAGACGAAGGCAGGGAAACCATCCCCAGACCCCGGCGCCTGCGGGGCCACCAGCTGGAGGCTGGCCCTGGGAGGCGGGAGGGGGTCATGCACCACTGGCCACCGCGTTCTTCCTGAAGGTCTGGGTGATAACGCTCTTCAGACTGTTTGCTCCGTCTTTTTTTAAAAATAACTTCTTTGGTGGGTGGAAAGGAAATGACCAAACTTACACTTTGAGCCTGATGACATGACAGCATCCTCCTAAAAATAGGGGGCCGCTTTTGTTTTTTGCAAATGAAGTGGTTCCTATCCCCCAACCAGGCGATGGGAGAGCCGAGAGGATCTGTGAGCTGACTCAGAAACCAGGGAACTGCCTCAGACAGGCCCCGGCCCTCCCACTCCTGTTAGAGATGCTTACACGGCAATATGCTGGTGAAAGGGACAGAACGATGCTAGAAGAAGATGCCGTGTGCAGAAAGAAACCTGCTAAATCTATTTATCTTCAAACTGGAAGCCTTTGCCCTAAAACAAAATCACTTTAGAAAACAGATAAGACTTAACATGCATGGCCTGTGTCCCAGCGCAGGGGTCTGAGGGGCTGGTGTCTCTTCTAGTCTCTCGTATTAATCTGAATGTTATCCAGGAGGCAGGTCCTCTGGGTCTCTGAGCCCCTATCTGAACCGTGCGGGAGATGCTCCCTCTCCTTCCCCTGGCTCTGTGGGTCCCCAGGACAAAGTTTTTTAAATTAAAGAAATGAACCAGGCTTCTTAGACATAAAATTCAGAGAGAAGTTCAGAGACAAGAACAGAGGTTCTGAAACCCTCCAGGGTGGCAGCGGCTTTGGCGGAGCTGACTTCACATCAGAGAATGGTCCCAATGCCAGGCTCGGTCAGCTTGGAAAAAGACACCACATCGGTTAAATGCAGATGCGTGGGCACAACTACACAAAAGCCCAGCTGGAAAAGGACCCGACTGGCAATGCAGCTGGAGCAGAAGTCCTCCCCAGCCCAAGTCCTTGGATCAACGTGGACTCTCCACAGCTGGAGGGAACAGCAAGGTCCCCCACTCACCTGTGTAGAAGCTGGAGTTATTATTATTCTCTTGCTCGAAGATGCTCTTGGTCTGCGTGTCGAATCGGAGCCATAGTCCGATGGCAAGGACCGCGATCCCGGCAAGCTGCAAGACACACGGGACATCGGCGTGAGCCCGGCTGTCAGGAACAGCGCGGTGCCCTAGCTCAGGTGAGCTGCCCTTGGCCTCTGCCCCTCGCCGGGCATCTGGAAGTAGCAGCAGCCAGGTGGGGGTGGGAGCAGGGGGTCGAGCCATTTGGTAAAAATACCAGCCAGTTGGGAATAAACAATTATCTACCAGCAGTACGGGGATGGATACCTCGTGGACAACAGAATATTATACAGCCGTGAAAATGAACCCGCCACAGTTTGTGCAATACTACGAGTGCATCTCACGATGTTAATCAGAAGAAGCAAAAAGCACCGGACACGTACAATACAATTCCATACAGTTAAAAACTCTTGTTTAGGAGGGCATGTATATCATAACAGAAAAAGAAGGAAGTGATGATCATAAAGTCGAGCGAGTGGTGGCCTGTAGGGAGGGCGGGGTTTCTGAGGAAGGAACAGCGTGGGGGTGGGGGGAGGCGGGTCTAGGGCACCGGCGATATTCTAGCTTTGACTTGGGTGGTAGTGGCCCGGATATTCACTTCATAATTATCCTTCACACTGTTTGTGTTTTCTGCACTCCTCTGTATATATACCAGACAATAAAAGAAAAGAAAAAACATCGCCCAACGCGTAGGTACCTCCCTGGGCTGTGAGGGCAGCTGTGATTCCGGACTAAACCGTGCTGCTCAGTGAAACCTACCCACAGCTGGCGCCTCTCTCTTCACACAGGGAAGCCTAACAAGCTGACCCACCCGACTCCAGGCTCAGGTGGACATTTACTTACGGGTGATCCTTGTAAACATTAGACAAGAAATCTCCAGAGGATTGTCCGATCCTATAATTTAGTGAAAAACCCATTTCATAGGTGGGCAAGTTGAGATACTGGACCCTAAAGGGCAGACTCTCCCAGTAAGGAAAGACTGAGGCATCAATCCTGGCCCGTCAGGCACTGCTGAACTTGATGCCAGGGAGGAGGCCCCCTGCCAGGCCCCGCCAGGCCAGCTGAGCTCCCCTCCCCACTGCTGCTGGCCTGTACCAGGGCTTGCTGGGGTGACTCACAGGCTGTGGGTGGTGGCTGGCTGGAGGAGGGTGTGTGGGCTCAGGGCCAGTGCCCAGCCCCAGGTTTCGCTGGCCCACCCTCCTCAACAGAGGCACCCTGTGTCAGAACCCTCCTCCTCAGGGAGCTGGGTTCTTTGCCCCAAGGGCCAGGACAGCCTGCAGCATAGACAGGCCTCTTCTCTGTCTCTGCTTCTCTCCTTTTCCCATGACTTTGCAGCGGGTTTGGACGTGCTGGGTGGAGAGTGGAGACAGCAGCAGTGGGAGGGGCGACCCAAGACTTCACACTGCAGTAGAGTTAAAACCTTGTCTACAGGGAATTCCCTGGCGGTCCAGTGATTAGGACTCTGTGCTTCCACTGCAGGGAGGGCCCAGGTTCAATCCTGGTCGGGGAACTAAGATCCCGCATGCTGCTTGGCGGGGCCAAAAAACCCCCAAAACCCTCGTCTACTCCCGTAGAGGTGTCCAAGTGAGGGTCTGGAATTCCTTAGAGTTCTATCGCTTCAGTTCTCCCATCTGGCGAACAGGCGTGGTGAGCTTGGATGCTCTGGTTCAGTCTGGGTTCTCCTGACTCTCAGGACCTCTTAGAACAAGGGCCCAGCTGGGAACTCTCGGTGCACTGGGGACTAAGACCCAAGACCCTGGTCTAGCTCCCCTGGGGTCTTGGAGAGTTATAAGAAAGGAGGTAGCAGTTCCCCCTTCTCCACCCCCAACACAAGCAGGCCCAATCAGATTCCTGGAGAATGGAAGACGGAGGCCATTGGCCTCTTTGGGAATGTGAAAGCATTAGCCTGAAAAGCCTGGAGGCTGGAGCTTCACATGCACTTGCAGGTGATCCTAGACTGCGGTTAGCACTGAGCCACAAGCCCTGGCCTCAGTCTCCCCTCTCGCCCTTATCTTGGCGGGGCTGTCGCTGAGAGCACCTGGGCCTGAGAAAGCCGTGTCCTTTCACGCACGTCCTTTCTGCTCTAGGCTGCCTGCACGTATCCAAGGCTTATCCTCCAGTCATTCTCCCTGTGGATAAAGTTACTCATCCACCCCTTACTTTGCTGGAAAAATTCTTAAACGAGTCACCACAAAAGGAACAAAAACAATCCCATCCGAAAGAACGAAACTACAAAAGATGATGACAGCTCCACTCTGCCCAGAAGCTTGTCAGGTCAGGAGCTGGGTCTCTTTGGGAGTGATCCCATGCACAGGTAACAGCACCCAAACGAAACTTCCAGTTTTAGTCTCGAGGATCCTGAGCCAGTCGTTTACCTTTGACCTGGCCCACACGCACAGGTGGCAAGAAGAACACTGTGTGGAGGACAGTGTCCCAGAAGGCCACCCCGGCCAAGGACAAGGCCAGATACAGGAGAGGAGTCCAGGGTCCTGCCACATCCGGACACCATCCCAGACCTAACATCAGGAGGAAGGAAAAGTGGCTGGCTCTGCAGAAGTGGAAAAAGCATGGGACTTCCCTGGCGGTCCAGTGGTTAAGACTCTGCGCTACCAACTGCAGGGGGCGCAGGTTCGATCCCTGGTTGGGGAACCGACATGCCACGTGGTGCGGCCAAAAAAAAAAAAAGAAGTGGAAAAAGCAGTAATAGATCTCAGTTTCTTATGCCTAAAAACTCACCATGAGTGAGGAGGAAGGTTCAAGAAAACCCAGGAGGAAGGGAGGACAGGGGCGGGACTGGGAGGCTCGGTTCACCAAAATCACAGAGAAATGAGCACTGCTGCCCGTTTTGTTTGAATTACTGAGTTAACTGGCCTGAAGGGACGCTGCCAGCAGCTGCCCCGTTTTCTGTAACGCTATTGGAGAAACCGCTTCAGTTGGCTGGAGGTCACAGGGCCAAGACACCGCTTAACAGTGGCCTTCCCGGGTGTGCAGGCCGTGCTATCCGGGGAGCTCAGAGCACTTCCCAGGAGGGCACACTTTTTGGTGTGCACAAAGGGGTCCCCCAGCCCCCCACCTGGCTCTCGTCCCCAGCTACTTGAGTCCTAGGAGAAACCAAACAGGAATGACCAGAACCACCAAAAAGAGCTTCAACCTTTAAAAAGGGTGCCACTGCAATGTTCACAGCAGCACTATTCACAATAGCCAAGACATGGAAGCAACCCACGTGTCCATCGACAGAGGAATGGATAAAGAAGATGTGGTACATGGACACAGAGGAATATTACTCAGCCAGAAAAAAGAACAAAATAATGCCATTTGCACCAACATGGATGAACCTAGAGATGCTCATACTAAGTGAAGTAAGAAAGAGAAAGACAAATACCATATGATATCACTTATATGTGGAATCTAAAATAGGACACAAATGAACTTATTTACGAAACACAAACAGACACACAGACATAGAAAACCAAAGGGGAAAGGGGACGGGGGAGGGATAAATTAGCAGTTTGGAACTAGTAGATACAAACTACTATATATAAAATAGATAAATGACAAGGTCCTACTGTATAGAACAGGGAACTATATTCAATATCCTGTAATAAACCATGATGGAAAAGAATATGAAAAAGAATATCTATATATGTATAACTGAACCACTTCGCTGTACACCAGAAACTAACACAACACCGTAAATCAACTAGACTTCCATTAAAAAGGGTGTCAGCAAGTTACTGAGGGGCTCCATAGAATAAGGAAATAGGGGTCTGCGGGACCAAGAAGCTGACCGTTCCCTCCAGGGTTAATGAACAGCACGTGGCAGGAATGTCAGCCACACAGGGGCCACGGCTGCAGCCCGCCTCTTACCCATCATGGCAGGACTAGAGTGCGCAGGCCGAGGATGCTCAGACAATTCCCTGCTCAGGGCGTCCCTGAAAGAGGGCAGCGACCTGCCCACCACCACCAACCGGTCTGGTGGGGACAGAAGCAGAAGGTACAGCCCCTCCACTCCCAGCCCCAGGCTCTGCCCAGTCGGCCTGGTTACCGCCTTCCAACAAAAGCCAAAGGGACGCATTCCGCCTTCAGGCCAGGAAAGGTCTCACCCATTTGATCTCTCAGGGAAAAAGGACAGTTTTCCCCATCGTTTTATTGGAGATTTATTTCCTCACACACACACGCTCAGTTTCTTCTTAGAAGATGGGCCAGGAGAAAAACACGAGACAAAACCTAACCTGCGGACATTCTACAAAATACTTGACCAGAATGTCTCAAAACTGTCAGGATCATGAAAAATGAGGACAGAAACTGTCACAGGCCAGAGGTGACGGAGGAGACAGGACACTCGTCATGTGGTATTGTGGGTGGGATCCTGGAACAGAAAGGGGACTGGGCTGGAAAACCAAGTGAAATCCGAGTAAGTCTAGCTTAGTTAAGAGTAACGTTCCAATGCTGGTTTCTGAGCTGTTGACAAATGTGCCCTGGGAATATAAGCTGTGAACAAGAAGGGAGACGGGGAGGAGTACAAGGGGACTCTCTGTAGTATCTCTGCAACTTCTCTGTACCTCTAAAGCTGTTCTAAAACTCTGTGTGTGTGCGTGTATGTGTGTAGTGTGTGTGTGTGGTGGGGCCTCTCCTTCAAAGCTTCCTGTCTCCTTCAAGAACCTGCTCCATCGGGCTTCCCTGGTGGCGCAGTGGTTGAGAGTCTGCCTGCTGATGCAGGGGGCGCGGGTTCGTGCCCCGGTCCGGGAAGATCCCACATGCCGCGGAGCGGCTGGGCCCGTGAGCCATGGCCGCTGAGCCTGCGCGTCCGGAGCCTGTGCTCTGCAACGGGAGAGGCCACAACAGTGAGAGGCTTGCGTACCGCAAAAAAAAAAAAAAAAAAAAAAAGAACCTGCTCCATTAATCCACCTCTTTCCTGCCTCTGTTGTCTGTCTCGGCTACTGTTTCACTTTTTTTAAAAAATTTAATTTAATTTATTTTTTATACAGCAGGTTCTTATTAGTTATCTATTTTATACATATTAGTGTATATATGTCAATCCCAATCTCCCAATTCATCCCACCACCCCGCCACTTTCCCCCCTTGGTGTCCATACGTTTGTTCTCCACATCTGTGTCTCTATTGCTGCCCTGTAAACCGGTTCATCTGTACCATTTTTCTCGGCTCCACATATATGCGTTAATATACGATATTTGTTTTTCTCTTTCTGACTGACTTCTGCCAACACACATGGGCAGGTCTGTCTATCCTAAAAAAAACCCAGAAAACAAACCGTCTCCTCCTCCAGCTGCACTGCTCCTCCTGGCTGCTCTGCGCTTTAAACCCCGAACCTGTAGCTAAACCACCTCCAAGTCCTCACCCAGCAAGGAGTCCCTGTGGGGCCCCCTGCCCTTCATGTAGCACAGTGGCCATTCCTCTGAAAGGCTCAGACGGCTTGGGCTGTCACCGAGTGATAAGGCTTCTACTCCATCCTTGTACTTCTGGACCTCTAAGCAGTAACGACATTGAACCCTGCTTCCTTCTCCCCTGCTCCTTAGATGGAATCCCTCAAAGTTTCCCAAATAAGTCTCGTAAATCCCGCCTCAGCTGGAGGGAGCCCCTCCTCCTGGAAGGCTGTCCCGACCACCTAGGCCAGCTGCTTCCCCACCAAGACGTCCTCAGCTTCCTCCCCGCTCCGCACTGGTCCTCCCCAGCATCCTCGCTCCCTCTCTTCCTGTTTATACTCTCCTGGAGGGCAGGATGAGTTCTCGGTCATTTCAGTAGCTCCTCTGCACCCCATCCATACTTGGGACCAAACAGTCATTAGTAAATCGTTATTCAATAAGTGAAGGATGACTTCAATGAAAGAGAAGCTCTGAAGCCCATCAGAATTTCCTCTCCTGGGTCCTCTCACCTTGGACAAGCCTTCTTTCCCACTGGCTTGTCATCCAGAACCATCTTCCAACATCTCCCAACAAGGGTCAGAAACTACAAAGAACAACTACTTGCCCAGAATAAATACTGAGAAAGAGCCATGAGGGTATGTGATGAATGTCACAGTGAGATTTAGGGGCACGTCCACATCAAGTCTTTTGGAAAATGAGGGTTTATAAAAAGTCCATGCCCTGCTGTGCTCACCGCCCACCGAAGTCCAGTTAGATGCTCCAATCCTTTTTTTTAATGCATTCATTTTTTATTTAATAATACTTTATTAAAGATGACTAGATATAATTAAATAAAGTAAACCTTTAACATACATAGCTTTGCATATCATTATACTTTTAACAGCAATATTCAAGTGGTGAGGGGTGTTTAATTCTTTCACTCTAAAATATATGTGACCAGACTCCCCTGGTGGTCCAGTGGCTAAGACTCTGTGCTTCCAATGCCCGGGGGCCTGGGTTCGATCCCTGGTAGGGCACTAGGTCCCACATGCCGCAAGTAAAGATCTCCATGCCGCAGCGAAGATCCCGCATGCCACAACTAAGACCCCACGAAGCCAAATAAATAAATATTAAAGAAAAAAAATATATGTGACGTTTTAGATGTCTGGTGATAGGTGTTGAATTCATCACTCTAGAATATCTGTGAATTTATGATTTTGAAGTTTTTCTGGATGACAGATGTTTCAGAATTGGGTGAAAGTCTCAGAAAAAGTCTGAAAAGCATCGCTATAATTTTCCATACAACCTCTAGAGTTCACAGACACTCTGAAACCATTCAGAAAACCCGGAGGGTATGGATTCCACATTGTGTGTACTTGGATAGACCCTCCAAGCCTTGAGGATCACACAGGTAATCCAGTCACCTGGGGCGGGATGCCAGCTTCAGGAGGCGTGAAGGCCCAGCCGCACCCCGGGCGGGCCCAGCTTCCTGTCCTGTCCTCTCCTCTCCCCTGGCTGAAAGCACAACACGCCCAAGGCTCCCTCCCACGCAGAGATGAGGATTTCAGTGAGTCACACCAGACCCACAGGGACAGGCCTAGAAATCTTACACTACAACACACACCCGGGGTTAAAGGAAAGGCCTCCAAGTCCAAGGGGCGAATTGAAAACAAATCCTAAGTGCAGTGTTGCTTAGGGGCACCTGAATTCTCTGGACCCCCTGCCGAGTTGGCAAAGCCAATTCCAGCTGGAGCCCGAGGAGTGGCGGCCGTACCAGCCGCAACGCCTGAAGCAAGCGTGCAGAAAGGTGGGAGGTAACGAGGTGGCACAGAGGAAAAGGGCAACCGGCTGACTGCAGAGGTTTCAGTGTGTGTGTGTGTGTGTGTGTGTGTGTGTGTGTGTGTGTGTGTGTGTGTGTGTGTGTGTGTGTCTGTCTCTCTGTCTGTCTGTCTCTCTGTCTCTCTGTCTGTGTGCGCGTATGTGTCACCTTGCATCCCATCCCTCAGGTGGAAGGAACCATGTCTCCCCGTGGGGGAAACCCCACTGCAAAGAAAAATCCTCCCAAGGCAAACACATTGGGTGGTCTTGGCTTGGGCCTCTTTCCTCTCGGTCCCCTCTGTCTTCTGTAATAGGACCTGACGGGTCACACATTTTTTAAAAGGACGAAATACTCGTGGACACTTTCTCCATCCAGTTGTCTTGGCCCAGGAAGTGCAGGGCAGATCATCTCCACATGCAGTTTCCTTTGAGGCTGACTGCAGTGGTCCCATCTGCCACTTTGGAAGCGGCTAGAGGTGGGCGGTGGTGACAGGAGGGGGTCGGGGGAGAAGGCAGTGCTTTCTTTCCTATGTCCCATCGTCCTTCTGTGAAGCCTTGGCTATTTGGTGACTTTGGTCAAAGGGATGCAGCAGACATTTTAGTAAGGGACAGGTGGCATGACAGAACAGTGGGCAAGAAGCAGGGGGCCCTAGCTGTGCCCCCTGTCACTTGCACACCGGAGCCAGCCACGGGGTGATGTGAGAATCACCTGGCAGAGTTCTAAACACGTATCCGCCGCCACTCCATCCCGGGGTACGCGAGCGCTCCCAGGAGAACGCACATCTCTGCTGAGAGTAGCTGCATGTGTGGACAGTGGCGTGGCCTCTGGGGCTAATTCCAGCGCTGCCACCTAGGAGCTGTGTGACACTAAGCACTCTCTGTAGCTTCTCTGAACCTCAGAGTTCCCACTTGTAAAAAAAGAGTTTGATACTTTCCTGCCTTTGACCCAGGAGGTTGAAGGGGAAGATTAAACGTGTAAAACACTCTGACGACCGTGAGTGCTAGAGACAGCCAGATTCTGTGGGGAATATAATGATGACAACGATAATAACAAACCTTGCGAATGACACGAAGACAAAAGTGGGGATATTCACGGCTCTTGGCGGCCTCAGCTTGTGTTCTCCTCTGATCTGAGGAGGCGGCTGGGTGGGCACAGGGCGACTGAGGACAGCGGGGGTCTGTCTTCTGTGGGTCTGTGTGAGCGCGGTGTGCTGGGGGAGATGCCTCCAGAGCTCCGCTAGGACCAGCCGGGATGGGGGGAGAGAAGTGGGACGGGGAGGGTAAGGGACACGGCTGGCCGAGAGTGGAGGCCTCTGTCCTTCCCGGGATCCCAGGCTGCTTCCGTGAGTGAATTCACGCTGCAGGAAGCAGTTATTGAAGGAGCAGATCACAGAGAGGGAGGGGATTTGACCTCTTTACTTCCTTCCTTCGGTAAGATCCGTATCAGCCCTGGATTTTTTTGTTAACATACTGGGCTTGGGAGACCTCAGCTTAGCTGCCCCTGGCCACCCAGGCAGTCACAGCGGCTGAACCCTGAGGATGTAAGCGGCCTCACCACTCACGCCTGATGCAGCCTCGAGAGTGCAGATAAGGGCCTCTGTGTTCACATGGCCTTTAGAAACAAGTCGGGCCACCTAGACCTGTGGGCTCCAGCCTCACCCATCTCCATGGCAACCCTGGCTCAGCACAGAGTGCCAAGCCTGATGGGCTGATTCACCGTCAGGAGCCTGGGCCGGGCACTGCTGGCAAGAGCAGACAGGAGCTGGCTCCCCAATGCCTCTCTCACCCTCTCCCGGCACCCTCCTCCCCGAGCTGCTGTCTCTGGAAGGATGAAGCACTTGGGCAGGAGCAGAGGTCTTGGAGTCCTGCCCTCTCCAGGCCCGTCGCACAGGATAACAACAGCTAAAACCAAACTCCACGCTGATCAGAAAAAAAACTGCCATGGCTTGCTTTCCTTAAGGATCACAAGTAAACTGGTAGGACTTCCCTGGTGGCGCAGTGGTTAAGACTCCGCGCTCCCAATGCAGGGGGCCGAGGGGGGGGTTCGATCCATGGTCAGGGAACTAGATCCCCCATGCATGCCACAACTAAGGAGCCCGCCTGCAGCAACTAAGGAGCTGCCTGCCACAACTAAGGAGCCCACGTGCCACAACTAAGGAGCCGGCAAACCGCAACTAAGGACCTTGCGAGCCACAATTAAGGAGCCTACCTGCTGCAACCAAAATAAATAAATAAATAAAATTAATAAATATTAAAAAAAAAAGTAAACTGTTCGTTCATGGCAGAACTGAAAGATGCCAACCAGGGCATATTACTAACGTTAGATTTATTAGAGATGAACAGAAAAGCCCCAGAGATCACAGTCCTGAAGAACAACTGTCCCCTACCTTCCCCGTGAGTATGATCATTTTGGGGGTCATCTCATCCCCTTGGGGCTTCTTCTGAGCTGCACATCTACAGAAGCCTGTATCCTCAAAGGCCACTGGGAGATTTTTTTCCAGGCCAGTGGTCCTCAACATGTGGTCCCCAGACCAGCTGTAGTGGCAGCAGCATCAGCTGGGAACTTGTCAGACGTGCAAACTTGTTGTCCCCGTCCTGGACTTATTCGATTAGAAACCCAAGTGAGGTGAGGCCCAGTGATCTGTGTTGTTGTTGTTGTTTTTTTTTTTGGCCGCGCTGCGTGGCATGTGGGATCCTAGTTCTCCGACCAGGGATCAAACCCGAGCCCACTGCCGTGGAAGCTTGGAGTCCTAACCACTGGACTGCCAGGGAAGCCCCAGCAATCTGTTTTAACAAGCACCCCCAGATGATTCTGCTGCCCACTCAGGTTTCAGAACCACTGCTCTAAGGCTTTCATTTAAACACTGAACAATTGGAGGAATGGAAAAGCTCTTTCTGGGGGTTCTGAACCCAGAGACCAGCTTTTGAAACGCCAGTGCCAAAGGGCACGAAGCTACGGAGCGGGGATGTGAGCCTCCCCTGGGCGCAGGGCTCCTGCTGGCACTGGAAAGCCAGGGAGGGGGACTGGGGCTGAGGACCACCTTGGCTGCTGAATGGTGACAGATAAGGGGGAGGATACAGGACACGTTAAGCAGGAAGGAAGCAAGAGGTAAGAAAGACAGATACTGGCTAGACAACGCCCTCTTGAACCCACTGAGTGGGGAAGTCACAGTAAATGCTCAAGTCGGAACCTGCATTTGGCTTCTCCACATGCCTCCAGCCACAGACTCACCTGGTGAACCCTCCTCCCCCAGACGCCAAAATGACTCGGGCAGCCCCTGCAGCAGGGCGCTCTTGGCAAAAACTTCCCCAATTTCTGCAGCCTACGTTCTCCCCAGGACAGGCTGCCGTTGTGTATGGAAGTGGACTCTTCCTCAAATCACCCCAAATTCTAGGAAAACAACATTAAAAAAAAAAAAAAGAACACATGCAGAGGCTGATGGTCAATGATCTTGTAGGTTTATCTAGAGTTACTGTTGATTGGACTGTGGCAGGCTTTTGTCCATTAGTAACTCCTCCAGAGGCTAGGGAAAGGAAAATAAATAATATAATCACAGTAGCAGTCACTCTTCATGAGCACTCACTCGTGTCCTCCATCGCAGGAGGTGATTTAAGTATATTATCTCATTTAATCCGTTCGTCACATTTATTTTATAGGTGAAACAGACAGGTTAAGCAACTCGCTCAAAAAGACACAGCCAGCAAGAGGCAGAGCTGACTCTGAACCAGATCCATGCAGCCAGCAGCTCAGAGCCGCACTCTTCCCAACACTGTGCTCCTTCCCTGCCAGCTGGTGAACTGGAAGAATGGGAACCCCCAAGAAATTTTCTGTGGGGGACAAGAGTCTGGTCTGGACATCGTGAATTTAGCAGGCTGCTCTGACCTAAACCTTATCCTGCCTGGTGGCTAGACGAGCCCAATTTAGGGCATCAATGCCAGCCAAGGCCAGGGCCAAAGGAGGGAACGACCACGGACTCATCCTTTGGGTCCGTTCTCTCTCCCCCCCTCCCTCTGGTGAGCATGGGACAGGTGGTGGCCTCAAGCCCACCCTCAGAGGGTCCCAGGGGAAATGAACCCTTCAGGGCCACTTCTATCTTCCTTTCTTTGCTTCCCAAGGTGTCCACACAGAAGCAATGGTGCCTTTGGCTCTGTCCCCTCTGGGACCTGGCTTCAAAGTGTCAAAAAGTTCTCCATAAGAGGAATCCAGCCCTTTTGGGAAGCAGAAGGTGAGTGTTGAAGGAGAGGTGCCGAGGCCGCCCCTCTTGGGCAGATTCCACAAGAGAGGTCCCTGTCAACTGGGTACGCTTATGGGCCACTCCAAGCAAAGCCCCAAACTGGTCCCTCCCTCCCTCACCTTTCCCAAACCAGGGGAATCTCTGAAATGGGCGTTTTGTAGACAGATGAAAAGATAAGTCGTCTGTTTCGCCTTCTGAAAGAGAGGAAGCCTAGTGGTAAAATGTCAGCTTTGAGCAATGCCCTCAGTGATGCGGCTTCGCAGAGCTGAAGCAATAAGATGGGGACGAATGTGAGCGCTTAGGACAACTTCAGCCTCTGAAAAATTCTAAGGAGGGGCAGCTCCTTACGTAATCCTAACTAAACAACAGTTGCAGAAGCTGACAGCTGAGCTCTTGCTATGAGCAGGTACCATGATAATAACTTGACCCTAAGGAGAGTCACCAACTGGCCGCCTCCCCCCAGGAATCTACATTTCCAACAATTCAACCCCTCCTTCCCCCAATAATCCCCCTGGGTCATAACGCCCCCTGCTGCTCTGTGTTACTCTTTTACACAATGCAGCACCTTGAGGGGGGGGAGGTCTCAACAGCAACAAAAACAAAATCCAACCATCACCCCCCCTTCTCCCAAGCCAGGACCTCAGGCAGGCGGACTTCCGCTATTTAGTGCCCTAAACACTGAGAAGACTGTGGTACCTACCCCACCGCCTAGATAATTCAACATTAAAAAATAATAATAATACAAATTGTAGGATAAGTCTAAAGAATTAACTTTCCCCAGGTTCCTGAGCACAGGCTCAGCCTGTCTGTGGACCTCCTGGGAGGACGCGGGGTGGTGGCTGACAGCTACAGCCTGTGGGTACCACTATCTTGCTCTGCTGGCCTCTTTTGGGCAACTGTGTTCAGCTTGCTAACAGGGGAACATTCCCTGGAAGCACATAGTGAGAGATGTCCCAGGGAGAAGAGGAATATTGGGAGACTAGAGTCCTCCTGTCAGGCCCTGCTGCCCCTTCTGGATCTGAGGATGCTGGTGGGACTGCCTTATACTCTTCGAGGTAGTTCCGATCATCCCAGCTTGAGATGACGAAACAGGCTCAGAGAGGTAAAGTAACTTGCCCATGGTCACACAGCAGGTATGCAGTGACTCAGCTGACAGTTCTCTCCCTCTGTCACATGCACAGCGTGTGCCAGGCAGAGGTTAGTTACTTGACTGCCTGTCTCATCCCTGGTGGAAGGGAGGTAGCTGGGTCCCCTCTCTGGGGTGTGGCAGAGGATGAAAGACCTTGTAAACTTCTTCTCAGCACACCTTTATGGAAATTAGGCAGTGACCTGGTCTGAACAAGTTCAAGACTTGAGAAATCCTCCCTCTTGAGGACTGAGCCAGCATCATTTAAAAACCAGAGCCCTGAGTGGGACTTCCCTGGCGGTCCAGTGGTTAGGACTTTGCGCTTCCAATGCAGGGGGCTCGGGTTCCATCCCTGGTCGGGGAACTAAGATCCTGCATGTCTCGAGGCGTGGCCAAAAAAGAAAAAAAAGAAAAAAAGAAAACCAGAGCCCTTATTCTGCCTGAGAGCAGAAAAGTTTTAGCTAATACAAGGTGCCAGTGTTAAGTCACTTGGGGCTGAGGGATTGGGAGGGAGGCCTCTGCCCAAGGTAACCTCCTTCCAAACAAGAAGTTTCAAGTTTCCACTGCCTCTGGCCAGACATGCAGCAGACGTCAGCCAGCCCATAAATGCATTTTCTGCTGAAAGTAGCCATTCTGATCTTAACCAAAATCATCTGATGTGGGGGATTGTTTTGGGGCTGTTTTGCTTTAAATTCCAGAATACCATTGTGTTTTCCATTGTGTATGCCTAACTAAGATGCCTGGTGATCGCGCGCACACACACACACACACACACACACACACACACACACACACACTCTTGCTGATACACTTTAGCCACACAGACCAGCTAGCTCTCATTCCATCTGTGGAACCTGTTACCACTTGCTCGCGTGACCCTGAGTGGTGGGAGATACCCCCTGCCCTATTCCTCTGCCACGATCCCCTCTTCATTTTAGTCTCAATGATTAAACAGCAAGCCCTCCACTGTGTGCTGTGTCCCCTGCCTCACCTGAAGCGCTTCACTTGAATCATTTAATTTTCTCAACAGACCCACCAGGTAGGTAATATTAACTTGTTTTCGAGATGAGAAGTTTCAGGCACAGAAGTTCAGGAGCTTGTCTTGAGATCACACGGCAAAGAGGTGCCTGAGTTACAACCTGGACCCACAACAGTCTGACTGCAAAGCCCAAATTCTCAATCATGTTGCTAAGCTCAAAGGTCTTTTAGATCCATTTTGTTAATTTCAGGGCCAGAATTTTTCATCACTTTTATCCTTTCTCCTTCCTGGTCACAGCTGATTCTATTTCAAAAGTGGCATCTTCGATCCGTAAAGGCCCCAAGAGAGCCCACAGGTAAGAGCAGAGGGCCTATCTTCTCACGACAGGAAGGTAACCGCCTTGGCCACCTGGCCTGCACGTGCCTTCCGAGTCTGGCGTCGCTCTGGGGGAGCCTGACGGACAGAGTCTAGAGAGAGGGCCTGGGACTCCTCTTGCTGGCCTCTGGCTGGAGAGCTCCGGGCACGTTCTTGCTGGCCAGCCAGAAGTGAGTGTGGCCACAGCCCTGCACTGGGAGTAAGCTGGTACATGCCCTTCTCGTCCCAGCTGCGCCACCGCCGCAAGCCTGGCAAGTGCAGACACCGCTGCAGCTGCCCATTGGCCATTGTCCTTGTATCCCTATAGGCATGGCCTGAAGGTGGGACCCAGAGCCTTTGCCCGCCCCTTACAGCACCATCCTGCCAGCAGAGGACAGAGGGAATGAGAGGGCATCACTGCAGGCCTGTCTTACAGCCCTGGGCATGGGGCCCTAAGAGGCAGGAGGGTCACACCAGCTCCCCATTCTAAGGGTCCCTCCCCAGCTCTGGAAGAGAATGTAATTTCTAGTTGAAATGAGTTTTCGGACCTCTTAAGGGTTATCTGTCTTGGGGAGCCAGGGCTATAATTTGATTGAAGAGGGGGAAAGTAGAGTGTGGGATGACTTCCCCAGGCTTGTAGAAAGGAGGCTTTAAAAAGTTTGAGCACAGGGAGGACTTCCCCAGTGGCACAGTGGTTAAGAATCCGCCTGCCAGTGCAGGGGACACAGGTTTGAGCCCTCGTCCAGGAAGATCCCACGTGCCACGGAGCAACTAAGCCCGTGCACCGCAACTATGGAGTCTGAGCTCTAGAGCCCGTGAGCCACAACTACTGAGTCTGAGTGCCACAACTACTGAAGCCCACATAACAAGAGAAACCACTGCGATAAGAAGCCTGCACACCGCAACGAAGACCCAACACAGCCAAAAATAAATAAATAAATTTATTAAAAAAAATTTTTTTTTGAGCATAGGGATTTCCCTGGTGGTCCAGTGGTTAGGACTTCGTGTTTCCACTGCAGGGGGCCCGGGTTTGGTCCCTGCTTGGGGAACTAAGATCCCGCAAGCTGCCCAGTGTGGCTAAGAAAACAAAAAAAAGTCTGAGCATAATAGTAACAGGTTGAAATCCATGGCCCCACATCACGAGAAGGCGCTTATAGTGCATCAGGGTGAGCAGGAGGAAGAGTCTTTACGGGGGACGAGTTTCCTGTCCCTGCAGGACACATTCTGCTGAGGGTGGCTTCCCACACAACAGAGGGGGGCATGGATGTGAGGGGTGCATGCAAACTGCGACACTGCAATTGTTCATCTAGATGGGAAGAGGCGTTTTTGGTTCGGATTTGTTAATAACTTTGTCTTAGTCCATTAAGGCTGCTGTAACAAAGCACTGTGGACAGGGTAGAAGTCCAAGATCAAGGCACCAGCAGACTTGGCATCTGGTTTGGACTCAGTTCCCGGTTCATAGAGGGTTATCTTCTCACTAGAATCTCACATGATTGAAGGGAGACGGGAACTCTGGGGCCTCTTCTTCTATTTTTAAGAATAAATTTATTTATTTTATTTATTTATTTTTGGCTGTCTAGAGAGAGAGCCTGGGACTCCTCTTGGGTCTTCGTTGCTGTGTGCAGGCTTCCTCTGGTTGCGGCGAGCAGGGGCTACTCTTCGTTGTGGTGCACGGGCGTCTCATTGCAGTGGCTTCCCTTTGTTGCAGAACAGAGACTCTAGGCACACGGGCTTCAGTAGTTGCGACACGCGGGCTTCAGTACTTGCAGCACGTGGGCTCAGTAGTTGTGGCTCATGGGCTCTAGAGTTCAGGCTCAGTAGTCGTGGCGCATGGGCTTAGTTGCTCCGTGGCATGTGGGATCTTCCTGGACCAGGGCTCAAATCCATGTCCCCTGCATTGGGAGGCGGATTCTTTTTTTTTTTTTTTTTTTTTAGTGATACACGGGCCTCTCACTGTTGTGGCCTCTCCCGCTGCAGAGCACAGGCTCCGGGCGCGCAGGCTCAGTGGCCATGGCTCACGGGCCTAGCCGCTCCGTGGCATGTGGGATCTTCCCAGAGCGGGGCACGAACCCGTGTCCTCTGCATTGGCAGGCGGACTCTCAACCACTGCACCACCAGGGGAGCCCGGGAGGCGGATTCTTAACCACTGCGTCACCAGAGAGGTCCCGCCTCTTCTTATAAGGGCACTAATTCCATTCATGAGGGCCCCATCCTCATGACCTAATCACCCCCAACAGCCTCGACTCCAAATAAAACTGCATTGGACTTTAGGATTTAACATATGAATTTGGAGAGGCGCAAACAGTCTATAGCAAACTATCTTTTAAACTAAACTTCCCAAAGAAGACATACAGATGGCCAACGGGCACATGAAAAGATGCTCAACATCACTAAACATCAGGGGAATGCAAATCAAAACCACAATCAGATATCATGTTATACCTGTCACAATGGCTATTATCCAAAGGACAACAAATAACAAGTGTTGATGATGATGTGGAGAAAGGGAACCTTGTGCAGTCTTGGTGGAAATGTAAATTTGTGCACCCAGTATGGAAAAGAGTATGGCAGTTTCTCAAAAGATTAAAAATAGAACTACCACATGATGCAGCAATTTCACTTCTGGTTACATATCCAAAGAACATGAAAACTAATTCGAAAAGATACATGCACCCCTATGTTCACTGCAGCACTATTTACAATAGCCAAGACATGGAAACAAGCTAAATGTTCATCCATAGATAAATGTATAAAGAAGACATGGTACATATATACACTAGAATATTATTCAGCCATAAAAAAGATAGAAATCACACGATTTGTGACAACATGGATGGACCTGGAGGGTATTATGCTAAATGAAATCTGGAACACAAAACAAATGAACAAACCAAACCCAACCAAACCCACAGACACAGAGAACAGATTGGTGGTTGCCTGAGGGAAGGAAGGCTGGGAGGTGGGTAAAATGGGCGAAGGGGATTCAGAGGTACAAATTTTCAGTTATAAAATAAATAAGTCAAGGGGATGTGATGTACAGCAAGGTAACTATAGTCAGTGATATTGTTTTGCAGATTTGAAAGCTGCTCTCATCTCAAGAAAAAAAAATTCTGTAACTTTGTATGGTGACAGATGGTAAGTAGACTTACTCTGGCGATCATTTTGCAACGTGTATGAATGTCAAATCATTACGTTGTACACTGGAAACTAAAGGAATGTTGTATGTCGATCATACTTCAATTAAAACACACACGTGCTGTAGAGAAGAAATTAAACACAACATTGCAAATCAACTATACCTCAATAAAATGAAAACACACACAACACCCCAAACTTGAAAAGCAAAGAATTCGCAACTATGTATGATTTTGCTGATCTTTCATTTAAAGATTCAATAAATCAACCTTATCATTTGCTACTGATTCAATCAGTGTAAGTTTAAAGATAAATTAAAACTAAAATGCTATAGAAATGTGTTTTGAATTCACTAAAACGGTCTAATTTACTTTATGATATTTTTAACCCCCAGTCAAGGATTTTCTCCTACGATCCACGTGTGGTGTTGTTTCTGCCCTTGGACACTGACATGCGGCTCAGACTGGGAGGAAAAGGGGCCTCCTCTAAGCAGTTTGGAGGCAGGGGCTCGGTAGGAGTCATGGCCCCCATCTGCCTGGGTCTGAGAGAGGTGGATACTGGGACCTTGAGAGTGTAGCGGGTAGGCTGTGGAGGGTGACTTCCCTAACACAGCCAGGGACACCGTTTCTGCTCCCTCGCACAACGCCTGGCAAGAGGATTGAGCAAAAGGACTGACTGACTTTCTCCACGTCAACAGTCCACACACCTCTCTGCTCAGGGATCTTCCCTGGGATCAAACAGATCTGGCCCCTCTCCTGCAAGTCAGTGGGCTTCGTCCTCCCTGCTACGTAGCCAGGCTGTACATCACAACTCAGAGGTCTGCGTCTCCAGAGACCCCCGGGGGGCGCATCTCCCTTTCCAAAGTCCTCAGGGGCAAGGCCAGAGAAGGCCAGCCGAACCTTCTAGTTTCCATTTGTGGGAAAGACAGCACCCTGCTCTTTCCCAGCAAAGACAAATCGCCCAAGCTCCAGGACTAGGAATACAGAACACTTGTTGAATTAATCTCGAGTCCAAGGCACTCCTTGGGCCAGGATTAAGCTGACAGTCAGAGCAAGGATGGGTGGGGAGGCCAGAGTTCCAGTCAGGGCTGCCCTTGATCCTCGGGGAACTTAGGGGCTCTCTAATGCCTTCCTCAAAGTCCCCACAGCTCCCCTGTGCAGCCCTGGAGAGCAGTGAGGCAACCCACACCTCATGGCAGAAACGTGGGATTCCGGACAGAGCAGGGGTTGCCTGGAAACCAATATGCGGTGTTTGATATGGGGAGGTTCATGGGTCTCTGGAGAAAAAAGCAAAAAAATCGGGGACTGTGTGTTTCTGGAGGCAGGTCCCATTGATTTCATGGGATTCCCCCAAAATGTTCAGACCTGCCAGTTGAGGATGACGGCAAGCAGTACTTAAAAGCTATCCAGGGACTTCCCTGGTGGCGCAGTGGCTGGGAATCCTCCTGCCAATGCAGGGGACATGGGTTCGAACTCTGGTCTGGGAGGATCCCACATGCCATGGGGCAACTAAGCCTGTGTGCCACAACTACTGAGCCTGCGCTCTAGAGCCTGCGCGCCACAACTACGGAGCCCATGTGCCACAACTACGGAGCCCATGTGCCACAACTACTTAAGCCCGTGTGCCTAGAGCCTGTGCTCCGCAAGAGGAGAAGCCACCGCAATGAGAAGCCCGCGCACCGCAATGACGACTAGCCCCAGCTCGCTGCAACTAGACAAAGCCCACGCAGCAACGAAGACCCAACGCAGCCCAAAATAAGTAAATAAAAAATAAATAAATTTATTAAACAAAAAACCAAACAGAAAACTATCCAGAACTAAGTATTTCTTTGGTGGAGGGGAGAAATTACTGGATGGATGTAATTAAAATAAAATTATCTCATCTGGAGACAGGACGCTGCTTTCCACAGCTGCCTGCCATCACTTGACGGAAAATGCAAATGTCCCTGGACCAGCATTACTTTTTCCACGGAATGAACCAAGCAAGTGATCTGCAGTCAGACTTTAAAAACATAAATTAAAAAAAAATATTGTTTAGATTAGCGCTTTTGGTCTC
The DNA here is from genome assembly GCF_951394435.1 of Stenella coeruleoalba. Lineage (NCBI taxonomy): Eukaryota > Metazoa > Chordata > Mammalia > Artiodactyla > Delphinidae > Stenella > Stenella coeruleoalba. The sequence goes on from NC_137157.1 coordinate 96,190,393, forward strand.
CTTAATTCCCTCAGTTGCAAATTATCTCTGGGTGAACCTGGGTTCGACAGGCTCTTCCCCAGATTGTCAAACCCCAAAACCGTGAAGTCATTGCTCTTCTGTAAGTAAGAGGGAAAGACGGTTTCTGCAAGTCTTTGGTTGAAAAGACCTGAGGCGGTTCCAAATAAAGTTCCCCTGACCCCGCCCCCGGAGGGAGGCAGGAATGCGGCACAAAAACATGAAGCTTCCTGAAACTTTTTCTTCACGCTCCTCTCCCCAGACTCTCCAGAACATGCAGCCACCAAGGAGGCAACAGGACCACAGAAGCCACCGTAACCCGTGACGTCGGGTCCCTCACCCTCACAGCCAGGCACACCCAAGAAAGACGGTCAAGGCTTGTGCTCTTTGGCAGAAAAGGTGCTTTTGTTAAGTCCCAGGCGTATTATTAAGTCCCAAACTGTGCAACCAATCCCCCAAACCGTGCCTCCTTGTAAAATGGAATCGAACAGGAAAACAGACAAATCGAACACGGACACACAGCTCTGTGTGTTAATAGTGAAGATTTGCATCTGACACAAAAGGAAGATGTGAGAACGGTGATGTGTGAGGTCTGAAGCCGCAGAAGACTCGTTTAGCGGAGTAAGTGCTCCAAAGGGCTTCTTATCAAAGCAGTTCCAAACTCAGGTCTGAACCGGCAGCTGCTTCCTTTGAGCACCAGAGAGTGAGGTCTGGAATGGTGCCAGGTGAGTGTGCGTGCGTCCGCGCGTGTAGAGGAATCCTCCCCACTCCCCAAATCAGGAGTCCCATCTGTTGTCGACAACCATCGCGGGGCAAAGTGGGGGGAAAGCCTCAGGAGTCCGGGCAGGGAGAAGTCTTATTTTCCTGAGCAGATGCAGACACCTGGCCTCCCCAAACCTGCCAGCCTCTGTGCAAACACAGCCGGCTCTCGCAGGGCTCGGGCTGTCTGGGTGCCAACGGTGGAAGCCATTTCACGCGAGAGCCCCAGCTGCTTGCTCAGGCCAGCACTGAAGGCAAACAGCTTCTGGGTGAAGCAGCAGGTTGGGTGGGAGGGGCTTCTGCCGGTGCCATCCCGCTCGCCCATCCCCCGCCCGGACCCCGCATTCCGGATTTCTCCGCACGCAGTTTTATTTTCAGAAGTGGGGCTGCCCCACAGTCAGACTTGCGGCCACACATGAAATGGAGTCAGGGTCCTGAGGTGGGAATCGCAGAGGTGTGTGGAGGAACGAGGCTGGCAGTGATGCAGGATGAGAAGAAGGGGGGACGTGTGTGGATGTGGGGTGTGCACCTGTCTACCTCTGTCTGGTTTCAACTTCCACACTTCCTCAGGCCAGTGCTCCCACCCTCCCCACCTCCTCAACCTCCTTTCCATACAGGGATGACAAAAGCTACAGCTGGAAGTTTACTTCTCATCCAGGAGGCTAAGTGCGTCACGCGCATGCGCTCCTATAACCCACAGCAACCCCGGGGGTAGTCACCAGCTCCACACGGCGACGGGCAAATCCAACCCAGAGCCACTCTGACCACTAGGCAGCACTGCCACAAAAGGCTGAGGGCGACCAAAACAGAGAACCCCCCCAGACAGAGAGACCCCACCCAGGGGGAGTAGAGGGAACTTGGGGTTACCAGGAAAGAGAGGCACGACTCAGGCCCCAGACGTCAAGAGGCCCCTGAATGAAATGAAGCCACGCTGGGTCAAGCCTGGGTACCCACTGCACACTTCCATTTCCTGACTCCTGTTTTGGGTTGTGTGGGAATGTCCTTTGCTCTAGGCCCTGGGGGTGGGGCTGGTTTCATAGACTGAGCTACTGAAGGGACCTTTCTGGACCATTTGCTCCAACCCACTGGTTGTACAGATGAGGAAACTGAGGTCTGGAATTCAAAAGTGACCTGCTCAAAGTGAGCTTAGGGCAGAGCTGGACTAACACACAGGTCCCTGAGCTCTGGTCCAGGCCTCTGTCCATGTTTCCGTGAAGCCTGCCTCAGGCCTGCGAGACACCATTTCTTGGGAAATAGAAATTCCCTGCTATTCCCATCAGTGAGGGAGGAGACAGGGTGAGAGGCAGGGAACAAAGGGGTGAGGGGGTGGGTAGAATGTGAAGGCCTTGCTCCTGGCCTGGACCAGCCCCGGTTCCCCACTGTACAGCTGAGGCTGCCCCTTTGGCATTGTAAAATGTTTCCCCATTGAAATTTTCTGGAGGGTGGGTAGGCAAAGAGGTCTGAAGGAAACCCAGAAACAACTGAAACAGAGCTGGGAAGTTAGGGTCCTGGGGGCACTGGAAGAACAGCCTGACTGCTGGCTTAGCTGCGGGCACCAGAGGCCCTACTTGGGGAGGGCAGGCAGCGCAGGCTCTGCTGTCACTGAGGGTCCCACAGCGATGAGACTGGGGGCCAGGGAAGAGGTACACCGCTCCCTCCCCCGCCCCAATCACCCCACTGCCGCTGAGGTGGGCTTCTCCTCTCTGGATCCCTGCTGGACCACCCCTCAGCATCCTCTGTCCATGAGGTACTGGTGGCCCCTAGCCTCCCAACTCCTGCTCTTCAAGGCCCACATCAGGTCCCAAACACCAAGTTTATAAATTCCTGGTCTCAAGAGAGAAAGGGAAGTGATGACATCATAACAGTCCAAGCAACCAGTTCCCTCAGGTCATAGCTTCTCTTAAAAGTTATTTTTTGAGAGCTTGTTGCCCCCCTCCTTTCATTCCCGCTCAGCTAGGTACAGCAGCAGGTGGTGATGGAAAGCGTGCTGAACTTGGAGCCAACCAGACCTGCCTTCAGACTTACCTCTGATGCTATCCTGCCACATGACCCTGGCTGAGTCGTGGAACCTCTCTGGGGACTAGTTTCCTGGTCATCAGTAAAATGGGGAGAATGTTACCTGCTCTGGCTATACAATGAGATTTGCAAAAGGGCTTTGCAGTAACACGCTGCACAAGGGGATCATGGTGTTCCTTTATTCCAACACCTCCTAGAAGGGAGATGAGGGCTTCATCTCTACAGGGACCTGAATACAGGACGACTGAACAATAAACGATTCAGAGACATGAAGCTACTGCTGACCCCCATACACCACCCGTTACCAGGTCCCCTTGTTGGTTTTGTGATGGAGATGGAAGAGGACAGGACTTAAGGGACCTAGGGGTTGGGGTATTGGCTGGGTTCCCGTGACGCTGGGCAGGTCAGCCCCTCTCTGGTTCCCGCTTCCTCGCTGTGAAGAAGAGGCTGGACTGAATCACCTCAAAAGTCATTTCTAATTCTATACCCAGACGTTCCTAGAATGAGTCATTTCTGTTTCAGATGACACAGCCCATCAGCAGCACCTAGCTCAGGCAGGGGCAGGTCTGGATACAGTGGGGTGGCAGGCAGGAGTCAGTGAGAGGCTGAGCAGATACCTGAGTGGCCTGGGAGCCTCCCGCCAGGCTCCTGCAGGTGCCATGGGGCGGGGGGTATGGAGGCAGCCTGGGAGTCCGTGGGCCCCCACGCCCCAAACCCTCACACAGCCTAGGCAGATAGCTGAGGAGTAACCAAGAGACTGGCAGGGGAGAGACGGTGCTAGGGAGGAGGGAGAGAAAAACTCCTTAAAGGACAAGGGCGGGGTGGGGCGGGGCTAGTCAGCCTTTGACGTTCTTTCCTAGAGCCGGAGTTGGAGACGGGCGGAGCCAAGGCTGGCAGCTAGCTGGCTGGCAGGGACACCCGGGAGGAGGGGGTGCCCACCACAGGAGGGTCTCCCTAGAGCAGGCCTTGGGCTGGGCAGGGCACACCTGTGCACTGTCCTCACTAGAGCAGGTGTTGGGTGTGATGAGTCTTGCAAGGGCAGGTCAACCTCATACCCCGTCAGCTCCAGAGAGAGGATTAAATCTCAGGAGGTTTTCCCTGGGGTTCACGGGGAAGCAGCTCCAGGGAAATAAGCACATTTTTGTTACAAGCCTCTGGTGGCTCGCCCCTGCTTCTACAGCCGTCTCTATCGAGAGTGGCACAGGGCCTGCCTTTCCACATGCTTTCCTGACTGCAAAGGGGCAAATACTGTCCACCTGTGAGCAGGGGATGTGGCCCGTGAACCAGGACACCAAAGTCCCCTATTCCTTGCCTCTTTCTTGGGGTGGCCCCTTAATCCCTCAAGGAGAGGTGCGGAGGGACCACTCCCCTTCCCTGCCGGCCTTAGCCTTCCCATTTGCAGACAGGCTGAGAGTGGCCGGCAGCGGGAGTCCTGGATCTCCCTGGCCTGCGTCCTCCCCAGGTGACAGTCCACTCCCTGTGGCCCCGCCCGGCTGCTGGGTGGGCTGGCGGGGAAGGGGGTGAGGCCGGCACCTTATCTCTCCCGGAAATGGAGAAACAGAGGACTCATCCTACTGAGGGCGCCGATAGGCATCTGCCCCACCCCTCCCCAACTCTCCCGGAGTTCTCTCCAGCTCAGATACTTATCGCTCTTCGGGGGAAAAAAAAAATCAAGACAAGCTAGTCTTTCAGGTAGTTTCGAGGGAGCTCGGACTTTCTCACGCCGGCTCAGAATCAGTCTGAGAGCATGGGGCCTGAAGGTTCCCCCCCGGGGGTGGAGGAGGGATCCCGACGCTCATTCAGGGACGGGGCCCGGGACGCTGACACCCGCGACCTGCGCGCCCCTTGCTCTCCGGCGTAAAGGTGCCAACAGACCTTCACTGAGCTCCTCCGGCGCCACCTTTGTCCCTTGGAGGGCCCGCATCCTCCCCTCCCCGCGGCCTCGGCCACTCGGGGGGACCACACCCGGGTCACGAGCTGCACTGCCCGCCACAGTCCCCTTCGGGCAGGGCCTTGAGTCCCCAGCAGAGGGGGTGCTCCGTTTCTCCCTCCTGCACTCGGAGGGGATCGGGGTGGGAGCAAACACCCCCCCACACACACACCCCCGGCTCACCAGGGCCCCGCGCCCCCTGCCCGCCCCGCTTCGGACCAGCCCCGGACCAACGCGCCCTCCCAGCCCGTCTCAGCCCGCGCCGAGAAGCCAGCTGGCGGCCGCAGTGCCCTCTCCTCCCGCCAGGAGTCTTCCCCTGCGCAGGCGATGCCGGTGACCGGCAACCCCGACCGCGGACCGGGTGCCCGGGGTGGACAGGTGGCCCCGGAGAGGAGCGCGCGGCAGTCGCGCTCACTCACCCAGAAGATGAAGTTAAATCCGAACAGCAGATATTTGATGCACTTGGTGCCTCCTTTGACCGGCATGGTGCGCGCTAGACTGGCCTGGGCCGGACTGGTGTGGGACGGGGGCGCTTGAGGCCGGGACAGGCGGGACCAGTCTTCGGACCGAGGTGCTGGCGGCTGCGGGTTGGCCTCAGGGCTGCACTTTTAAAAAGTGCCACTCCTCGGGCGCGCGCCGCCGCGGTGCGCATGTGCCGGGCCCCGCCCCTGCCCCCGCCCTCGCCCCCGCCCCCGCCGGCCCCGGCCCCCGCCCCCGCCCCACCTGCCCCGCCCCGCCCCGCCCAGGTCCGGTGGCCGCAGCCCCTCCCGCCTCTGGCTCGGCCCTTCCCACCGAGTCGGCCGGCCTTGACTTCCCGCCATCCTCCCCGTTTCCTCCCAGCAATCCTGGGGTCTTTCCAGTCAGTCATCTTCGGCTGCTTTCGTCCCGGAGTAAGTGGAGGCCTCGCCCTTCCGGTTGTCCCCTGGTTTCCGTCCTTCTCGAGCCCTCTGCTTTGGGAGACCCCTTACCCGGTGGTCGGGGCCGAGGTCCCTTAACCCCAGGCCGGCTGCCGCAGAATGAGGGCTCTTCTTGCTTTGGCCTCGATTTAAACAGAAGCTGCCTGGCCTTATGTCTCCCTGGGGCGGCTCCTTGCAAACCTTCCCTCGTGAAGCACACTATTACTCGGCACGTCATGCGGAGCAGGAGGAATTAGAAGCTCGCCGTCCAGGTGGGAAGATCGGTCGGAAGCTTATGGGAGTAATTCTCAGATACCATCACTGAATAGTAATATGTCTGAGGGCCGGGCAGTCCGGGAGTGCTTCCTGGACTTGAGGTTCAGATGGCCCAGAGGAGAAGACAAAGCCTGTAGCCTGGCTTCTGTTCTTGCCTCTACTCCCCGTCACCCGCGCTCTTGCCCTTTGACTCTGCCCACTGCTACCTCTTTGAAGCTCCAGTGCCAGAGTGCTTAGGGTGTTTCTCCCCCGCTCAGAAATGTCCCGCAAATGATAAATGTTGGCGAGGATGTGGAGGAAAGGGAACCCTCCTCCACTGTTGGGGGGAATGTAAGTTGGTGCAGCCACTATGGAAAGCAGTATGGAGGTTCCTTAAAAAAATTAAAAAGAGAACTACCCAGCAATTCCACTCCTGGGTATTTATCCAAAGAAAATGAAAGCACTACTTGAAAATATATTTGCACCCCTGTGTTCATTGCAACATTATTTACAGTAGCCAAGATAGGGAAACAGCATAAGTGTCCATCAATAGATGAAGGGATAAAGAAGATGTGTATATACACAATGGAATATTACTCAGCCATAAAAAAGAATGAAATCTTGCCACTTGCAGCAACATGGATGGACCTAGAGGGTATTATGTGGAGAGAAATAAATCAGAGAGAGAAAGCCAGATACTGTATGATTTCACTTACATGTGGAATCTAAAAAACAAACAAATATAACTAAACAGAAACAGAGTCATAGACACAGAGAACAAACAGGTGGTTGCCACAGGGAACGGGGGTAGGGGTAGGAGAGAATTACGCGAGGGAGATTTAAGAGGTACAAACTTTCACTTACAAAATAAATGAGTCATGGGAATTAAATGTACAGTGTGGGGAATATAGTCCATAATTATGTAATATCTTCGTATGGTGACAGATGGTAACTAGCTTGTCATGGTGATCATTTTGAAATGTATAGAAATATCGAATCACTGTGTTATGTATCATGAACTAACACAGTGTTGTAGGTCAATTTATACTTCCAAAACAAGCAAACAAACTCAGAAAAAGAGATCAGATTTGTGGTTACCAGAGGTGGGGAGGGGAGGGGAAGGGGAATTGGAGGAAGGTAGTCAAAAGGGACAAACTTCCCGTTTTAAGGTAAATAAGTACTAGGGATGTAATGTACAATATACTACATAATTAACACTGCTGCAAGTTATAAAGGAAAATTGTTAAGAGAATAAATCCTGAGCTCTCATCACAAGGAGAAAATATAAATATTTTTCTGTTTCTTTAATGTATGTGTATGAGATGTGGATAGTCACTAAACCCACCATGGTAATCATTTCATCATGTATGTGAGTCAAATCACTATGTCGAACACCTTAAATTTATAGAGTGCTGCAGGTCAATTCTATCTCAGTAAAACTGGAAGAGAAGGATTCTTTCTGCAGCTCCCCACATTCAATGAGATAAGTTAAAATTCCTCATCTTGCATCTGTAGGGGACACTCTGCCCTCCCCAGCACCCCAGGTGCTGGCATGTGGTGTGTGCCCTCTGGCTGGCCTGCCTTCCCATCTTCTCTTGTAGAAATTCTATGGCCCCTTAAACATTCCTTTCCTGTTTCTCGCCAGAGGATGAGGAGATTCCCCCTACTTTTGAAATCCCAAAACCCTTTCGTATTTTTTTCAAAATGAAGTTTCCTTTGGTGGTTTTTTTCTTTTTTAATTACAAAAACAAAACCTGCTCAATTACGGAAACATCAGAAAATACCAATAAGCAAAAAAAAAAACAACCGTAACTCAAAATAACACTCACCAGAAACAGCCTGCCTTACCACTTTAAAGTACATATTTTGCTCTGTTTACTATTGTTAGATCTGTCTCATTGATGCATTCATTCGAAAACACCTTTCAGTATCCTGTTATGTCCTTAGGGCAGGAGGGGGATGAGCGTGTTACAGGAGGTCAAGGAGAGAGGCTTAAAGGCCAGGGGGGCTTAAAGGAGGAGCCTTTGACCCAAATTGGAAAGCATGCTGCAGAACCCCAGCAAAAGTGGTTGCAATCATGGGAGAATCAGGCAAAGCTGGGGCTGGGGCCGTCTGGGGTCTAGGCTGGAGCTCACAGTTGGGGGAGGCGTGTAGGGAGGTGAAGGTGGGGATGTAACTAGAGGTGCCTCATGGTCCTGGACTCTGTAAGCGGGGGTGAGGGGTCACCGAAGTGTTTATAAGCAGGGAACCTGTGCTTTGGGTAGTTGGGTGGCTGGTGGCAGGGAGCGGTTGGGGGTTGAGGGGAGGAGCAGGCAGGAGGCTCCTTGAGGACAAGGACCATTCCCTCTATCTCCAGGCCTTGGCTCAGAGCTTTGGGGGGTTAGACTGAAAGGTGAGGTGTATAGTAGTTCAGGTGAGAGACCAAGGGGTGGGGCAACGGGGTGGAGGCTGGAGAGAGGGGGGCAAACCAGGAGAGGGGGTAGCGAGGGCAAGATCAGAGTCAGGCCAGCTGGAGCCGAGGAGGATTTCATTCATTTCTTCTTCCAGTGTTTCTGGAGAGCCTGCTCTGTGTCCTATACATACCCGATGCTAAGACCCCTGTGACACTGCCCTGTTACCTCACCATCAGCCAATCAGAGAACTGTGCACGAGCTGATCACAGACCCTGCGACCCTTGTCCCTTGCCTGGCTTTAAAAAAGCTTTGCTGAAACCCTTCGAAATCCTTCCTGGAGCTTGGGGTTTTTTTTAGGGCGTGAGCCACCCATCTCCTTGTATGGCCCTGCCCTGACAAACCTTTCTCTGCTCCAAACTCCGACGTTTTGGTGTTTGGCCTCACTGTGTGTCAGGCACATGAACTCGTGCTAACAGGGGGAGATGTTGCCTAGGAAACAGCAGGGGCTGGGGCGTGTACCCAGGTCTGCCTGAGCTGGGAGAGGCTTCCAGCGAGGGGGACACCGCAGCTGACTTTGGAAGGTGGGCCAGCAGACAAGGCTGGGGAGGGAACTCCAGGCAGAGGGAACCATGTGGAAAGGCACAGGCACAAAACCACAGGCAGCTGCTGGGGAAACCACCATAGTGGGTGAGACAGGGAAGGAAGGAGGACTGGGAAGGAGCAGTCACGGAAACAAAGTTCCCTAAATGTGGCCAATAGTGGCCACGGGCAGAGGAGTCTTGATACTCTTTCCTAGGTCACTGCCCCTGACCCACCGTGGCCAGGGATGGCTGGGGTCCAGCAGGGTGTGGGGTGCTGAGGCCGGAAACCAGACAAGGTCTCATGGTGCTGTTGGGAGAACCTGCCTTGGGAGAACAGGTCTAAGGAGAGAAAGGATTTTATCTTTTTTATATTCTCCTCTCCTCTCCCCGCCCCACCTCCTCATTCACAAGTCCAGATGGGAGGAGTTGAGCAAACATTTAAGCTTATAAAAGAAACTCCTTCTAAGGGTAATTGTGAGCACTGACTGAGGTCATCCACCTGCCACTGGAGTGCCCAGGGAATGTTGGCTACTGTTACTATTACTGTTACTATTTACCCTCAAGAAACCATTGGTGGGAGAGGGCTATGGTGAAACATCAAATTACGTACAATCGAGGAGTCCTGAGAATGTGAGTGAGGAGATCTGAGTTCTGTTCTTGATCCCACCCTTTGGTTTATTCTGGACAAGCCACCTCCTCTGTCTGGGCCTGTACAGTGACATGTTGAATTAGGAGATATCAGGTCCCCTCTGTTGTGTGGTGCCCTGAGCCTCCGCCCCAAAGTGTGTTTGTTAGAGGCCTTTAGTCCTACAGGCGACCAAGAAAGGGAGCAACGGAAAAAATACGGTTTTGCTTTAACTGGAAGGGGAAAATCTGGGTAAGCCCCTGAGTCAGAGATCACATGAAGGCAGTGAGGCCTTCCAGGCTGTGTGGTGATGGAGTGGGAGAACTTTTCCTCCCTTCCCTCAGGGCATCCTGTTTCTGGAAAAACCCCTGCCCTGGCTGAAGGTTCACTCTGGCTCTTGTGCCCCACCTGGTGGTAAGATTTGAACACAGGGCTAGGGACCTGAGGACTGGCCACACCCGTCTTCCTGGGCCCGGTCTTGCTTCCAGCTATGGGAGGCGGCTGGAGAACCCACTCTCATGGGCCACTAAGGCCTCCCAGCTGCCACACTGGTGGCCATTTCTCCTTGCCATGACCCTGCTGAACAGCCCTTCTTTCTGGACACCTCTCCCTTGCTGTCCCTGGGGTTGTACCACCCACCTTGGTTCACTCCCTTCCCTTCTAGAAACGTCTTTGCTGCGCCTCTTACTAAGCTCAAATGTCACTACTCCGTGAAGCCTTGAACACTCGGTCTTTTCCTCCACGGATTACCTTGTTTGGATCTCTCCTGTGTGACTCATTGGGCTTCATCGTAATCTCTCCTGTGTACACGTTTTGGAGGCGAGCTCCTCTAAATACACGTGCATTTGGTTAGTTTCTGTGTTCTCCAAGCATCCAGTCCCTTGCTGGCCCATAGGAGCCCTCTGCAAACTTGTGAAAAAACTGCCAGGGAGTGGGTCTCCCTCAGGCATGGCTCCTCTGTCCTCTGCTCCCCTCTTTCCCTGGACGTGCATCCCCCCTTGTTCCTCCCACCATTTTTCTTTTGCGCTTAAATTCATCATGATATCTGAGGGCCTGTAGAGCATTTCCCTAACCCTAATGTCCCTGCAAATATGCCCACATCCTAACTCCCCAAATCCGTGAAGATACTACCTTCCGTGGCAAAAGGGATTTTGCACGTGTGATTACGTTACGATCTTGAGATGGGGAGGCTATCGTGGCATGTACTCATGGGCCCAGTGTAATCCCACGAGTCCTTAGAAGAAGAGGCAGGAGCGTCAGAGCCAGAGAGGGAGACGTGGAGGCGCAGGCCGAGATGGGAAGGACACAGGGCCGCAAGCCAAGGAATGGCAAGGAAGGTGGCAGCTCCAGAGGTGGCAGCTCCAGAGGTGGCAAGGAAGCAGATTCTCCCCTCGAGCTGCCAGAGGGAGCAAATGTCATCCTGCCGACTCATTTGGGCTTCTGACCTGCAGAATTGTAAAGTCATGTGTGCTGATTTTAAGCCACTAAATTTGTGGTAATTTGTCACAGAGTCAATAGTATACGAATAGACATCTCAAAATAAACATCAAGATCAGACTTCATAATCTCCGAGGGGCTCCCTACACAAGAAGCCGCCTGCCCTTCTCCTTGCCCACACCCTCCAGTCAGCCCCGAACCCTCCTCTCACCTGGGATTCCTCTGCTCCTGCTGGTCCCACACCTGCTCACTGAATGTGCTTCCTGCTTCCTTGTACTGTTCCCGTCACCGGTAGGAGGTGCCACTGAGGCTGTCCGACTTCAAAATGAAGAAGCAAAGCCCAAGGCAGGAGAGACTGATTTATTTTGTTTCTTATTTTTTTCTCTGTTCAAATGACAGGGTATTATTGGATTGTTGGTGTCTTTCAAAAATTTTTTATCTTTTTCAAGGAAGTTTATTTATTTATTTATTTATTAACTGAAATATAGTTGATTTACAGTGTTGTGTTAGTTTCCCAGGTAGGTTATCACAAAATATTGAGTAGAGTTCCCTGTGCTCTACAGTAGATCCTTGTTGGTTATCTGTGTTATATATAGTAGTATGTATATGTTAATCCCAACCTCCTAGTTTATCCCTCGCCATCCGAGAGAGGGATTTAGAGAGAAGAGCAGACCTCAGGGCTTCTGAGTCCAGCTCCGTGTTCATGGCTCAGCTTCCTCTCCACCCGCTCCACCCAAGATGGGGCCATGTCCTCGAAGCCCCTCCTCAGTCCCAACAACTGTCCCATCCTCCTACCCGCGTTCCTGTCATTCACTCATCCAGTCTGCACGCATCGCTGGACCGACTGCCTTGCCACGTCACTGGGCTTGGGCTGCCTTGGGCCGCCCTACCCCCACCATAACTGCTTTTCAGTGTGTTGAACACACGCGTAGTCCTTGTGGAGACCACCCGCGCGGAGTATGGAGTTTATGACGATTTCACGGAGAACGGGGTGAGGGGTGACAGCTTGCATGCCAGAGAACACCATTCTCAAAATGCTTTTTGGATCTTTCTTCAAACTTCCATTCTGTGCAGCCACGCCTGCCTGGTCTCCTGCACCCCTGCCCAGCCCCTGCCAGCCTCTGGCCCTCGCCCTCTGCTTCATGGGGAGCAACGTAGCTCTCACTCGGCATTTCCGGTCTGCATCCTCCACTTCCCACTACCCCAGCTCAGCAAAACAAATCATATTTCTCAGGATCTGTCCACTTCAGGAGATTGGGTGGGGGGTGACGAAGAGTTGTAAGTAACTAATATTTTTTTTATTAATTAATTTATTTTTGGCTGCGTTGGGTCTTCGTTTCTGTGCGAGGGCTTTCTCTAGTTGCGGCGAGCGGGGGCCGCTCTTCATCGCGGTGTGCGGGCCTCTCACTATCGCGGCTTCTCCTGTTGCGGAGCACAGGCTCCAGACGCGCAGGCTCAGTAGTTGTGACTCACGGGCCCAGTTGCTCCGCGTCATGTGGGATCCTCCCAGACCAGGGCTCGAACCCGTGTCCCCTGCATTGGCAGGCAGATTCTCAACCACTGCGCCACCAGGGAAGCCCCAGTGACTAATATTTAATATCGTCTTTTTGTCGTAACTCCTAAAGCTTTGCTTCGCGCATTTTTCCTGCTCGAAAACCTCTTGGGCTCCACTTACTGCTAAATTGTTTGCCATCACACTTATCACCTTCTAACAGAGGAAAGAATTTTCTTAGTATGTGTTTTGTTTATAATCTGCCTCCTTCCGCAGGAACGTAAGCTCCTCCAGAGCAGGGACTGTGACTGTCTTGTTCTCAGAAGTATCCCAAGGGCCTTGCACAGTACCTGACACACAGCAGGTGCACAGTAAATATTTTCTGAATGTATGGAAGGCTCGTGTCCTAATTCTAAGCTCATCATAAAGGCCCTCTGCTCTCTTGTCACAACCTATAGTATTTACAATTCTGTTCCCTCTCTTGGGACACCGCATGCACACCCACACCTATGGCTGGGTTCCCACCGCCTCTTCCCTCTGCCCCAGTCCCTGGCCCATCCTTTTCTCTTCTCCCCCATAAGCAGCCCTCATCTTTGAGGCCAGCTCGGCCCCTGCGTTTCCCGAATCCTCGATCATCCCAGTCTGCGCTGGCCCTCCCTCTCAGCGCTCCTGTAGCAGTTGCTTTCTGAGTCACCTGCTAGACTCTGATCAGACGTTGTCCCGGATGGTAATTTCATGTGTGTGTCCCGGATGGTAATTTCATGTGTGTGTCCCGGATGGTAATTTCATGTGTGTGTCCCGGGTGGTGATTTCATGTGTGTGTCCCGGGTGGTGATTTCATGTGTGTGTCCCGGGTGGTGATTTCATGTGTGTGTCCCGGATGGTGATTTCATGTGTGTGTCCCGGGTGGTGATTTCATGTGTGTGTCCCGGATGGTGATTTCATGTGTGTGTCCCGGATGGTAATTTCATGTGTGTGTCCCGGGTGGTGATTTCATGTGTGTGTCCCGGATGGTGATTTCATGTGTGTGTCCCGGATGGTAATTTCATGTGTGTGTCCCGGGTGGTAATTTCATGTGTGTGTCCCGGATGGTAATTTCATGTGTGTGTCCCGGATGGTAATTTCATGTGTGTGTCCCGGGTGGTAATTTCATGTGTGTGTCCCGGGTGGTAATTTCATGTGTGTGTCCCGGGTGGTAATTTCATGTGTGTGTCCCGGATGGTAATTTCATATGTGTGTCCCGGATGGTAATTTCATGTGTGTGTCCCGGGTGGTAATTTCATGTGTGTGTCCCGGATGGTAATTTCATGTGTGTGTCCCGGGTGGTAATTTCATGTGTGTGTCCCGGATGGTAATTTCATGTGTGTGTCCCGGATGGTAATTTCATGTGTGTGTCCCGGGTGGTAATTTCATGTGTGTGTCCCGGGTGGTAATTTCATGTGTGTGTCCCGGATGGTAATTTCATGTGTGTGTCCCGGGTGGTAATTTCATGTGTGTGTCCCGGGTGGTAATTTCATGTGTGTGTCCCGGGTGGTAATTTCATGTGTGTGTCCCGGATGGTAATTTCATATGTGTGTCCCGGATGGTAATTTCATGTGTGTGTCCCGGGTGGTAATTTCATGTGTGTGTCCCGGATGGTAATTTCATGTGTGTGTCCCGGGTGGTAATTTCATGTGTGTGTCCCGGATGGTAATTTCATGTGTGTGTCCCGGATGGTAATTTCATGTGTGTGTCCCGGGTGGTAATTTCATGTGTGTGTCCCGGGTGGTAATTTCATGTGTGTGTCCCGGATGGTAATTTCATGTGTGTGTCCCGGATGGTAATTTCATGTGTGTGGTTTTTTTTTTTGGCTGAGCCGCGAGGCATGCGGATCTTAGTTCCCCGACCAGGGATCGAACCCTTGCCCCCTGCAGTGGAAGCACGGAGTCCTAACCACTCAACTGCTAGGGAATTCCCAGTAATTTCATGTTTCATGCATCTTTTTTAAAAAATGTCCCCCAGTAGATGATCAGCTCCTGTAGTACCCACAGTAGGAGCCCAAAGAACGAACGCTGGGATGGGCACAACTGCTATGTGGAAACCCGTTTCATCCTCAAACGGCCCTCTGAGGTTGAGAGTCTTACTATGTCCATTTCACACATGGGGAAATGGAGGCCGCATGAATTCACTTGCTGGGAAGCAGCGGAGCCGGGATTTGAGCCCAGGGGATCTGGCTCCAGGACCCGGGTGCTGAACTACCTCTGCACGGCGTAAATGGCTGTGTTAACATGGGTGCTCTGTCTTTCTTGTCCTTTGGTTGTGGAGGTGGGTGAAGGGACTGCAGGTGACACCCGAGGGGTTGTGCCATCTTGAAGGTGCCCCCCCGCAAGCTGAGCGTCTGAGTCTTAGGGGCTGAAGACAGGTGGACAGTTTGCGTCTTGGTCCTGCCTTTGCTGGAGCCTGTCCTTCTGAGGCTCCCTTTTCACAACTGCGGAGCCGGGAGGGTGACTGCTTTTCCTCCACCACGGGGAATGGGGATGGCTGCTGACCTCTGTTCCGGGTGATGGTTCTAGATTCCCGGGGGCCGGGGGGGGGGATTAGAGGCTGGACACAGGGCTCCTCCTAGATGAGCTGTGTGTGTGTGTGTGTGTGTGTGTGTGTGTGTGTGTGTAGCAGACCTGGGATCTTTGTGTGTGTGTGTTCAGGCACATATGGGCAGGTGAAATATAGCTAAGATGAACATGAAGGTAAGAAACTGCGGCCGGCATCCCCCTGGGGCCTGTGGGAAGGGTTCAGAAAGAGGGGACATTGCCGTGGAGTACTGCCTGCAGAGAGATGGGGTCTGGACCCCGTGGTGGGGCACAGGAGGCCCTGGTAAGCCGGCTTCTGCTGATGCCCATCACCCTTTCCCCCCTTCTGGCAACTTACATGCTTTAGCCATTTTGTACTGCTCTTTTTGTCTTTTTTCCTTCTCTCTCTTTCTTACTAACTCCTTTATTTTGGAATAATTTCAGGTTTACAGAAAAGTTGCAAAGATAGTACAGCTTCCCCCCAATGTCAACATCTGAAAAAAAAGTGATTTGTCAAAACTAAGTACAGTACCATTAACTAAGCTGCAGATGTTATTCAGATTTCACCTGTTTTTCCACTAATGTCCTCTTCCTGTCCCAGAGTCCAATCCAAGATCCCACATTGATTTAGCACTTTGAATTCGTTTTAATTCTCTGAACGCCCTGGGCTCATTCCCGCCTCTCTTCCTTTGACTCTGTCATTCTCTTTGTCTACGGTAAATTTCCTATTCCCAGCAAACTCCTATTCATCCTGCAGCAACCCCTCTTTCAGTCAGGGATAATATGGGGAGTGGGGCTTTGGGATCTGGCTGTTAGCAATATTAAGTGGGGAGAATTTCCACTGCTCCTTCCGTACTCAGGATCTCTTTGACTCTCATTTTTTTTTTTTTTGATAAATTTATTTATTTATTTTTGGCTGTGTTGGGCCTTCATTGCTGCGCGCAGGCTTTCTCTAGTTGCCGCGAGTGGGGCTACTCTTCGTTGCAGTGCATGGGCTTCTCATTGCGGTGGCTTCTCTTGTTGCGGAGCGCAGGCTCTAGGCACGCAGGCTTCCATAATTGTGGGGCATGGGCTCAGTAGTTGTGGCTCGTGGGCTCTGGAGCACAGGCTCAGTAGTTGTGACGCACGGGCTTAGTTGCTCCGCGGCATGTGGAATCTTCCCGGACCAGGGCTCGAACCTGTGTCCCCTGCCTTGGCAGGCGGATTCTTAACCACTGCGCCACCAGGGAAGTCCCACTCTCATCTGGTTTTTATGTAACCTTCTTTATGCAAATCCAAGCACATGCTGGTGCATGCTGTTGCTTACTCCCCGCTCCCCCAGCCATGGTTACTCAAGGTGCTGCGTCTGCAGGTGACCTTCACAGGATCCTGCAGACGGCTGAAGGCAGAGCGGGCACAGAGCTCAGGTCTCTCACGTCTGGGAGTTTCAGCGGCTCCTCTGTCCTTCGTGATTACCCGCCTGTGTGTTCTTCCGCTGTCCGGTCTGGGGGTGCTTTGGTGTAACACTAGGCTCGGCTTGGTGGGTGGTGGGTTTCCTGTGGTTTCTCGGCTGCACATTTAGATAAGGTTGCATCGTCCTTTTATTGATTTATTTATAAAGTCCCCTTTGGGGACTTTCCTCAGGATGCTGCAGCCTAGGCTGGCGCTGGTGTCCCTGCAACCCTTCCACCTACCTCTGCCAAGCAGACCAGGAAACCCCCCAGAATGTTGGACCCCTGGGCTCCCTGACTCCACCCACCTCCGGGGGCTTCGGCGGGGCCCCCCCTCCCCCGCCCCCCTCCTCTCTGCTCCTGAGTCCCCTGCTTGGGATGGTCTTCTTCACCCCCATCCTTTAACTCTCCACGCAGCATTAGATTTGCATTGTCTCCCGAATTTAACTTCTGTGTAGATCATTCATTTACATGATTGAGAAATAAAGATATAAAAGTGTAGAGAGGGAAGAGTGTATCTCCTGGAAATTGTTATAGGTTGAGAGAAATTTAGGACTCACCTCAACCCAGTACAGCATGAGGGCCTTGTCTGGGTCCTGATCCAAATGAACCAATTATTAAAAAAAAAAAAAAGTTTGTAGGCAGTTAGGGAAATTTAAATATAAACTAAGTATTAGATGATAGTAAGAAACTATTTTTAAGTTTATTAGGTGTGATGATGGAGTTGTGGTATACTTCTGAAAACCCCCTGTCTCTTAGAGCTACATACTGAAGCTTTTAAAGCTAGAGTGATACGATGTGTGGGATTTGCTATACATTTTCAGTCCTTTCCCAAAAGGTGGGGAGATAAATGAAACTAGAAGGCAAAACGGTGGTAACTGTTGATGCTGGGTGACGGGTAGAAGGATTCACTAGACTATTCTCTCTAGTTTTGTGTGTGTTTGAACACTTCTGTGATAACACAAAATATCCCCATCCAGCCTTGTCTCCCATCAGCCTGGTTCTCCTCCAATAACCAATGCTGGTTTTATGTATCCTTTATGCAAATACTAATACATATAATTACTTACTCCTCCCTCCCTCCCCTTTTAAGTACCTTGCTACTGGTGCCTTTGCTTTTTCCCCACTTTATTATAAGTGCTAGGCAGAATAATGGCCCCTGAAACGCCCACACCCTAATCCCTGGAGCCTGTGAATGTGTTGAGATGGGGAGGTGACCCTGAATTACCCAGGGGGACCCAGTCTAGTCACGGGGATCTTTAAAATCAGAGTCTTCGCTGGCTGTGGTCAGGGGAAGTGTGAGTAAAGGTCAGAGAGACACGGCAAAGCCGGCTTTGAAGCCGAAGGAAGGGGCCACGTACTGAGGGTTGAGTATGGCCTCCTGAAGCTGGAAAAGGCAAAGAACTGAATTCTCTGCTGGAGCCTCCAGAAGGGAAGGCAGTCCTGCTGACACCTTGATTTTAGCTCGCACTTCTGACCTACACAAATGTTATATAAATGTGTGTTTAGGTTTGTGCTAATTTGTTAAGCAGCAATAGGAAACAATTACGTTCTGTCTTGGAGCTATTTCTGTGTCAGGGCAGAGATGGCAGAAGCACCAGCCTGGAGTCTGACAGATCCGGGCTTGAGTCCCAGCTCTGCCACGTTCGCTGTGCAATTTTGGGCGAGTTACATCCCTTCTCTGGGCCTGTCTCCTTGTCTGTAAAAAGGTGATAAAAGCACCTGTCTCACGGGGTGCTCTGAGGGTTAAATCCTACAATGCATCCGAAACATTCAGCACAGTGTCTGGCACATAGTAAATGCTCAAAAAAAAAAAAAAAAGACAGCTGTGAATAACACTATTAACACTATAATTATTAGCGCAAGGCACTTTCCCTGGGTTCTCCAGGCCCCATTGTCCTGTCTTTTGACTCCTTATAAACCTGGGAGGCGGCCCGTAAATTAGCCCTTGTTTCTGCAGCAAACACCCTCTCTTGCCTGGGTCTGGCGTGCTTGCTTCCCTCTGTGTGGGAGCCCTATTGCCCTAGAAGGTACTCAGCAGCCTGAGGACCGGGCTCTGTTCCGACCGCTTGGTGCTGGATATCAGGGTTGCAAACTGCTCGAATGATTGATCCATTAGCAGGCAGCTTCCAGAGATGGTTCCCTTCTTCCCAGACTCAAGGTTCCCTCCTTCCCACACCAAGGACAGGTCAAGGGCAATGTCAGACCCAGGCAGGCCAGGCTCCCGTGCTGCTTCCACATGGCGCAGACCCTGAGAGTGATGGGAACCTCCTGGATCCCTCTCACGGTCCCCAGCACCCAGCTTGTGCACGAGCTTGCCGCTTCCTGAGGCCGGCCACTTACTGTGCGTAGTTCTGGTTATTACAAAGGTTTCCTCCCCGCCTGTGACCCCTGTCCCTGTTCTGCCCTCTGGGGCCACCTGGAAAGGGTCTGCTTCCCTTTCTGCCTTTTAGATGAGTGACGGGTGGCAGAAGGAGTGCAGGCTTGGGGGGCAGAGCCTTGGGGTCCAGTCTCAGCTCTGCCACTGACATGCTGGGTGGCCTTGGGATTATGTGAGTCTTTTGTGAACCCTGTTTTCTTCCTTCCTCCCTTCCTTCCTCCCATCCTTCCTCCCTTCCTTCCTCCCTTCCTTCCTCCCTTCCTTCCTTCCTTCCTTCCTTCCTTCCTCTCTCTCTCCCTCCCTCCCTCCCATCCTTCCTTCCTTTCCTTTTTTCTTCCTTCCTTCCTCCCTCCCTCCCTCCATCCTTCCTTCCTTCCTTCCTTTCTTCCTTCCTCCCTTCCTTCCTTCCTTTCTTCCTCTCTCTCCCTCCCTCCCTCCCATCCTTCCTTCCTTCCTTCCTTTCCTTTTTTCTTCCTTCCTTCCTTCCTTTCTTCCTCTCCCTCCCTCCCTCCCTCCCTCCCATCCTTCCTTCCTTCCTTCCTTCCTTCCTGCCTTCCTTCCTTCCTTCCTTCCTCCCTTCCTTCCTTCCCTCCCTCCCTGCAGTGGCAGCACAGAGTCTTAACCCCTGGACCACCAGAGAAGTCCAGAATCCTGTTTTCATAATCTGTCAAAACGGAGCGAAATACCCACCTTTCAGGATCGTTGTGGGACCCTGTGGAAAACACCCCCGTCTAGTGAACACCCAGTAAGTGCTGTGTCCCTTCCCTCCACTCCAGGCCACTCCTGGGCTCCTTAACTGCTCCCTGGGGAGGAGGTTTGGAGGCGGCCCCACCCCTCTCTGCTACTCTGGCAGGGATGGGCCAGCCTCCAGGGCTGGCCAGCAGTAACGCCTGGAGTCTTTCTTCTGCTGCGGGACAGCCTCTGCCTCAGTCCTTCCCTGCCCGACTTCTGCCTTCTCTGGGCTTCGGCTTCCCAGCTGGGAAGAGGAGAGAGGTCTCCTGTTTGGGGGGAGCATCATCCTATCTCACTGCTGAGACGGAGGCCCGGCCAACCTCTTCTCTGGCCTCACTGTGCCTGGGGGCGCGGAAACTCCCCTCTCCTCTGCCACAGTCCCACAGATGCTAGCGCTCCCGCTCGGCATAGAAACACGGCTTATTTTTAGTTCTGGCCCTGGTCCATCACACGGTACCCCTCCCTGCGTGAACTTGTCCAGATCTGCTTAGAACCACAGGAATGCTCTCGGTCAGTGCATTTACATGGGCTCCGCTCCTATTTCTCTCTCTGGTGGCCCCGGTTGCTTGTACGCAGTCTGTTTCTGCCACAGACACTCTCCAGCGTGCCTCCCAACTCCTTCCCCATCTCCGCTACCCGCCCCTGCCCCTCCCTCCAGAAGAGAGGAACAGTCCCAGGAAAACCCCGAAGCTGGAAGGGACGAAGGAAGGCAGCGGCGTGTCGATGCACACCCCGCCCCACGCACGCGTGCACGCGCTGTGTCCTGCTTTCCATGGCACGGGGCTGGCCGTGGCTGGATCAGCTCAGTTCTCCGAGGCAAAGTGGTTAACCGAGGTATTACGACACTTTCCCCCTCAATTTAAATTTATGACGAACAAACAAACAAGCACCCGCTCTGGGGACAAAGAGTCAAAAGCCGGCCCTGACGCAGAGCGGCAGGCTTCTAAGCTGAGGCAGGCGGCGTCTCCCCAGGGCCGGCAGAGAACACTCCTGCGTTCCAAGAGCCTTTAGCAGGAAGCCCACTGTCAGCGTAGCCCCTGCTGGGGATTGTTCCACTTCTGATTCTAGACGGGAAGCTCCTTGCGGACATGGGACATTTTGTTCTCAACTTTTAAAATCTCCAGTTCCTCAGGGTTAAACCCCAATTCCTCAGGGCCTGTGATATGATGCCCATACCTTAACGGTGCATCTGGTCCCCACTCACCCTCCCCCAACACACACACCCTGGACACTAGGTTGTTTCTTTTTTAAAATATATATATATTTATTTATTTTTGGCTGCATTGGGTCTTCGTTGCTGCGCGCGGGCCTTCTCTGGTTGCGGTGAGCGGGGGCTACTCTTCGTTGCAGTGCGTGGGCTTCTCATTGCGGTGGCTTCTCTTATTGCGGAGCACAGGCTGTAGGCGCGCAGGCTTCAGTAGTTGCGGTGCGCGGCTTCAGTAGTTGCAGCACGCGGGCTTTATTAATTGTGGCTTGCGGGCTCTAGAGCGCAGGCTCAGTAGTTGTGGCCCATGGGCTCAGTTGCTCCGTGGCATGTGGGATCTTCCTGGACCAGGGCTCGAACCCATGTGGCCTGCATTGGCAGATGGGTTCTTTTTTTTTAGAGTTCTTTTATATATATTTTAAATATACATGTGCAATACATTAAAATATATAGAGATGTGTGAATATATATTTACATATATATATGTAAATATATATATATATATATGTAAATATATATATATATATATATCTATCTCACAGAGGGCATACATACGCACGCTCTCATGTCTGTGCACATACCCCAACAGGACCCATCTATACGTAAACCAGATGCAGTCCATATCAGGCCAACTCGGACACAAATGAGAGCCCTGACTTAGCAGATTGCAGACTGCAACTGCATTGGAGCAATCGTTCAGTTTCTTCTACCAAGTGTAAGGCCATTTAGAAATACACTGAGAAGACCTCCTTTGGGTGTGTGGCAGAGCCCAGGGCCCCTCTGGCAGTGCACAGTTTGCCTGAGTAAGGACTGCAGGATTGAGATGTGAAGGAGCTATCAAGGAGGAGGGACTTGTGTTGTTTTGGGTCCTGAAACTAATAAGCAAACTTCCGTAGAATGACTTTAGCTCCAGGAGCAATGCACTAGTGTCAGAATCCTTACTGATCTCAGCTTTAAGCAAATTTCAGGAGGAAGCGAAGAGAAGTGTGTGTTGCTGCCACTCGTCACCATCCAGCTTGACCCAGAGAACCGGGCACAGCTTTTAGGGGTGGATAAGTTCAAAGGTCAATCAGGCAGACTTGTAAGGTAAAAAGAAGTTACTTAAATGGAAGGACTTGAAAGCAACATGAGAGGTGACAGCTACTGGTTTGGGTTTATAAATGTTCCAAGAAGCCAAACCTTGTGTATGGCATCATTTGCAGCGATATCATTAACATTATTAATGATCATCATGACATATTTATAGATACAAAAATAGAGCAAAGCAATTCTAGAAGAGGAGGTGAAAGAGAAGGTGAGGGTCTCTGTGCAGCCCAAATGTCAGCACACTTCAGGAAGCTTCAGAACCAACAAAGACTGAGAGGCACGTATTCCTGCAGTATGTAGCCAGCAAGGGGACATGCATGTTCTCTTCTTCTTCCCCCTGTGTGTGACTGTACATTTCCCCACCTTTCCCCCCTGTAGTACATATCCACGCACACTTTAAAAGAGTGACAGGTGATTCTTAACCACCGTGCCACCAGGGAAGTCCCTAGGGTGTTGCTTGAAGCTGGTGGGCACGCTGCCCCTCCGACCTGGCCTCCCGCTGCTCCTTCAGCTGATCTGTCTCCCCCACTCCTTCCCTCTCTGGGGCTCGCTCCAAAGGACCCGTACCGGAGATGGCTCCTTGGCTGGAGGCGTGGCACAGCCCTGCCCACTCCATGCATCCCTGTCGTCTCCCCTGCTTTGCTCCCTCTGTTGACTTTATCACCAGCTGACATGGTATATGTTGATGTTTCTGGTCTTTGTCTCCATCCACTTGAATGTGAACTTCACGGGGGCCGTGGCGAGTCCTTACGTTTGCCGCTGTATCTCCAGGGCCTAGATGGCGTCCACGGTGGGTGCTGATACTTATTTGTTGAAAGGGAAGCAAGGGCTCAGTATGTGTGGATGGATGAGTGACTTATAGTGGAAGCCTCTCAGGACAGCTGGGCCCCTGGATAAGGGACCGTCCAGGGAGGGAGAGCTGGGCCCGTGTAGCATCCCCCTACCCAAGAGGGCTGAGTGACCACCTGCTAGCAAAGGCAGGACACACAGAGAGGGGAGGGCTGGTGTGTGTGGGCTCCCCAGAAGGCTGTGTCAGGTGTGGCCAGAGACGAGGGGTCCCTGGTCGGCAGCCAGCCCTTGCAGCCCTTCCCTTCCTGTCCAGTGAGTCAGCCAGGCCTGGAAATGTGCTAGGGAAGTGGCCCTCTCAGGAGTTCAACAGGGCTAAGGGTCAACAAAACAAGAACCTGCTCAACTGCCCTCCCCCTCTGCCCATCAGAAGGAAGCACCCCGCCCGCATCTCCATCGCAGGCTGCTGGGCCCCAGAAAGTGAGAGGACGCATCTCCGGCGTTTCGGCCCCCAGCCTGTGGTCCTCTGTGATGCCCCCGAGGAAACGATGCAAAGCCCCTCCTGCCCGCTGATGCTCGTCTCCTGGTCCCTTGATTTCTGGAGTTCAGGCTAGAAGGGGAGGGCGAGCTGCCTGTGCGGACCCTTCTGCTTCTGGCTTTCTTCAGCTGTTGTCTTGTTTCCCCCTCCCCTTCTCCCCTTCTTGTGGGTCTCATCACACAGATTGTTTCCGGTTCAGTATCTGTCGCCCCTCTAGACTGCAGGTCCTTTGTGTTCATTTGCTGCTGTGTCCTCAGTGTGTGACACCCTGTTTGTAAATGAACGACTATGTGAATGAAGGAGGAAAGAAGGAATTTTGTCCCCTTGGGCTGGTCAGAGAGGCTTTGACAAATGTAGGTGCTTAATAAGCAGGGGCAGCAAGGTACCCCTCGTGATCACGCCAGCTGGTCCAGACCTCTCCCGTGTGGGGCTGTGTTCTGGAGAAAGTCCTGCTGAGGCAGCCCAGGTAGCCCTGGGGCTCTGGGGACAGGGTAGAGGGCCTGGTGGATAACACTTTTTCCTCAGGTCCACACAACTCACACCTATAGCACTTTCCAGCAATAGAAAGGCCAAGGAGAAAGGCTTCCCATATTATGTAAGGCAGAGCCTGAAACTGGATTGGGAGAGGAAAGTGCGGGGGCTACTGGGGTATATGCCCCTCTTTCTCTTTACTCCTGCCTGCGTGCTTCTCTGTTGTGGGACCAGAAAAAGGCAGGGGGGATGAGAAGGACACAGAAGTCTTCTCCTCATCTTTTATTCATCTATTCAGTGAATATTTATGGGCCGACTATGTGCCTGACAGTGCAATTGAGCCAAGGACGGAGAGCTGAGTAGACTCAGTCCCCAGCCCCAGGGAGCTCACAGCTGGGCAGGGAGACAGACAGGCAAACGGCCCCAGGACAAGGCCACAGCTGCTCTGGCGGGCTCTATGTAGGGATGCTGTGGGGACAGAGGAGATACTCTGAGTGTGGGACTTGGTGCAGTCTGCATGGAGGAGGTGCCATCAGAAAAAGGCCTTGAAGGATGAATAGGAGTTCGACATGTAAAGAAAGGGAGGGGGTGGGGAAGAGAGAGAGTACACTACAAGCCGAGGGAGTAGCAGCTGGCAAGGCGGGAAGTTGGGGACGGGCTCTGTCGGTCTGGGGTAAGGGGCTTGGGCGTCAGGGTGGTGAGAGAGGGGACCGGGGTCGGAGGGAGAAAGTGTGGCCAGAGCACCCGCTACTCCAGGCTGAGAACTTGGGCTTGCTCCCGAGAGTGGCGGGCGGGGGTGCATCTAGGCCTCACCCTGGTGTGCTGGTTATTTTCTGTTTGCCTCCCTCTGGCAACCCTCTCTAACCTGCTCTGACCTTGTACACTGCTTCACCCGGCCTCCTGGACCATCTGTTTGGAGGGCAGGAGGAGACCGACGTTGGGGTATTTATCGTCCGGGATCTCAAATTTCCTTTAAGACTCTCTCCCTCCCCACCCTCTCTCTGCCCTTTTGCTTTGGGTGCGGTTGATCCAGCTCTATAATTCAGCCTCATTGGCCAAAGCCACGATGGATCACCAAAGCCACAGTGATGAGTTTGGGGAGGGATTTGGGCTCCACCCAGGGCCAGTGAGACTTCAGCTGCGGTTTCTGCGGGAGAGGTAGGGGTTCCTCCCTGATGAGCTTGAACCTGGATGCACAAACCCTGGAACCACGCTCTCCATTTGTCATCACATGTGGCCTGAGGAAGACAGCTGCTGAGAAATGGAGAGAATTCAGGTCTTTGAGGTCCCAGGCAGGCTGCCCAGCCTGACCCCTGGACCTTTCAGTTAAGTGAGCTCCTATTTCCTATTTTGTTTTTGTCGCCCCCCCCCCTTTTTTTTTGTCACTTGCAGCTGAGAGAGTCCTACATGAAGCAATGGTCATCGTCAAATTTTGCCTTCCATTCTAGTTCTCTTGGAGATGGTGCCGCAGGTAGAAGGTACCATGGGATTCAGTCAGAACATCACAGCTCTCCACTTAGGCTTCCCCTTCCATCTCGAGCCCGCGTTTGTAAAACAGCACTAACTACACCTGCCTGCTCTGAAGGAAAAGTGAGAAAAGGAAAGGCATGTAGGGTGGTTTTCAAGCTTTAGTTATTGTTGTTAGAGTTTACGGTCCTTGAGGGCAGAAACTGAGGTGGTGTTTTTGTTTGTTTTGTCCGTCCCACAGAGACTGCCACAGTCCCTCAAAGAAACTGGATGTTCTGCGAGCATATACTCCCCATACGGTAGATGAAGGCCAGGAGATCACAGAGATGAAGCGTGAAGCCCAGGCAGGCGAAGACTCGGGAACCCGGTGTGCCGACTCAGCTGAGGACAGCAGTGAAGCCTCTGCTCTGAGGTGAGGAAGAGGCACCAGAGGAGGAGTCTGGCTCCAGGACCAGTTCTGTCACTGACCTGATGGGTGACTTGAGGTCACTTCAGCCCCCGGGCCTCAGTTTCCACATCATTCAAATGGGGCCAAGCCTCACCTGCAGGGATCAGCGGGTTCTGTGTTGAAGAGCACACGTGGCCCCCCAGCGCCCTTGCTGCTTGCCGTGTGGAGCCGCGGAGCCACAGGGCGGCCTGGGGAGTGAGAAAGCTGGGGGGCGGGAGGGCCCTCTGCCCCTCCATCCACCTGGGTTCTTTGATTCCTGGGGTGTGAGGGTTTTTTTTTTTTTTTTTTTATGTGGACCGTTTTTAAAGTCGTTATTGAATTTATTACAATATTGCTTCTGTTTTATGTTTTGGTTTTTTTGGCCGTGAGGCATGGGATATTAGCTCCCCGACCAGGGATCAAGCCCACACCCTCTGCACTGGAAGGCAAAGTCTTAACCACTGGACCGCCAGGGAAGTCCCAGGGTGTGAGGTTTTGCAGACAGGCCTGTTCTCCCCAGGATGGGGCAGGAAGCTGAGACACTGAGGGGTTAGAGATTGCTCAAGGCCATGTGGCAGCGTCAGGACTCACGCCCCAGCTGGCCTAGCACAGGCCTCTGCCCGCCTGTCTGGACAGCAGGTGCCCCCCAGGGCTGCCCACGGACAGCTGTGCTCCATAAGTTCCGAGGGGTGGGCTCAGGGCCCTGCCGGCCTGGCCGCTCTGAGGTGGCCTTGCTGTGGCCTGGCTGGTGAGGGCGCTGGAGGCCCAGGTTCCCTGCGGTTTCCTCGGGGTGGTGGTGCAGCCAGCGGTCCTGCGAGAGGTGGGGACTCCGAGGGGAGGCGCAGATGCTGTCTGTTTTGCTGGGCCTGGGCCCTGAGTGGCTCTTCCGGCCATTGTGCTCTGGGTCATGAACAGAGACCAGGATGCCTCTGTAGCCTTTGTAGTGGACGCAACACCCTGTACTTCCCGGCATGGCAAGGAGGCCCTTGAGTGTGGTCACTTACGGGAGGCCTCCCAGACCTGCCTTCCTCCCCTTCCCCTGGACTCCATCCTCCCCCAGAGGACGTGACCCTCTTCGTGGTGGAGGCCTCTGGCCACTCAGCTCTCCCCATGACGGGCAGCCGTGCGCCCAGATGTCCTTGGGTCCCGGCCACACAACAGATCAACAGCACAGTGAAAATTTTCTGACTTAAGGGCTTTACACACTAATCTTGTGAACAGTTCCACGAAATTGTCGCTGTAGTTACCACTCCTTCCCATTAAAATGAAGGAACCTGAGGCTTAGAGGGGTCCAGTAACCCCCCCAGGACACAGCAGCAGTGAGTGACAGAGCCAGGTCTCAGACCTCACGTGTCTGAGGCTGGAGCCTGTGTTCGTATCCGCCCGCCATTCTGCCCTCTAGTTAAGCCTAGTACTTTGTGTTTTAGAGGTGGGTAAGGATGAAACAGAGCCACTCATTCATAATTCATTTTTTTAAATAATAAACTTTTAATTTTAGAACAATTTTAGATTCACAGAATTACTGCACAGACGTAGTACAGAGAATTCCCGTACACCCAACGCCCAGTCTCCCCTATTATTGATATCTAACATTAATGTGGTACACATGTCACTATTAATGAACCAATATCAATACGTTATTATTAAGTGAGGTCCACAGTTTATTCAGAATTCTTTATTTTTCCCCTAATGTTCCTTTTCCATTACAGGATCCCATCCTGGATCCCACGTTACCTTTAGTCATCCTGTCTCCCTGGGCTTCTCTTGGCTGTGACAGTGTTTCAGACTTGCCTTGTTTTTGATGGCCTTGACAATTGGGAGGAATTTTGCAGAATGTTCCTCAATTGGGATTTGTCTGATGTTTTTCTCATGATTGGGCTGGGGTTATGGGTTTTGGGGAGGAAGATCACAGAGGTCAAGTCCCATGTTCATTACATGTCAAGGGTATGTTCTATCACTATGACCTATGATGTTGGTGTTGACCTTGATCCCCTGGCCGAGGCGGTGTTTGTAGCTGTGAAGTTCCTCTTCCTTTCCAGTACTTACAGTACTTGAGTTATGCTTTGGGCACTAGGAGGAGAAGCAGCTGGTGACTCTCCTGGCACTAGGGAGAGGGAGAGAGGGCATAGCAGGGTGATGGCAGGTCTCGTGGAACAGAAAGGGAATTTGCACCTAGCCCGGAGGAGAAGCGGATGGCCTTCCAGGCAGGCTTGTTGCAAGAGAAGAGAGACTAGGTCCAGGATGCGGGCGAGAGCAGCCGCTCAGCCAGGCTCAGCTGTAGGAGGGCGTCTAGGAATTCCCTGGAGAGCCGGGCGAGGGGAGCTTCAGCCCTGGACTCCTGTCTCATTTTCGTGGACTTCATCTCCCAACAAAGGGAGCTGCAATCATCACAGAGACACGCCCACGGAACTGAAAGAAGTCGCTGCTGTTCGTCTGTAAACTCCCCCCTATCTCCCCACTAGACCGCTCTGCCTGAGAGTTCAGGATACGTGCACGTTTCTTATAAATCCTGAAATTATTCTGCGGATCAGCGCCGTTAGATTGCACTATCCTTTGGGGTCGAAAGTGTAAACTTTGCAAGTAAATGTTTAAAATAGACCACAAGTTCCATAACCCTGCTTGGGGCATTTCTTCATTTTATAAAATATATGTACCGGTAATCTCAAAAGATGGAAGTGGCCTGGGCCTTCTTATGTGACCTCAGAGAGACCCTGCATCCTTCAACTTCAGGAGACTGGTGAGGGAAGGGGACTGGGGGGCCAGCTGGACCACGGCAGAGCTGGACTCCGTGGTCAAATCCTGTGTTTACGTGTGTCTGTCTGCTCAGAGCGTGAGCTAAGCGGGTGACACAGAATCTGGATAGTGGATCTGAGAGACTTTGGTCACAATTTTTTTTTTTTTGGCTCCGCCATGTGGCTTGTAGGATCTTATTTCCGCGACCAGGGATTGAACCTGCGCCACGGTAGCGACAGCGCGGAGCCCTAACAATTGGGCCGCCAGGGAATTCCCGAGATGCTTTGGTTTGAAGTGGCATCTGTGGTTTTCAGTGCAGCTCCTAGCATCTGTCACTGTGCCTGGCGTTACACAGTCAGAGAGAAATACCTGTGGAGGTCTGGGGGTCTAGGAGGTGCGTGTTCAATGCAAATACCCCTAGGATAGGAAATGACTTTAGTTGTTGGCAACTAACACTGCAGCGGAGGGCCATCAGCTTCTTGAGAAGAGCAAGGTCCTGTGAGAGTGGGACCCAGGACAGAAGTGTGGAGAAGTGCGGAGGGCAGGGGTTCGAGAGCAGGGGTAGGGGAGACACGGTGGGGGGTGGTGGTGGAAGGGAGGCGCCAAGCGCCTTCACAGGCCTGTGGGAAGCGGCCCTGGTGACATCCTGTTTATAGTCGAGTGACCTCAGATGAGTCACCCCCGGGATTCAGTTTCCCCACTTCTGTGTGACATGGGGAAGGTCAGCCGGTCGGGAGGGGACTCTTTTCCTCATCTTCCCGTCACACACTTGGCGCCACCACCGCGGCCGCCATCGGCTAGCGGAATGCGCCGGGCGCAGGAGCGCACGGGGCTCTGGGCTGAGGGCTTGGGATCCATTACACCTGACTTCACTCTCACAACCCTGGGACACGGGTGCTGTTCCCGCCTTGGCTTTACAGATGGGGAAACTGAGCCTTCCAGAAATTGAATAACACACCCAATGTCACGCGCCAGGGATGCGTGGGTGAAGGGCCTCCACAGCTGGGTCAATCCTGGTCAGGGGTGCGCACACTTTTTCTACAAAAAGTAACTATTTTAGGCTTTGTGGGTGACATCGAGTCTTCTGTCCTCCTCCTACCTCTCTCTCTTTCTTCATCCGTTTAAAAACATACAAGCCAGGGCTTCCCTGGTGGCACAGTGGTTGAGAGTCCGCCTGCCGATGCAGGGGACACGGGTTCGTGCCCCGGTCCGGGAAGATCCCACATGCCGCGGAGCGGCTGGGCCCGTGAGCCATGGCCGCTGAGCCTGCGCGTCAGGAGCCTGTGCTCCGCAACGGGAGAGGCCACAGCAGTGAGAGGCCCGCGTACCGCAAAAAACAAAACAAAACATACAAACCATTTTCAGCTAGTGAGCTGTACACAAACAGGCTGCTGGCTGGATTTGGCCTTGAGGCCATAGTTTACTGACCCCTGTTAACCCGTAAACAGAGACGCAAGTTGCTGCAGAGTGGCGCCTCTTTCCAGCTTTCCGAGGGGATGTCAAATCCACTCAGAGACCCCGGGCCTGAGAGGGTGGCAGGGTTACCTGTCTGGTCCAGGTGGATGCCGGCTTCTCTGAAGATCTACTGGGATGTGGGCACCAGGGTCTCTCTGCCCCTCACACCTGTCCATCCATCTGCCCAGCCTCCCCTCTGCTCCCTGCTCACTGGGGCTGGGCCCCTCTTCCTCCTCAGCACCCAACTCACTTTCTTTTCTCCTGGGGCTTCTGCCCTCGCTTGGGTAAGGCCAGCCGAGAGGATCCACAGATCCATAGATCCACAGCTACTTGTCCCCAAGCCTTTTGCCAGACTGCCTTGGTGGCTGGTGTGGAGTGAGAGGCGCTGAGGCAGAGCGGGGAGAGAAGGCCTGGGGGTGGGGTGCTGCAGCCAGAGGGAGGAATGCCCCAGCCCGGGCAGGAAACTGGGAAACCTCTTTGTTCCTAAGGCGTCTCAGAGTCAAGGAGGTTTGGGAAAGGAAGCTCTGGTGTAAACACAGGCGATGATGTTTGTGTGCAGGGCAGGGGACCAGCCTGTGTGAGCCTGTGCAGAGGCAGCTTGGGAAGCGCTGGGGTCCCTGTTCTGGGCAGCGTAGAAAAGGGTTAAGCCAGGCCCACATGTGGGCTCAAGTCCTGACACCACCATTGACCCACTTTGTGACCTGGTCCGGATCCTCAACCTCTCCTCGTCTATTAAGTGGGAATAGCAATATCCAGCTCAGTAGGTATCCTAAATTTATTTGCAATCCCCCCAATCATTACTCAGAGTACTTTGCAGTCTTTCGAGAGTGTGTGCAGAGCAGTGACAACTGTCAGTTGCTGGACACTCATGTTCCCAGCTGAACAGGGAGTAGCTCAGCCATCTTGCTTCAGCTCAGTCTCTCCTGTTCACAGTCTATTTGGTGCCACGTTTTTCTCACGTTTGTGTTTTCTGTTGGTGATTTCGCTGTTTAAAATGCCCCCCAAGCACAGCGCTGAAGTGCTAAGGTTCCCATGCACAAGAAGGCTGGGACGTGCCTTGTGGAGAAAGTACCTGTGTTACACCAACTTTGTTCAGGCCTGAACTGTAGTGCTGTTGGCCGTGAGGTCAGTGTTAACGAAGCAACAGTTTATATTAAATAAAGTGTCTTTAGGGAATCACCTGGTGGTCCAGTGGTTGGGACTCCAAGCTTCCACTGCAGGGGGCACGGGTTCGATCCCTGGTCGGGGAACTAGGATCTCGCAAGACGTGTGGCGAGACCAAAAAAAAAAAAAGTGTCTTTAAGCAGAAACACACATAAAATAAGCTAACATATTGACTGGATGATGAAAATGTGACCGCTCGTGGGAACCTTGCCCTCCCTGATTCCCCCCCACCCACCCCCGGGAACACTGGTTCAATGTTCTCTAATTCAGTGTCCATAGTGACCTCATAGGACATCACTACCTAGAACGACAAGAATCAACTGTACTCACTCGTTCCATCATCACAACAACTCTTTGGGGCAGAGTCTCATTATCCTCTATATTTTGCTGATGAGGGCATGGCGGCACAGAGAGGTTGCCTAATTTGTCTGAGGTCACACAGGTCTAGGTGGCAGAGTTGGGATCAAAGCCAGGTAGTCCCTTCTGAATTAGGTAAAGCAAGATGCAGGGAACCTCAGGCAGTGCCCGCACATAATGTGTGCTCATCAGGCCTCTGCCATGTGGTACCACTCTGGCCGTGGTGTTGGAGGTCTCTAATGCCCATTCTGCTCTGATTTTCTAGGCTTTGTGATTTCTGCCAGTCCTTGCAAGCCTGCCCAGCACTGTAGGAGTGGGCTAGGTCTGCAGGGTGGGGGGTTATAGCTTCAGGAGTGGAAATTGCGACAGACAGGCTGTGGGTATGGGAGGAAGGATGCTGGGGGGCAAATGTCAAGGGCTCAGGTGGTGTCCCTGAGGAGCCCGGGGGGAAGCCTGCTGTCCCCTCTCATGGTGCCTTCCTCTCTCCCTCCCTCCCTCCTCTCCTCCTTTCCTTCCTCCCTCCTATCCTTCCTTCTTTCCTTCCTCCCTCCCTCGCTCCCTCCCTCCCTTCCTTCCTTCCTTCCTCCCTCCCTCCTCTCCTCCTTTCCTTCCTCCCTCCCATCCTTCCTTCCTTCCTCCCTCCCTCCCTCCCTTCCTTCCTTCCTTCCTTCCTTCTTTCCTCCCTCCCTCCCTCCCTCCCTTCCTTCCTTCCTCCCGCCCTCCCTCCCTCTTCTCCTTCCTTCTTTTATTTTTTTGAATTTTATTTTATTTATTTATTTAAACAGCAGGTTCTTATTAGTTATCTGTTTTATACATATTACTGTATACATGTCAATCCCAATCTCCCAGTTCATCCCACCACCCCCACCCCCCTGCCGCTTTCCCCCCTTGGTGTCCATACATTTGTTCTCTACATGTCTGTCTCTATTTCTGCCCTGCAAACCGGTTCCTCTGTACCATTTTTCTAGGTTCCACATATATGCATTAATATACGATATTTGTTTTTCTCTTTCTGACTTAATTCACTCCGTATGACAGTCTCTAGATCCATCCATGTCTCTACAAGTGACCCAATTTCATTCCTTTTTATGGCTGAGTAATATTCCATTGTATATATGTGCCACATCTTCTTTATCCATTCTTCTGTCGATGGACACTTAGGTTGCTTCCATGTCCTGGCTACTGTAAAGAGAGCTGCAGTGAACATTGTGGTACATGACTCTTTTTGTTGTTGTTGTTTTTTAACATCTTTATTGGAGTATAATTGCTTTACAATGGTGTGTTAGTTTCTGCTTTATAACAAAGTGAATCAGCTATACGTATACATATATCCCCATATCTCCTCCCTCTTGCGTCTCCCTCCCACCCTCCCTATCCCACCCCTCTAGGTGGTCACAAAGCACCGAGATGATCTCCCTGTGCTATGCGGCTGCTTCCCACTAGCTATTGATTTTACGTTTGGTAGTGCATATATGTCCATGCCACTCTCTCACTTCGTCACAGCTTACCCTTCCCCCTCCCCGTGTTCTCAAGTCCATTCTCTAGTAGGTCTGTGTCTTTATTCCTGTGCTGCCCCTAGGTTCTTCAGAAACTTTTTTTTTTAGATTCCATATATCTGTGTTAGCATACGGTATTTGTTTTTGTCTTTCTGACTTACTTCACTGTGTATGACAGACTCTAGGTCCTTCCACCTCACTACAAATAACTCAATTTCGTTTCTTTTTATGGCTGAGTAATATTCCATTGTATATATGTGCCACATCTTCTTCATCCATTCATCTGTCGATGGACTCTTACGTTGCTTCCATGTCCTGGCTATTGTAAATAGAGCTGCAATGAACATTGTGGTACATGACTTTTTTTGAATTATGGTTTTCTCAGGGTATATGCCCAGTAGTGGGACTGCTGGGTCATATGGTAATTCTATTTTTAGTTTTTTAAGGAACCTCCATACTGTTCTCCATAGTGGCTGTATCAACTTACATTCCCACCAACAGTGCAAGAGGGTTCCTTTTCCTCCACACCCTCTCCAGCATTTGTTGGTTGTAGATTTTCTGATGATGCCCATTCTAACTGGTGTGAGGTGATACCTCATTGTAGTTTTGATTTTCATTTCTCTAATAATTAGTGATGTTGAGCAGCTTTTCATGTGCCTCTTGGCCATCTGTATGTCTTCTTTGGAGAAATGTCTATTTAGGTCTTCTGCCCATTTTTGGATTGGGTTGTTTGATTTTTTAATTTGAGCTGCATGAGCTGTTTATATATTTTGGAGATTAATCCTTTGTCTGTTGATTCGTTTGCAAATATTTTCTCCCATTCTGAGGGTTGTCTTTTCGTCTTGTTTGTAGTTTCCTTTGCTTTGCAAAAGCTTTTAAGTCATTGGGTCCCATTTGTTTATTTTTATTTCCATTACTCTAGGAGGTGGATCAAAAAAGATCTTGCTGTCATTTATGTCAAAGAGTGTTCTTCCTATGTTTACCTCTAAGACTTTTATAGTGTCTGGTCTTACATCTAGGTCTCTAATCCATTTTGAGTTTATTTTTGTGTATGGTGTTAGGGAGTATTCTAATTTCATTTTTTACGTGTAGCTGTCCAGTTTTCCCAGCACCACTTATTGAAGAGACTGTCTTTTCTCCATTGTATATCCTTGCCTCCTTTGTCAAAGATTAGTTGACCCTAGGTGCGTGAGTTTATCTCTGGGTTTTCTATCCTGTTCCATTGACCTATATTTCTGGTTTTGTGCCAGTACCATATTGTCTTGATTACTGTAGCTTTGTAGTATAGTCTGAAGTCAGGGAGTCTGATTTCTCCAGCTCCGTTTTTTTCCCTCAAGACTGCTTTAGCTATTCGGGGTCTTTTATGTTGCCATACAAATTTTAAGATTTTTTTGTTCTAGTTCTGTAAAAAATGCCACTGGTAATTTGATAGGGATTGCACTGAATCTGTAGATTGTTTTGGGTAGTATAGTCATTTTCACAATATTGATTCTTCCAGTCCAAGAACATGGTATATTTCCCCATCTGTTTGTATCATCTTTAATTTGTTTCATCAGTGTCTTATAGTTTTTGGCATACAGGTCTTTTGTTTCCCTATGTAGGTTTATTCCTAGGTATTTTATTCTTTTTGTTGCAATGGTAAATGGGATTGTTTCCTTAATTTCTCTTTCTGATTTTTCATCATTAGTGTATAGGAATGCAAGAGATTTCTGTGCATTAATTGTGTATCCTGCAACTTTACCAGATTCATTGATTAGCTCTAGTAGTTTTCTGGTGGCATTTTTAGGACCCTCTATTTATAGTATCATGTCATCTGCAAACAGTGACTGTTTTACTTCTTCTTCTCCAATTTGTATTCCTTTTATTTCTTTTTCTTCTCTGATTGCCGTAGCTAGGACTTCCAAAACTATGTTGAATAATAGTGGTGAGAGTGGACATCCTTATCTTGTTCCTGATCTTAGAGGAAAAGCTTTCAGTTTTTCACCATTGAGAATGATGTTTGCTGTGGGTTTGTCGTATATGACCTTTATTATGTTGAGGTAGGTTCCCTCTATGCCCACTTTCTGGAGAGTGTTTATCATAAATTGGTGTTGAACTTTGTCAAAAACTTTTTCTGCATCTATTGAGATGATCATATGGTTTTTATTCTTCAGTTTTTTAATATGGTATATCACATTGATTGATTTGCGTATATCGAAGAATCCTTGCATTCCTGGGATAAATCCCACTTGATCATTGTGTATGATCCTTTTAATGTGTTGTTGGATTCTGTTTGCTAGTATTTTTGCATCTATATTCATCAGTGATATTGGTCTGTAATTTTCTTTTTTTGTAGTGTCTTTGTCTGGTTTTGGTATCAGGGTGATGGTGGCCTCATAGAATGAGTTTGGGAGTGTTTTTTCCTCTGCAATTTTTTGGAAGAGTTTGAGAAGGATGGGTGTTAGCTCTTCTCTAAATGTTTGATAGAATTCACCTGTGAAGCCATCTGGTCCTGGACTTTTGTTTATTGGAAGATTTTTAATCACAGTTTCAATTTCATTACTTGTGATTGGTCTGTTCATATTTTCTATTTCTTTCTGGTTCAGTCTTGGAAGGTTATACTTTTCCAAGAATTTGTCCATTTCTTCCAGGTTGTCGATTTTATTGGCATAGAGTTGCTTCTAGTAGTCTCTTAGGGTGCTTTGTATTTCTGCTGTGTCCATTGTAACTTCTCCTTTTTCATCTCTAATTTTATTGATATGAGTCCTCTCCCTCTTTTTCTTGATGCGTCCGGCTAAAGGTTTATCAATTTTGTTTATCTTCTCAAAGAACCAGCTTTTAGTTTTATTGAGCTTTGCTACTATTTTCTTTGTTTCTATTTCAGTTGTTTCTGCTCTGATCTTTATGATTTATTTCCTTCTACTAATTTTAGGTTTTGTTTGTTCTTCTTTCTCTAATTGCTTTAGGTGTAAGGTTAGGTTGTTTATTTGAGATTTTCTTGTTTCTTGAGGTAGGCTTGTACTGCTATAAACTTCCCTCTTAGAACTGCTTTTGCTGCCTGCCATAGGTTTTGGATCTTCGTGTTTTCATTGTCATTTGTCTCTAGGTGTTTTTTAATTTCCTCTTTGATCTCTTGGTTATTTAGTAACGTATTGTTTAGCCTCCATGTGTTTGTGTTTTTTACGTTTTTTTCCCTGTAATTGATTTCTAATCTCATAGCGTTGTGATTGGGAAAGAAACTTGATATGATTTCAATTTTCTTAAATTTACCAAGGCTTGATTTGGGACCCAAGATGTGATCAGTTCTGGAGAATGTTCTATGTGCACTTGAGAAGAAAGTGTGATCTGTTGTTTTTGGATGGAATGTCCTATAAATATCAATGAAATCTATCTGGTCTATTGTGTCATTTAAAGCTTGTGTTTTCTTATTAATTTTCTGTCTTGATGATCTGTCCAATGGTGTAAGTGAGTTGTTAAATTCCCCCACTATTATTGTGTTACTGTCGATTTCTTCTTTTATAGCTGTCAGCATTTGCCTTACATAGTGAGGTGCTCCTATGTTGAGTGTATATATCTTTATAATTGTTATATCTTCTTCTTGGATTGATCCCTTGATCATTATGTAGTGTCCTTCCTTGTTTCTTGTAACATTCTTTATTTTAAAGTCTATGTTATCTGATATGAGTATTGCTATTCCAGCTTTCTTTTGGTTTCTATTTGCATGGAATATTTTTTTCCATTCCCTCACTTTCAGTCTGTATGTGTCTCTAGGTCTGAAGTGGGTCTCTTGTAGGCAGCATATATATGGGTCTTGTTTTTGTATCCATTCAGTGATACAAAAGTTGTCTTTTGGTTGGAGCATTTAATCCATTCACGTTTAAGGTAATTATCGATATGTATGTTCCTATTACCATTTTCTTAATTGTTATGGGTTTGTTTTTGTAGGTCCTTTACTTCTCTTGTGTTTCCCACTTAGAGAAGTTCCTTTGGCATTTGCTGTAGAGCTGGTTTGTTGGTGCTGAATTCTCTTAGCTTTTGCTTGTCTGTAAAGCTTTTGATTTCTCCGTTGAACCTCAATAAGATCCTTGCCGAGTAGAGTAATCTTGGTTGTAGGTTCTTCCCTTTCATCAGTTTAAATATATCATGTCACTCCCTTCTGGCTTGTAGAGTTTCTGCTGAGAAATGAGCTGTTAACCTTATGGGAGTTCCCTTGTATGTTATTTGTTGTTTTTCCCTTGTTGCTTTCAGTAATTTTTCTTTGTCTTTAATTTTTGTCAGTTTGATTACTATGTGTCTCAGTGTGTTTTTCCTTGGGTTTATCCTGCCTGGGACTCTCTGCGCTTCCTGGACTTGGGTGGCTATTTCCTTTTTCATGTTAGGGAAGTTTTCGACTAATCTCTGCAGGTATTTTCTCGGGTCCTTTCTCTCTGTCTTCTCCTTCTGGGACCCCTATAAGGTGAATGTTGATGTATTTAATGTTGTCCCAGAGGTCTCTTAGGTTGTCTTCATTTCTTTTCATTCTTTTTTCTTTATTCTGTTCCATGGAAGTGAGTTCCACCATTCTGTCTTCCAGGTCACTTATCTGTTCTTCTGCCTCAGTATTCTGCTATTGATTCCTTCTAGTGTATTTTTCATTTCAGGTATGGTATTGTTCATCTCTGTTTGTTTGTTCTTTATTTCTTCTCGGTGTTTGTTCTTTAATTCTTCTAGGTCTTTGTTAAACATTTCTTGCATCTTCTCAATCTTTGCCTCCATTCTTTTTCCGAGGTCCTGGATCATGTTCACTATCATTATTCTGAATTCTTTTTCTGGAAGGTTGCCCATCTCCACTTCATTTAGTTGTTTTTCTGGGGTTTTATCTTGTTCCTTCATCTGGTACAAAGTCCTCTGCCTTTTTTTTTTTTTTTTTTTCCCCCATACGCGGGCCTCTCACTGTTGTGGCCTCTCCCATTGCAGAGCACAGGCTCCGGATGCGCAGGCTCAGCGGCCATGGCTCACGGGCCCAGCCACTCCGCGGCATGTGGGATCTTCCCGGACTGGGGCACGAACCCGTGTCCCCTGCATCGGCAGGCGGACTCTCAACCACTGTGCCACCAGGGAAGCCCCTCTCTGCCTTTTCATTTTGTCTATCTTTCTGTGAATGTTTTTCCTTCCTTCCTTCCTCTCTCCCTCCCTCCCTCCTCTTCTTCCTTCTTTCTTTCCTTCCTTCCTTCCTCCCTTCTTTCCTCCTCCCTCCCATCCTTCCTTCCTTCCTTCCCTCTCCCTCCTCTCCTTTCTTCCTTCCTTCCTTCCTTCCTTCCTTCCTCCCTCCCTCACTCCCTCCCTCCTTCCCTCCTCTCCTTCCTTCTTTCCTTCCTCCCTTCCTTCCTTTCTTGCTGCTCTACACAGCACATGGGATCATAGTTCTCTGACCAGGAATCGAGCCCATGCCCCCTGCAGTGGAAGCATGGAGTCCTAACCACTGGACTGCCAGTGCAGTCCTAACCACTGGACTGCCACTCTGGGACTCATGACAGGTGATAATAAACCTATTTTCACAACCGGCGGCACAGACACCAACCCATAATCCCAGAGGATGCTGTAGGCGAGGAGGCCTTCTGCCCTGGGGTTGTCAGCTGATGTGTACTGATGGCTTGATTCTGCGTCCTCTGCGTCCACGTCACACACGCTGATGTGCAAGGGGAGCAGAGCCTCTTCTTCCACAAGCTTGATGGCATTGCCTGGGTTCTAGCAAGTTGCATCTGTCTCTTAGCAGCTGTCTTTCCTGAAAGATTGTAGTGGTGGTGTTGGTGGTGGGGGTCACCTGTGCCCCACATCAAAATAAGAATCCATTAAATGACCTGTTAGTGAGGAGTGAGGGCAAGGAATCTGGAGAGAAGGTCAGAGTTCAAACCTCAGAGGTCCACCAGCCTGCGACCCTGTGCAAACCCTCCCACCTCTCTAAGCCCTGGTTCTCTTGTGGGTAAAGTCTGATAAAACTACCTCCCTAACAAGGTGTGGTGAAGATCAAGTACAATTTCATGGGTGAACATGCCTCGAATGGTGAAAAGTTCTGTACGAAAAATGAAAGGGGTTGAGTTGGACCCTATCCCTAGCGGCTCACACAAGGAGTAGGAATTGAGCTTCAAGGCATTGACCTTCAACTGCTTTGGGGACCCACAGGCAGAGCTGCCACCCGCCCACATTCTCCTTCCCTCCTTCCACAGCCGGTGGATCCAGATGGGGACGTGAGGTCCCAGAATCCAGTCTCTGTTTCCCGGCCTCCTTGGGTCCTACAGTCCGGTTCTGGCCAGTGGGATAAAAGCATATCCTTAAAGGGCAGGGCTGTCTTTGCCACAACCCTGCCCACTCCTTCCTTCCCCCCCCTGGCTTTCCAGGGCACGGATGTGGTGAGAAGCTGTCTGAGACCATGAGATATGGCCAGGTCCCCGGGCGGGGGGATGGCAGAGCAGAAATAGATGGTGCCGGGTCTCTGTAGCCTGGATGACTTACCTACTGAGTAGGAGCCGAGGGAGAAAGGCTTTCTATCCTTTTCGTTGTCTGTTACAGTGGTCAAAGCTATAGCCTAACCCTGTGCGGATCAACCCAGTGGTGAAGTAAAAGCGGTAAAACCAGTTCTCAAACAGGCTAGCACACTGCTTTGGTGCAAGGATGAGAGCTGGGGTTGGGACGCAGATGGGTGTGAGAATAACCCCTGGGAAGGGCCGGGCCAGCCGCCAGTGCTCTTTGGGTCATTCTAGGAAGACTTTCTGGGGAGGCAGGACTTTGTGGATATCAATGGTGTGAGTACCCTTTCCTTCACCTGCCCATCCCCCCAGGCCTCCCCTCTCTTCCTGGATTCCTTCCCCTCTCTCTGATCATTGGCCGGGCACTGTGCCCTCTATCTCTCCTGAGGAATACAGTCAGGAAGAATAAGACAGTGTCCTGTCTACATGGCATGATGTCATACAGACTCAAGCCACTGAGATCACAAACCTCAGGTCATCCTTGACCCTTTCTTTCTCTCATGCCCCATAAAGACTTCATCAGCACGTCTGGTCAGATCTGCCTTCAAAATAGAACCGGGGGAATTTCCTGGCTGTCCAGTGGTTAGGACTCTGTGCCTCCACTGCAGGGGGCACAGGTTCAATCGATCCCTGGTTGGGGAACTAAGATCCTGCAAGCCATGCAGTGTAGCCAAAAATAAATAAGTAAAATAATAAATAAATAGAACCAGGACCCTGATTCCACTGCCACTATCCTGGTCTGAGCCACCACCACCACTTGCCTGACCTTTTTTTGTTGTTGTTGTTAATTAATTAATTTATTTTTGGCTGCGTTGGGTCTTCATTGCTGCATGGGCTTTCTCTAGTTGCGGCGAGTGGGGGCTACTCTTTGTTGCAGTGTGCGGGCTTCTCATTGTGGTGGCTTCTCTTGTTGTGGAGCACGGCTCTAGGTGCACGGGCTTCAGTAGTTGTGGCACGCAGGCTTCAGTAGTTGTGGCTTGCGGGCTCTAGAGTGCAGGCTCAATAGTTGTGGTGCATGGGCTTAGTTGCTCTGTGGCATGTGAGATCTTCCCGGACCAGGGCTCAAACCCGTGTGCCTTGCATTGGCAGGCGGATCCTTAACCACTGCACCACCAGGGAAGCCCTTGCCTGAACTTTTGCGTCAGCTCCCTACCTGGTTTCCATGCTTCTTCCCTCACCACCTCGCCCACTGTCTGTTTTCAACAGAGCCTGCAGAATGATCCTCTTAGAACATGAATCAGATCATGTCCCTTCCCTGCTCAAAACTTTCCAGTGGCGCCTCATCTCTCCCAGAGTAAATGCTAACTTCCTTTCACCAGCCCATAAAACCCTTCATGATGGGTCCCCTGGCCATACTGGCCTCAGCTCCAATCATGCTTCTCTGTTCCCTTCATTTGGAGCTGCCTTGAGCCCAGCAGGTGTGCACCCACTCAGGTATTTCTGTGCAGCTCTCTTTGCCTTGAATATTCTTCCCTAGGTATTCTAAGACTCAGCCCTCATACAGGCCTCTGCTCCTATGTCACCTCCTCAGAGAGGCCCTCCTGACTACCCTCCATAAATACCACTCGCCCCCATCACTTACTCCCATTACCCTACATCCTCTCCCTAGCACTGTCACCATCTGACTTACATTGGTTTCCTCGTATCTTTTTTTTTTTTTTTTTTTTTTTTTGTGGTACGCGGGCCTCTCACTGCTGTGGCTTCTCCCGTTGCGGAGCACAGGCTTCGGACGCGCAGGCTCAGCGGCCATGGCTCACGGGCCCAGCTGCTCCGTGGCATGTGGGATCTTCCCCGACCGGGGCATGAACCCATGTCCCCTGCATCGGCAGGCGGACTCCCAACCACTGCGCTACCAGGGAAGCCCGGTTTCCTCGTATCTTAGTCAGCTTGGGCTGCCATAACAAATGACCATGGACTGCATGGCTTAAACAACAGACATTTATTTCTCACGGTTCTGGAGACTGGAAGTCCAAGATCAAGGTGCAGATTCAGCTCTTGGGGAGGGCTCTCTTCCTGGTCTGCCTTCTCCTTGGACCCTCACATGGCCTTCCTGGGTGCAGGCAGGCAGGGAGATCTTGGGTCTCCTCCTCTTCTTATAAGGGCACCAATCCCATCGTGAGGGCCCCACCCTTGACCTATTCTAGCCCTAATTATGTCTCAAAGGCCCCACCTCCAAACACCATCACTTGGGGGTAATTAGGGTTTCACCATATGAATGTTAGGGTGATACGAACACTTGTTCATCAACTTCCTCCCTCACCAAGTATAAGCTCTTGGAGTAGATTGTCCCACACTCTGGGTCTCCATCACGTACAATGATGCCAGCACCCAGGTAAGGCTCAGCTGATGCTCCCTGGATGGGGAGTAGGGAGTTAGAGCTGATGGATGGCTCTAAGAGAGTGCAGAACAGAGCTGGAGGGGGTGTGGGTGTGGGTGGAGCCTTTCCCAGACTGTGGTTGGTGCTGGGTCCCGGAGTCTGCTGGGTGCCGACTGTCCCCTTCCAGTCCTGGCCGTTTGTTTACTTGGCCAGTAGTTTGGGCAGCCTTGGGCTTTTCTTGCTGAATAGTTCTTGCTGAACTCCAGGGGAGGAGTTAAATAAATACTGGCTTCCAGATACGGGAACCAAAATCCTACAGGAAATGTTGAGGTGGGAGTGAGGGAGAGGACCAGCCCTGGGCCTCCCCTGCCAGGGCCCCCAGGAGCACACACCCGATTCTTTTACCCCAGCTCCTGTGGGAAGTGAAGCGGGTCATCCTGTGTTTTCAAGTGGAAACTTCTTGGTTCTTCTTTACAGCATTCACTCGTCCGTAGAGCTGGTGAACATTTATTAAGCGCTACCTGCCACTAACAAGTTAGAAATTCAGGAAACCTTAATGGGGCAAAATTTCTATTCAATGTTTGTAGCGTTTGTGGTTTGGCAATTCTTCCTTCTCTCACTCTTAAAACTTTCC
This sequence comes from Stenella coeruleoalba, assembly GCF_951394435.1. Taxonomy (NCBI): domain Eukaryota; kingdom Metazoa; phylum Chordata; class Mammalia; order Artiodactyla; family Delphinidae; genus Stenella; species Stenella coeruleoalba. The sequence goes on from NC_137157.1 coordinate 96,232,485, forward strand.
CCCATTCTGATCCCATGCCCTAGACGAGCACTCTATATCCCAGAGCAGTGGTGTGCTTGATAAATGATCAATAGCCGGCTTTCTGCAGCCTCCACTATGGCTACATTTTCATGCTACTGATGTGATGTAACTGAACCAGGTTTGTTTACCTGACTCTCAGCAAGCCAAACGCCGAGACACCAAGGTTTGCAGCAGAGAAAGAGTTTATTCTCAAGGCAGCCAAGTGAGGAGACCGGAGAAAGTCTCAGATCTGCCTCCTTGAAGGCAAGGAGCTTGGGATATTTATGGCATAAAGAAGCAGGGTATTCTTACACGTGGAAAAAGGTGATGGGAGGTAGAGAAAAGGTGAGGTAATTGGTGTTCTGCGCAGGCGTATCTGCGTTATGCTTCTTCATGGGACGCGTATTCAAAAAACGGAGGCACTCAGCATGATCTGAGGGTGGAGTTTTGGGCCCTCTGACGTCAAAAGGTCGTTCATTGGACATTTGTGCAGGCCCAGTTTTAGGATCAGTGGTCCCAACCAGTCTTAGCCATCTCAAACTGGACACGAGTTGACTCCAAGTTTCTGGAAAACAGCTTAAGCCTCCATTACTATGGCAACCCATACGTCAGAGGTACTACTGTCTGCAGGGGTGGTTAAGGAGTCTTGCAATATATTTCTAAGGTATATGAAGCTTGGAGGGTAGGCAGTTAAAGAAAGTAAAAAACATAACTAAAGAGAGCTTAATCAGTAAAGTCAGGTTTCAAGCAGAGGGGTTTTAACATGCTGTTCCCTTACCTGCTGTTCTGTAAAACAAGCTCAGGAATTTCTGTTAGTCACCAGCTTCTATTAACCTATGGGGTGTGGTTTCAATGTCACTGAATGCAAAATTGGAAAGACTTGTGTAGTACCACACCATTGGATAGAATTCCCACTGTACTGATATATATGGACGTATAACCTCAAGAGTATAGATAATGGTAAAATGTATAATAATGAGGAAATGATGAGTTTCCAGTATTTGTTATCTCTGTTTTAAATATTATTTATTTAATTATAAGTTTATATAATTAAATTTTTATTTTTTAAAATTTATTTTATTTTATTTTAAGATTTTTTTTGATGTGGACTATTTTTAAAGTCTTTATTGAATTTGTTACAATATTACTTCTGTTTTATATTTTGTTTTTTTGGCTGCAAGGCATGTGGGATCTTAGCTCCCCAGCCAGAAATCGAACCTGCACCCACTGCATTGGAAGGCGAAGTCTTAACCACTGGACTGCCAGGCAAGTCCCTTAAATTTTTAATAATGACTACTTAATAACTGATTTACAAAATTCTTAAAAATACAACAATCAGCTCTTGCAAGCCAGAATGAGCTGGTTCCAGTTATCACTGTGTGGGAGCTTGTGAGAGATGCAAAATCTTGGGCCCCACCCCAGACCTACTAAATCAGACTACGATTATTAACACTTTTAACAATGTCCTCAGGTAATTTGTATACATGTTAGAGTTTGAGAAATGTGGCCCTAGAGGTAACCACTGTTTCTGATTTTGTTTATGTCTTTTAGACCTTTTTCACAACACAGATGCATATATTTTGAAATGATTTTTTTCTGGCTTTTTCTTTGCACAATTTAAAATAGATCTTATTTTTAAGAGCAGTTTTAGGTCCACAGCAAAATCGAGCAGAAGGTACGGAGGTTTCCCGTATACCCCCTGACCCCACACATGCACGGCCTCCCCCAATGACAGCATCCTCAGCAGAGGGTACTTTTGTTACAATTAATGAATCTACATTGACACATCAGTATCACCCAGAGTCCCCAATTTACATTAGGGTTCATTTGGTGTTGTACATTCTATGGGTTTCAGCAGTGTGGAGTCTTAACACTGGTCGGCCAGGGAAGTCCCTAGATTTTCAAATATTGATCTTATATTTGGTTACCTTGCCAATGTTTCTATTAATTTTTAATATTTTGTCTGTAGATACTTTGGGGACAATTGTATGTTATTAATGATAGTTTTTTTTTTATTTCTGATCTTTATGACTCTAATTAATTTTTCTTGTCTTGTATTTGCCAATGTGATTTAAACAGAAGTGGTAAGATTGGGCATCCTTATCTTATTTTTTATTTGAAGGGGACTGATGTTACATTCTTACGTTTCCTCATTAGAATAGGTTTTTAGAAAAATTGAAATACAGTTGATTTACAATGTTATATTAGTTTCAGGTGTACAGTATAGTGATTTGGTATTTTTATAGATTGTAATCCACTTAAAGTTATCATAGAATATTGATTATATTTCCTGTGCTGTATGTTAAATCACTCTATCTTGTTTATTTTATACCTAGTAGTTTGTGCCTCTTAATCTCCCTCTATCTTGCCCTTTCCCCCACCCTTCTCCCCACTGGTAATCACTAGTTTGTTCTTTGTATCTGTGAGTCTCTTTCTGTTTTGTTGTATTCATTCATTTGTTTTATTTTTTAAATTCCAAGTGAAAACGTCCAGTATTTGTCTTTCTCTGACTTCACTAAGCATAATGCACTCCAGGTACATCCATGTTGTTGCAAATGGTATCCCATACGTTTTTGTCAGTTAATCTTAGTAGGTTAGGGCTTCCCTGGTGGCACACTGGTTAAGAATATGCCTGCCAATGCAGGGGACATGGGTTCGAGCCCTGGTCTGGGAAGATCCCACATGCCGTGGAGTAACTAAGCCTGTGCACTACAACTACTGAGCCTGCGCTCTTCAGCCTGAGAGCCACAGCTACTGAGCCCGCAAGCCACAACTACTGAAGGCCGCACGCCTAGAGCCCTTGCTTCACAACAAGAGAAGCTACCGCGATGAGAAGCCCGCGCACTGCAATGAAGAGTAGCTCCCGCTATCTGCAACTAGAGAAAGCCCACGCGCAGCAAGGAAGACCCAACTCAGCCAAAATAAGTAAATAGATTAAAAAAAAATCTTAGTAGGTTAAAGTATTTTCTTCTATTCCCAGAGTTTTTATGAACGAGAAAATTTGTCAAATGGTTTTTCTGCATCAGTTGAGATGCTCAAATTTTCATCCTTTAATCCGTTAGGGTGGTATGTGATAATGATAGATTTTCAAATTTATTTGAAACTTATTGATAGACCACTCAAATTTCTGGAATAAATAAAACTTGGTCAGAATATATCTTCTTTGTAATATACTGTTGTATTCAGTTGCTAACATTTTGTTTAGGACTTTTTACTTTTACTTGTTACTCTATCTTCATGAGTAAGTCTGGCCAGGGATCTTTTTTTTTCCTCATATTGTTCATGTCTGGTTTGGGCATCAAGGTTACATTAGATTTATAGTCTCAATCAGGGATAATTTTCTTTGTGGCAGAATCTGTTGCTGATTCTCTAATAGTTATTCTGACCCTCTTTCTTTAGCAACAGAACTCCAATTTTTAGCTGGACACATAGCTAAAGATTATTTTTCCCAGCCTCTCTCATAGTCCTTCATGTGATTAAATTTTGGTCAGTATCCCCTCATCAGCACCTAGTAAGTGAACTCTTTATAGACCCAAATCCTGAGATTTATGATTCCTACTTTGAGAAATAGGTCCCTGAGGCATTTATTTCTAATCGTGACTAGTTTCATTAAAACTAAAAATATGATCTAGTATGTAGACTTCATATATATTTATACATTTGGGTAGGATTAGGGAAATATTTTCATTGCTTCTTGATCTAGACTTGCAGCTTCTCTAGATAACTTAAGTGGAAAGAATATCAATTATTGAAGTCATTAAACTGGCCACTATTTGCATGAAAGAATGTCAGTTATAAACCATTTTCAGCTTTTAAAAAGATCTTTAAAGAATTTGTCTTCAGTTGTAAGAAAGCTTTCTCCTAAACATGTGAACAAACGCAACTTTCATATTAAACTGAAAATATTCCAAATTTTACATGCATTGTAGCCAGAACCACAGAGAGAAGCTAACCAAATGCAGAGGAATATTTTTCAGTTTCTACAAAGAAATATGGCCTCTTGTTTTTCTTGAAACTCAGCTCTCTTGGAGTGTCTGATTTTTTTCCACGTTTGATAGAGAAGTGGCTACAAAGAAATGTTTCTGTGCTCTAAAAAAAATGATTAAGGCGGGGCTTCCCTGGTGGCCCAGTGGTTGAGAGTCCGTCTGCCGATGCAGGGGACACGGGTTCGTGCCCCGGTCCGCGAGTATCCCACATGCCGCGGAGCGGCTGGGCCCGTGAGCCATGGCCGCTGAGCCTGCACGTCCGGAGCCTGTGCTCCGCAACGGGAGAGGCCACAGCAGTGAGAGGCCCGCGTACCGCAAAAAAAAAAAAAAAAAAAAAAGATAAGGCAAGTGGAATGATAAATGACAACTGATGATGGACCTCATTGTTGGAGACAGAAGAGCAGGTGGAAGGGACTTGCAAATTTTAGAGAACATACCCATCCAACGAGGGGAGCCCCTCATCTCCTGCCGATTGTTCCCTCCCGAGAGTGTGAGCCAGTCTTCCTGCCGGGTCTTCTAAGTGAACCAGAAACCCACATTTTAATGTAAAAGACCCTGAGCTTTCACTATTGGCTCAAAACTTAAAAACGGACACAGTAGTTAAACCTCCCTCCACACACATCTGACTCTTTGGGGGGAAAGCGAGGGCCAGAGGAATTCTGTAACTTTCTCGAGGTGGAGGATGAAGTAAGTGGAGACTCTGACCTCCAGGACTCTGGGACTTCTTCCATTTCCGAGATTCTGTGATTAAGTATATGCAGCTATTAATTCCAATCAAGGGCACGATTATATTCTACTGTTTGCTTGTTGCAAGGACGGGATCCTAAGTGTCCGAGGCTTTCTCTTCCTGCAAGAGGCTCCCTTCTCAGAAAATGGCTTGAGGGAGGGGTGGTGGCAGCTTGCTCAAGGCCCACGGTTTAGGATACATTAAATTTTTCATGCAAATTATAGCAGGTAAATTCAGTCTCACAGAAAGAGAGAGGTTGGATGTTTAGGAGGACATAAGGATTTGTCCTTGAACATTTGTGGAAGAAGAAAGAGATACGTGTTTTTTCCTAAATCAACAAACGTTTTCTAGTATGGAGAGGCCATTTCACACAGAGAATGGCTGTGTTTCAGGAAGGCATAAAGATAAGGGGAAAGTTCCTGCGGTTCCCGAATGAGTGGGTAAAAGCTTCCTATGAGAGGATGTGGCTGGCTCACGAGAGGCGTTTTCTGTGTTTCAAAGCAGACGTCTGGAAATGTGGACTCACTGAATTCAAAGCAGGGTTGCTTGATCCAACCAAACCGTATCATCCCAAAGCCTTTTCCCACCAATGAAGTCTGAGCTCAAAGGATTCCAGCCCGTGTTTCACAGTAAACCGGGGAGAGCTCAGTCAGAGATTCTGGGACCCTTCAGCCCTTTCCTGAAAGGCTAGAAGGTGCCCTTCCAGCTGTGAGACCCGGAGTCTCCGCTTTGGGATTTGAGGGTGGGGCCCTAAGCAGGCTCAGCTTGGACTGCAATACAGGGGGTGCAATGGTGGTGCAGGGCAGAGAGCAGGAGTTGAGAGCAAGGGGTGAATTTGGGCTTTCCCACTTCCTCTCTGTGGCCTCTGGCAAGTCACCTTCCTGAGCGTCCACTTCATGTGCAGATCGGGAACGGTCCCGCCGGCTCTTGCTAACACATGGCGGTGCCCTGAGGAGGGCATGTCTGTGAAAGTGCCCTGAAAACAGAAAGGATTCACGTCACATCTGGCGCCTTCTTACCTCTCCAGCCTTATCACCTACCACGCTTCCCCTGTGTTCTGTGTACCAGCCAGGCAAACCGTCTTTTGGGTTCTTCATAGGTAGCTTCCTCCTGCCCCTGGGCCTTTGCACATGCTGGTTCCATGACCTGAAGTGCTCCTCCCATCTTTGGTTTGATTTTAGTCCTATTCATCCTAGAACTCAGCTCATTGCCCCCCCCGCCCCAGCCCCATCAGTTTCGGTTGGAATCCTCTGTTACAGGTGTACATCCACAGCATCACTATCTTATAGACATAGGTCTCATCACCATTTGTAGTTAAGATTTGTTTAGATTTATGTCATTCTTGTCACTAGACCGTAAGCTCCCTGAGGGCAGAGGATGATGCAGTTTTGCTCATCTTTGTATCCCCAGACCCAGCCCAGATACCAGATGAATGTTAGGATTGCAGAGTGGTTTCAGGAGTGTAGGCAGCGGGGATTCTGGATTTAGTCGCCTGGGTTAGGATCCTCAGGATGAGGATCACAGAGTGTCTTCTCTGAACAAGCTCTGTGTTCGCACCTTTTCTTCCCCTCCCTTTAAGCCACGCTGTGCCCCATCGTGTGGTGTCACGTTGATGTCCTTATATGTTGCATACATCACATTATGGCAACTAATTATTAGTGGTAGGTGGAGGTGCTCTGTGTGCATCAGGAGAGGCAGACAGCTCTGGTCCGGAGAACAGCTAGTTGGAACAGGAAGTGGGCTTCAGAACAAGGGGCACAAAATTAGTAGATTCTACTCTGTATGGAACACTGCTTGGGAGATTTGAATTATTAATAAAAATTCTAGGAAGCCCAGTAGCTTTTTAGGAAATTTTATGCAATTAAGGGAAGATAAATTCCAAGCATGCTTCCAAGCACTATTATTGTTTTTTTTTCATTTTGAATACTTTATATTGATATAATATTCATAAAGAAAGTATAATATTCATAGAGAAAGCATACAGATTATAGGCACCCAGTTCAAAACTTATTCACAGACGAAACACCCCCCTCCTCACCAGCAGCCAGGTTAAGAATTAGAACATCACCAAAAACCCGGAAGTTCCTCTCACGCTCCCTTCTAGGCAGCCCCCCGCCCCCCCCACCACCAAGGGAACACTCTTCTGACTTCTAACAGCATGGATCTGCCATTTTCTGGTATTCTACGCAAATGGAGTATCCAGTAAGTACTTTCCTGAATCGAGCTTCTTTCACTCAACACTGTATTTGTGAGGTTCATCCGTTCTGTTGTGTGTGACTGTAGATCATTCTCATTGCTATGTGACAGCCCATCGTGTGAACGGACCACAGTGTATTTATCCATTCGACTGTGGATGGACATTTGGGTAGTTTCCAGCTTGGGGCCATTACAGATAGCCCCAAGAGTACTTTGGTTCATTGTAAAGAGGTATTAAAAAGTAAATCCAACTTTTTTTTTTTTTTTAACTGTGCTCTTTTAGCATTTTTCTTTCCATTTTTACCCCCCAGGGAAGCAAGAATCTGATTGGGTCAAGAAAGAGCCTATCCTTTTCCTAAGAATTCACGGTGTGTTCTTCCTCCTCAGGTCTGCAACTTCACCTGTAAGCTGAATTCTCAGTAACCTTCTGTGTTTATTCTCCCCTCTCCTCCTTTTCCTAACGTTAAAAAAGTAAACACCCCCTTAAAGACATTGTAAGCACATTGCCAAAAAACGTGGAAACTCCTGAGAAGTTTAGATAAGAAAGCGACAACCTCGTGCCATCTGGAGATAACAGTGTAAATATGTTAGCGCCATTCTCCCCAGTGTTTTCTTCTACATCTATTTTGCATAGTTGAGATCATCTCTTTTCACTTAAGATTATACCGCAAGTGTTTCCCCATGTCATTTGTAACTGTGCCTCAACATCGTTACTCCTGGCTACGTGATAATCCATCCCATGTGTGTGCCAAAATTGTTTGACTAATCTCCTAAACTGGGCCGTTTAGGATGCTTGCACTTTCATTTTGACGATCAGAAACAATGCTGCAGTGATTATCTTGGAGGCAGATCGCTGTTCTCATTGTAGGCAATTTCCTTAAGCTAGTTCCTAGAGATGGAATTTACTGGATGGAGAATGTAAGCCCTTTAAAAAGGTGCTATTTAAATACTCCCACCAGCTTTAAGAACTGAGAGCAGGAAAGAACACATTTCACTACATCATCACACATTTTGAATATCGGTTAATATGGTGTATCTTCATATTGTGTGGTTTTAAGTATTTTAGAATTTCTCTTCCGATTTATTTTTTGACCTGTGAGTTATCTGGAATATGTTTTATTTATTTAAAAAATTTTAATACAATTTTTAAAGGTTACACACCATTTACGGTTATTACAAAATATTGATTATATTCCCCGTGTTGTACAAAGTATCCTTGTAGCCTATCTTACACCCAGTAGTTTGTGTCTCCCACTCTCCCACGCCTATATTGCCCCTCTCCCCTCCCCACTGGTAAACACTAGTTTGTTCTCTATATCTGTGAGTCTGCTTCTTTTTTGTTATATTCACTGGTTTGTTATATTTTTTAGATTCCACATATAAGTGATATCACACTGTGTTTGTCTTTCTTTGTCTCTTAGTTCACTTAGCATAATGCCCTCCAAGTCCAGCCATGTTGCTGCAAATGGCAAAATTTTGTCCTGTTTTATGGCTGAGTAATATTCCATTGTATATATACCACATCCTCTTTATCCGTTCATCTGTTGAGGGGTACTTAGGTTGCTTCTATGTCTTGGCAATTGTAAATAATGCTGCTAGGAACTTTGGGGTGCATGTATCTTTTCCTACTAGTGTGTTTGTATTTCGGGGATATATACCCAGGAGTGGAAATGCTGGGTCATTTAGTAAGTCTATTTTTAGTTTTTTGAGAAAGCGCCATACTGTTTTCTGGAAGTATGTTTTAAAATGTCCAAATGTATAAGGATTTAAAAAATCTTTTAAGCTAAGTTTTAATTTAGTTGTGTTATAGTCAGAGAATATGGTGTGTATTTGACCTGTTCTTTGAAATGTGCTGAGAATTGTGCATAATTAGTTTTTGTAAATGTTAGGGTGACTAAACATCTAAATTCTTCGGGGGTGCTGAGGGGTTTCCTGGGATAAAAGACTTTCAGTGCTAAAATCAGGAAAGTCCTGAGCAAACTGAGCTGGTTTGGTTCCTTATGTGCACCCGAGAATAATATGGATTCTCTCATTATTGGGTGCAGAGCTCTAAGCAGATACATTAGGTCAAGTTTATTTATTTTTTTTAAAACAATTTTTAGTTAAAATTTTTATTTTGAAAACTGTAGACTCCCATGCAATGGTAAGGAATAGCACAGAGAAATTCGTTGTATCCTTTACGGTTTCCCTTAATGGTAACATCTTGCAAAACTATAATATAATATCACCACCAGCAATCAATGTTGATACAATCCACCCATTTTTATTCAGGCTTCACCAGCTTTTCTTGTACTCATTTGTGTGTGTGTGTGTGTGTGTGTGTGTGTGTGTGTGTGTGTATTTAGTTCTCTACAATTTTATCACATGTGTAGGTTTGTGTATTCACCACCATGTCAAGATATGGCCATCACAACAAAGGTCCCTCCTTTTGCCCTTTTATCACCACAAGTATCTCTCTTGTTCCTCCTCCCGCCTCGCCCTTCTCTCCTACCCCTAACCCTTGGCAACCTCTAATCTGTTCTCCATTTCTAAAAGTTTGTCATTTCAAGAGTGTTATATAAATGGAATCGTACAGTACTTAACCTTCTGAAGTTGGCTTCTTTCACTCAGGTAATTCTCTGGAGAGCTGCACATGTTGTTGTGTATATATCAATAGTTTATTCTTTCTTTTTTTTACTTCATTTATTTGGCTGCATTGGGACTTAGTTGCGGCACGCAGGCTCTTCGATGCTGCATGTGGGCTTCTCTGTAGTTGTGGCACGTGGGCTCTAGAGCACGCGCGGGCTTAGTTGCCCCGCGGCATGTGGGATCTTAGTTCCCCGACCGGGGATCGAACCCACATCCCCGGCATTGGAAGGCGGATTCTTAACCACTGGACCACTAGGGAAGTCCCAGTTTATTCTTTCTTATTGCTGAGTAGTATTTCATGTATGGATTGACCAGTTTGTTTAGCTGTTAACCCAATGAAGGACATCTGGGTTGTTTCCAGTTTTTAACTACAGTATTATGAATAAAGCCGCTATGAACATTCATGTGTAAGAGTTTGCGTGAACCTAAGTTTCTACTTCTCTGGCATAAATACCCAAGGGTACAATTACTGGGTTTAACAGTTGTTTAAAAAAATCTTCATTTTACCAAGTTTATCTGCTTGACTTATGGACAATTGAGAAAGACTTTAAAGTTGATTTATCGATTTATGTATTTTGAAGCTATTTTATAAGATGCAGGCAAATTCAGAATCTGTAACTTTCTATCTGTAAAATTAGAACCCCAGCTCCTGGGATAGTGGTTCAGGAATCCTACTGGGCTACTAGGACCAGAAACTCCACAAGATGTAGCGGTCTGAGCCCTCTTTAACTCTGTGGCAATAATAGTGTGGTGTCCGTCATAGTTACGGAGAACATGAGAAGATTAGTCTGCAGTTGTGCATCCTTTTGATAGTAGACATTTCATTACTTTGATGGTCGTCCTGAAGGCAGGAAGTGAGCATACTATTTCGCCCACAGATGTCCCTGGAGGAGAGGAAGTGGAGGAGGACGGCTTCCCTTTAGCTGAGGTGCTGGCTGTATATGCTGGGACCTGGGAGCCTGGCTTGAGAAATCTGGTGTGCTTGTTTATTTGGCATAAACTGACAAGAAAGTTCTCTTTCCTGTGGAATTGGCATAGGAGAAGAGATGCTACAAAAATATGAGAAGGCAAAGATGAGCCCTGCTAGGAAATCTCTCCCCCCTTGAAGTTCTTTTGCATTTGTGCCAGCTCCACCCTGGAGAACTTACTCCCCAGGCAGGCAGAGGTCAACTCATCCATCCCCCTGCCTCTGGGTAGCCCTGCCCCAAGTGCCTCTGACAGTCACACCTTCACATGTGAGCTTCTTCTCTGGTTGCATCTGTTCATCTTCCCAGCCCAGTTCTTCAGGCTCTTACACCCTGGCCCTCAGGGATCCCTCTTCCTTGAGCTCATGGTACTTACTGTTCTCTCAATACCAATTTAGCAGAGCTGCCTGGAACCACCCCCCAGGAGAGCAGGGCACTCAGCCGGTGTCCGTTTCCCATCGCTGCTCTAATAAGTTGCCGCCAACTTAATGGATTAAGACAACAGAAGTTTGCTATCTTACAGTCTTGGTCAGAAGTCTGAAACGGGTCAAAGTCAAGGTATGGGCAGAGCTGTGTTCCTTGTGCAGGTTCCAGGGGAGATTGTGTCCCTCGCCTTTTCTGGCTTCTCCAGGCTGCCCTCACTCCTTGGCTCGTGGCCCCTCACAACTCCAACCTCTGCTTCTGCACCCACCTTCCCTGACCCTGACCCTCCTGCCTCTCATGTAAGGACCCTCGTGATTAGACTGGGCTTCCTGGGACAATCTAGGATAATCCCCCATCTCAATATCTTTAACTGAACCACATCTGCAAAGTCCCTTTTGCCCTGTAAGTTGACATTCACAGGTTTGGGGGACTAGGGGGAGGATGTCTTAGGGCAATCACCTGGTTGACTGTACCCATTCTTCTCTTCTCAAGCCCATGGCCCTCTTCAGGCCCTCACTGTGCCTCTTCTGGAAGAGTCCATTAGCCCCCTGACTGGTCTCCCGTGTCCATCCAACCCCCCTACAATCCCTTTCCACTGCAGCCAGAGTGTTTGGCCCAGAGTCTACTGGAGAAACACAGACCCTTAACCCTGACTCAGGGTCCTTGACGAGCTGTCTTACCACTTTTTCTTGTCTTGTCTCTCACTAGTTTCCTTCACATGCATTAACTACCAGCCTATTACGGCATTGATTTATTCTAACATGCCCAGAGCTTGCCTGCTTCTATGCTTTTACTTCTTTCTTTGCATCTGAAATGCCCTTTGCCCTCATTTTCACCTGGCACAGTCCTATTTGGCCTCATCATCAAAGGTCTTAAAATGTGGATGACCGTTGACCCAGAAATTCCATTTCCACGTATAGGAATTTCATACTATGGAAGTAATCCTGAGGGTTGTGCATAGATACCGTTTCAAAGATATTCATTGCAGCATTGTTTTTTATTTTACTTTATTTATTTTGCAATGTTTTTTTAAAAATTTTTTTTATTGAAGTATAGTTGATTTACAATGTTGTGTTAGTTTCAGGTGTACAGCAAAGTGATTCATATATATATATATGTATGTATATATTCTTTTTCAGATTCTTTTCCATTATTGGTTATTACAAGATATTGAATGCAGCATTGTTAACAAAAAGAAAAAAGTAGAACCAACCTAAATAAACATCCAACGGTATGGAGCTGGTTAAATTGTGGAATAACAAGAAGTGAAATACGCAATGGACAAAAATCCAAACACCCGGAAGTACTAATGCGTTGAAAAACACTTACGATATATTCAAAAGCAGATTACAAAACCCCTGCATAGGAAGATTTTATTTAAAAATTCTATTACATATACATTGAACAAGACGGGACAGCAGCATCCTAAACTGTTGATGGTGGCTGTTTCTGGGTAGTGGGATTATGGGTGATTTTTATTTTCTTATTTTTATTTGTCCATACTTTTTCTCCCCTACCATGACCACATGTTACTTTTAGAATAATAAAAAAGCAATTAAAACTATTAAAACGATCATTCTACCCACCCTACCCAGGCCAAGTCAACCCTGTCCCTCCCTGAAGCCTTCCGCAGCCATCATCCTGGATGAACGTGAGGGCTCTGTCCCTTGACCCCCTCGCACTGTTTGAAGCTCTTAGCACGCCCCCTTTGTCTGTATTTAAGAAGTTGCTACAGAGCAATGTCTGGATGTGGGGCTTCACCTCCATGGTGTGAGGCTGCAGGGCTGCTCTGCCCTGGGGCAGTGCCCCCGCTAGAGAGGGGTGCGCTCAGAAATCCTGAGCTGGGGCTGGGGCTCAGGGATTTGAAGGGTCACTTTTGCCAAGGGTCCTGTGTCTGGAGACGGGGTGTCGTCTGGGAAGGCAGGCCGTTTTCAAAATTCCATTCCTGTTCTCATGGAACTGGTGGTCTGATTAGGGAGATAAGGCAACAGCACATCACATGTTATAGGAAAATACGAACATTGCCGACAGATATCATGTTGGTCCTTGCCAAGTGAGTAGTAAGAGGGCAGAGGAGGGAGAGGTAGCCACAGGTCAGGGCAGAGGAGGCGTGCTCTGGGCTGGTGACGCATCCATCAGGTCAGTGCAGTTTTGCCCCAGACTTACGTAAATGTAACCCAAACACTCGGGTAGCTCAAGGCTGCTGTGGGCCACAGTCTATAGCTTTCATTTCAAATAGCACGCTTTTATTTAAAAACTTTTTTTTTTTTTAATAGATTGCGTGTGGCATGCAGGATCTTTGTTCCCTAACCAGGGATAGAACCCACGCCCCCTGCAGTGGAAGTGCGGAGTCTTAACCCCTGGACTGCCAGGGAAGTCCCTCAAATAGCATGCTTTTATATACAAAGAAGTTTACAGAATTCCAGGAAAACCAACAACCTCAGTCGAAAGAGTAACTCAGAAAAGGTACCCTGGGCAGTTTTCAAATGTGTTTACTGATCAATTGCATTTAATATATAAAATATCTATTGAAACCACTGGGCTTAACCTGTCAAATGTAGAACTCGATGTCTTGGCCTCTGACTTGGGAATTTCCTGAAGACAGTGGCTCTTGTGGTGACAGCAGGAGTCTAGGTGTGCTAAGTGGAGTCCGGCATTGGAGAGTTGATCACCCTGCAGCCCTGTGCCCTCTGCTCACAGCACCAGCGCACCCTCCGCTGCAGCTGGTGGTTTACACAGGCTCCCTTCTTAGCCAATCAGGAATCCCAACTGTATTTATCTATGTTCCCCTGTATTGAAGGAAAATAGGCTTAATATTCCAGTCAAGAGTGTTACACTCTGACAAAATAGAAATTCCAGTGTCATTTAGAAATATATGGAGTCATACCTGGAGAGTCATACCAGTTACGGCTGCAGAATGACAAGTGGGTGCACGACCCTGGTCTGATGTCACTGTCTGATGTCACTGTCCCCTAGCAGAGCAAACCCATGACTTTCCCTTTGCAATTTCCCCCTGAACCTCTGGTGAGTGCTTTTCTTAAACCTCTGTGTTGACAAATTGGAGAGCAGCTAACAACTTCCTCAGATTCTGAGCAATTCTTTCCTTGCGATATCAGCCCTGGATCTACTTTTTAATATTTTATGCTAATGAAGCAACACAGGGAGTTCATCAAGCATTTCCGGAGCACTTACTATGCACCCTGCTCAGACCAGCGTACTTGGGAAATTACAGGGATGGGTAAGGCGTGGTCCGTCTTCTAGGAGAGCAAAGAGTAGAGGAGATAAGATCTAAAGAGGAAAATACAAGGCAAGATGAGTTTCCCTAGAGGCATCCAGGGTGGTTCAAAGGTACGAGAGTGGTTTCTAGACAGGGAAGTGGGGATGAGGGGAGCGGGAAGGAGAAAAGCCTCCTGGAATAGTATACGTGTAGTAGAAAAAACATGAACTTTGCATCAGACAGCCGTGGGTTCAGAGCCGGCTGTCTTTCCGTAACACGGTGATCTTCTGCAAGTTACTTAGCCTGTCTGAGCCTCAGCATCCTTATCTCTGGGGTGAATGGCTGTTAGGAGGTGTAGTGGGTTGAATGGTGCCCCTCCCCAAAAGGTATGTCCACATTCTCACCCCTGGGACCTGTGAATGTGATCTTATTTGGAAAAAGGGTCTTTGCAGATATACTTAAGGATATCAAGATGAGAGCACCTTAGAGTACATAGATGGGCTCTCATGACAAGTGTCTTTTTAAGAAATACAGAGGGGAGACACAGAGGGAGAAGGGGAGACAGTGTGAATACGGAGGCAGGGATTGGAGCGATGCAGCCACGGCCAGGGAAGTCTGGAGCCCACAGAAGCTGGAAGAGGCAGGAAGCTCTCTCTCTTAGAGCCATTGGAGTCGTTTGGCCCTGTTGCCATCTTGATTTCGGACTGCTACAGAGCTTTGAGGGGATACATTTCTGATGTATTAAGCCACCCACTTGGTGATAGTTTGTTACTGCAGCCCCAGGAAACTCTACAGGGGGATTGAGTGTAAGAATGCATGTGAAGCATGTAGCAGAGTGCCTGGCACCAAAGGCCAAGGGAAGGACAATTAGCAGAGAGAAGGAATGGGTGGAGCGGGAGTGCCTTTTGGATGGTGAAACTGTGTGAGTGAGCACAGGAGGTGTCTGGGGAGCGAGGCCAGTGGGCGATGAGTGGCGTGCATGGTGGGGTCTGGTGCCGGTGCCCATGGGGGCCCAGGAGGAAGTTAAGACTGGTCATGAGGCCGGAGAAGGAGGAAGGTCCACAGAAAGAGAGGTGGTGGGGTCTCCGGAGGCCATTGGCTGCCAGACCCAGAGGTCATGCCAACAGGCCCTGGAAGTTGCTGGGCTGCTGAACTTTAAAGAAGTCCTGTGGGAAGACTTCCCTGGCGGTCCAGTGGTTAAGACTTCGCCTTCCAATGCAGGGGGTGTGGGTTTGATCCTTGGTCGGGGAGCTAAGATCCCACGTGCCTTGTGGCCAAAAAAACAAAATATAAAAACGGAAGCAATATTTCAAATAGCTCAAACTAATTCAATAAAGACTTTAAAGATGGTCCATGTCAAAAAAATCCTAAAAAATAAATAAATAAAAGAAGTCGTGTGGGCTTGGGAAGGGGGAAGCAGAGAGAGGGGTGCACTAAAGATTTGAAATCAGTGTTTTCTGAGCCCTCCGTAACCCCCCTGGATTCTTGTGTCACCCTGACTGTAAAGAAGGTTAGATTTAATTTGATTTAAAGAAATTAAAAGGATTTGACATGTCTTTTGCAAATGCAAGTTTCTGGGCTAAGATTCACATTCTCTGCAACAGATTTGAAGATGAATGTTTAAAACTTTTGTAGTATTTTTGGAAGGCTACCCAAGAAACTGGAGACAGTATTGCCTCTGAGAAGGGAACTAGGAGGCTGGTAGGGTGACCAACTGTCCCAGTTTGCTGAGAACTGTCCCAGTTTTAGTAATGAAAATCCTATGTCCCCAAAAGTCCCTCAGTTCAGGGCAAACTGGGACAGTTGGTCACCCACTAGGGAGGAGGGGAGATTTGATTTTTCAGTGTTTCCTTTCAAACATTTTGTGTTTGTACTTTTACTTTGTACCCATGATACCTAACACCCCTCGCCCCCAGAGCATCATAAATCCCCCAAACCCCATAAAAACCCCACCATAAGTAAAAATTAAAGGTAAATGAAGAACAGAAAAAGATTCACATATTAACGTGAGGAAACAAAACTATTATTCCTAATCTCTAAGGAGCTTTTAGAAATCAATAGGAAAAGATAAACATCTCCATTGAAAATGAGCTAAAGACACTAGCCAGGGGATTTCCTTGGTGGTGCATTGGTTTAGAATCCACCTGACAATGCAGGGGACACGGGTTCGAGCCCTGGTCCGGGAAGATCCCACATGCCACGGAGCAGCTAAGCCTGTGCTCTAGAGCCCTCAAGCCACAACTACTGAGCCTGTGTACCACAACTACTGAAGCCTGCATGCCTAGAGCCTGTGCTCCACAACAAGAGAAGCCACCGCAATGAGAAACCCGTGCTCTGCAACAAAGAGTAGCCCCCGCTCGTGGTAACTAGAGAGAGACCCCACGCAGCACCGGAGAGCCAATGCAGCCAAATACATACATAAATAAATAAATAAATAAATAAATAAACTAGCCAGAAATTCACAAAAGAAGAAATACAAATGGACAATATTAGAAAACATCCCCCCAATATTTAAAGGGTTGAATATTAAAAAATAATCTCATACCAGTTTTTGCCAGTTAAATTACTAAATAATAGGGCTTCCCTGGTGGTGCAGTGGTTGAGAGTCCACCTGCCGATGCAGGGGACACCGGTTCGTGCCCAGGTCCGGGAAGATCCCACATGCTGCGGAGCGGCTGGGCCCGTGAGCCATGGCCGCTGAGCCTGCGCGTCCGGAGCCTGTGCTCTGCAATGGGAGAGGCCACAGCAGTGAGACGCCCGTGTACTGCAAAAAAAAAAAAAAAAAAAATTACTGAATAATAAAAAAATAACTGTCTTAGTCAGCTCCGGCTGCTGTAACAAAATACCATAGAGTGGATGGCTTAAACAACAGACACTTATTTCTCACAGTTCTGG
Source organism: Stenella coeruleoalba (assembly GCF_951394435.1). Taxonomy (NCBI): domain Eukaryota; kingdom Metazoa; phylum Chordata; class Mammalia; order Artiodactyla; family Delphinidae; genus Stenella; species Stenella coeruleoalba. Next base: position 96,249,522 of record NC_137157.1, read on the forward strand.
AGGCTGAAAGTCCAAGAACAAGGTGCTTGCAGATTTGGTTCTTGGTGAGGGCCCGCTTCCTGGCTTGCATATGGCTGTGTTCTCCCTGTGTCCTCATACAGTAGAGAGAAAAAACGCTGGTGTTGCTTCTGTTCTTATAAGGGCACTAATCCCTCCATGGGGGGCCCCACACTTACAACCTCATCTAACCCTAAATACCTCCAAAAGGCCTCATCTCCCTATGCCATCACGTTGGGGGTTAGGACTTCAAAATATGAATTTCGGGGGACATAAACATTCAGTCCATAACTAATAAAATGCCATGGAAGGGTAAATTGATATAGTTCTTGGCAGGATGTATATGTCTTAACAATTTTTGTGACTTTTAACCCAGTGGTTTTTTTCACATCTAGGAGTTTAGCAATAGGCCTTGTATGTGAAGATGGGTGTGCAAGGATGCTGGTCCCTCTGCTATTTGTGAGAGCAAAGCCAACACGCTGAGGTCACTGGCATCAGGGCTTTATCTTGTAAGTGAAAATTTCAACTGTCCAGAAAACTAGAGGATAATATAAAGATATCCATGTTCCAGCCATCTTTTTATAAAAATTTATTTTTTTATTGAAGTGTAGTTGAATTACAATGTTGTGTTAATTACTGCCGTATAGCAAAGTGACTCAGTTATACATATATATATTCTTTTTCATATTCTTTTCCATTATGGTTTATCACAGGATATTGAATATAGTTCCCTGTGCTATACAGTAGGACCTCGTTGTTTATCCATACTATATACCAGTTTGCGTCTGCTAATCCCAAACTCCCTATGCAACCCTCTCCCACCCCCCTCCCCCTTGGCAACCTCCAGTCTTTTCTCTATGTCCCTGATTCTGTTTCAGTTTCATAGATAGGTTCATTTGTGCCATATTTTAGGTTCCACATATAAGTGATATCATACAGCCTTTGTCTCTTTCTGACTTACTTCACTTAGTATGATAATCTCTAGGTCCACCCATGTTGCTGCAAATGGCATTATTTCATTCTTTTTTTATGGCTGAGTAGTATTCCATTGTATATATGTACCACATCTTTATTCATTCATCTGTTGATGGACATTTAGGTTGTTTCCATGTTTTGGCATGTTCCAGTCTTCTTAATGTGTTTCCATATTTGTCTCATATTTTTGGAATTATTAAGTAAATAAAACATTTACATGTACCACTCTCTGGATCCCATCTTCTCTCTTCCTTCCTAAAGGTGACCACTACCCTGAATTTAGTGGTTATCCACCATACATGTTGACTTTTCCTGCAATTAAACATATTTATAAACAGTAATATACTGTTTTATTTTACATGGTCTTTATTTAGCTTTACATAAATACTATTGTGCTGTAGAGAGTCTCTGACACTTGTTTTATTTTCTGCTCAACATTATTTTGGGGTTTTATCCATGTTGGTAGATGTAGCCTTGATTATTATTATTATTTTTATTTTATTTTTTTTGCGGTACGCGGGCCTCCCACTGTGGTGGCCTCTCCCGTTGCGGAGCAACAGGCTCCGGACGCGCAGGCTCAGTGGCCATGGCTCACGGGCGCAGCCGCTCCGCGGCATGTGGGATCTTCCCGGACCGGGGCACGAACCCTGTCCCCTGCATCGGCAAGCGGACTCTCAACCACTGCGCCACCAGGGAAGCCCAGCCTTGATTATTTTTGACTGCTGTTTGGTATTTCATAGGATGAATGTATCACCATTTATTTATTCATACTGTTGAAGTGTATTTAGTTGTTTACATGCTTGTGAACTACATTCACTGCTGCAGTGAACATTCTGTGCAAGTCGCTTTGGGCACGTAGGTGAAAGTTTCGCCAAGTGATATGCCCAGGAGTGCATGTACTGGGCCATGGGAAGAGCAACTTTAAATCTCTTAGCTATTTCCAGATTTTCCTCCAAAGTGATACACCACTTGTCCTAACAACAGCAAATAGTTCCAATAGCCCCGCATCCTGGCCAATGTGATGGGAAGATAGCTATGTGGTTTTATTTTGGATTTCCCTAGTGACCAGCGGGGTTGAATGATTTTTCATATGTTTACAAGCCAAATGGTTTTTTTTCTTTTCTGTGAATTGCCTTTCTGTATCACTTATCTATTGTTACTTGGTAGTTTGTCCATACCTTAATTTTTTTTAAAAAATTAAGATATAATTTAAAAAAATAAAAAGAAAGGAAATTCCCTGTCAGTCCAGTGGTTAGGACTCAGCACTCTTACTGCCGTGGCCTGGGTTCAATCCCTGGTGGACAAACTAAGATCCCACAAACTGCATGGCACAGCCCCCCCCGCCAAAAAAAAGGTATAACAGACATGTAACATTGTATTGGTTTCAGGTATACAATATAATGATTTGATATTTGTAAATATTGTGAAATGGTCACCTCAATTAGTCTAAGTAACATGTTAACATCTACCACCACACATAGTTACAATAACAACTTTTTTTCTTGTGATGAGAACTTTTAAGATCCACTCTCTCAGCAACTTTCCAATACTGAATACCGTATTATTAACTGTAATCGCCATGCTGTATAATACATCCCATGACTTACCTATTTTATAACTGGAAGTTTGTATTTTTGACCCCCTTCACCCATTTTGCCCACTCCTTAGCCCCTGCCTCTGACAACCACCAATCTGTTCTCTGTTTCTATGACCTTGGTTTCTTGTTTTGTTGTTGTTGCTGTTGTTGTTTGTTTTTGTTTTAGATTTCACGTATAAGTGAGATCGTTCACGTATAAGTGAGATCATTCACGTACAAATGACATCATTCACGTATAAGTGAGATCATTTACATATAAGTGACATCATTCACATATAAGTGACATCATTCATGTATAAGTGAGTTTTTGTTTCAGATTTCACGTAGAAGTGAGATCATTCACGTATAAGTGACATCATTCACATACAAGTGACATCATTCACGTATAAGTGAGTTTTTGTTTTAGATTTCAAGTATAAGTGAGATCACGTGTTTGTATTTCTCTGGCTGATTTCACTTAGCATAATGCCCTCAAGTTTCATCCCCATTGTTGCAAATGGCAAGATTTCCACCTCTTTACGGCTGAATAATAATATTCCATTGTATATATACCACATTTTCTATATCCATTCCTCTATCAATGGATATATCAGTTGTTTCCCTATCTTGGCTACTGTGAATGATGCTGTAATGTACATGAGGGTGCAGACATTTCTTTGAAATAGTGATTTAATTTCTTTCAGATATATACAGGGAAATGGGATTACTAGATCATATGGTAGTTCTATTTAAATTTTTTTGAGGAATCTCCATATTGTTTTCCACAGTGGCTTTCCCAGTTTATATTCCCACCAACAGTGCACGAGTGTTCTCATTTCTCCACATCCTCACCAACATTTATTATTTTTTACCTTTTTGATAATAAAAACTTATCTTTTTGATAATAGCCATTGTCCATTTTTATTGACGATTTAAAATTTGAAATTGTCTGAACTATTCTTAATCTTTTGCTTTCCACAAGGATTTTGTATCAGCTTGTCTAATTTCATGAAAAACCCTGTTACATTTTGATTGGACTTTCATTTAATTTATACACTAATTTGGAGATAATTGGCATCTTTACAGTCCTGTGATTTCAGTAAGTGTGAACACAGTGTGTCTCCCTGTTGGGTCTTCTGTTATGTCTTGCAATAAAATTTACGATTTTCTGCATAATGGTTGTGTGCAGATTTTATTGTATGTATTCTTAAGAATTATTTATTCTTAAGAATAATTTATTTTTATTATATTCTTATTGTATTTATTTTTTGTTGTTTTACTAATAGGGTCACTTTGTTGTTTTACTAATAGTGTCACTTTAAATATTACATTTTGTAATTATATAGGAACATAATAGATTTTAAAGGTTAATTTTATTTTAGCAAACTGCTGAACTCTAATAAAATTCTCTTATGTAGAATTCTCTGGAATTTTTTCTACATAGACAGTCATATCTTTAAATAATAACTGTCTTGCACTTTTTTTTTTTTCTTTTGCTGTACCACACGGAATGCAGGATCTTAGTTCCCTGACCAGGGATCAAACCTGTGCCCTTTGCATTGGAAACACAGAGTCTTAACCACTGGACCATCAGGGAAATCCCTCTTGCTGTTTCTTTTTGAAGCCATATACCTTATATTTCCTTTCCTTTTCTTTTTTTTCTTTTTTTCTGTACTGACCTGGACATCTGATCCGATGTTGACTAGCAGCGATGATACTGAGCATTTTTGTTCTGACTTTTAAAGGGAAAGTGGCTTATATTTTTACCATAATTGTGAGGTTTGCTCTATTACTCAGGTCAAGGACACTCCCTTCTTTTTGTGGGTTACAGAGATGTTTTTGTGTGCTTGTTTTCCATAAGTGGATGTTGTTAATTTTTACCCAAAGCTTTTTCCACCTTGCCTTATAATTCAATAATTTTTTTCTTTATACATTTCGAGCTGATATTATGCAGTGCACATAATTATAGCTTCCTGGTACATTTCTCTTTTTATCTTCTTTGTATCCCCTTTGTCTGTAATAATGACTTTTTTTCTTAAGGTCTGTTTTGTCTGATAGTAGTATAATCAGCTGTCTCTTGGTTATCATTTGGCTTTTCTGTTTTTTTTTTCCTTGAAGTATTGTGTCTTTATGTTTTAGGCCTAGCTCTTAAACGTTGCTAGATGTGTGTCATCCAACCTGATAATCTGTTTCTTTTTACTGTTGACTATCATTGTTTGCATTTTTGCTATCTTATTTTATACTATTTGTCGTGCTGTTTCTTTGTTTTCTCCTGGGTGAGTCTAGATTTCTTTGCTGCCAGCTCCCCACCCTCCACCCCTCAATGGTTTGGAAAACATACATTCAATTCTATTCTTTTAGCATCCTATCTTAAAATTTGACTGTGCATTCTAGCCACCGCAAAGTCTACAGTTACCACCTCTTTCTTTCTTCTGAGCAATACAAGGACCTTACTACACTTCCACTCCTATCACCCCCTCCCCCCACCATCCTAGGTGCTATTGCTGTCTGGTACTTTGGTTCCATCTTAGTTTTTAACTCTCCAGTTTATCCTTATTATTGTTATTGTTTTGTGCGAATCACTGCCTGCTCCTCTATACCCCCATATTTACCAATTTCTTTCTTTATCTTTTCCTCTGGCATTTTCTTTGTGGGTTTAATTTTCTTCTTCCTGAAGTATCTTCTTGAGTAGTTCTTTCAGAAAGGACTGTTAATAATAAACACACTGCCTGTTTTCTGAAAAAATGTTTCTACTTTCCCCAATCTCTGAATGATAATTTAACTACCTAGTTAACCCCCTCACACACACGCCTGACATTAACCTTCATGTGCTTCTTCTAGACTGCCAGGGTCTGAACCTCTGTGCTCAAGGCCCAGAGTATTGAGGAGTTAATGAGCCCAGGAGCAGCCCTCGACAGTTAAGGACCAGTGTAGGGTATTTTAGAAATACCTCTGCTTTCTTGACCCAGGAGTGGGATAATTCTGTGGCATGTGTCTTAACCTTTCTCCTAGACTTTCCTCGTGGATGAAGCTCAGCTGACCATGTGGTGACTGGCTTAATAAACACCTTTTATTGGCTGTTCTCCCTTCCCCATATCATATCTCCACTTGCCTGCCAGTGTTTCCTGCTTTCCCAAATAAATTATCTGCACTAAAATTCTCAGGGCCTGCTTTGGGGTTGGGGGAGGGAGTGGCATTCAAGCTAAGGTAGCGTGGATGGGAATCTACATTGAAGGACATATTCTCAGTACTTCTTTTTGGATCTTCTCCTTCTATCGTTTTTCATCTCCTTATAATTTCCTAAACTCTATCTTCCAGCAAATTTTTCTTCTGAGATGTCTGGTGTTTGTACTGGAATTTTAGAAATTAATTTATTATATATTTTCACTTCTATAAGTTCTTTTTTAAAAAATTTTTTATTGGATTATAGTTGTCTAAAAGTTCTTTTTCAAGTCTTCCTCTTCTTTTCTAGCGATGTCTTATTCTTTTGTTTTCAATTCCTGCTCTTTAGTCTATGATTTCTTTCTTTCTTTTCTTTCTTTCTTTCTTTCTATTCTTTCTGTGTTGGGTCTTCGTTGCTGTGCACGGGCATTCTCTAGTTGCAACGAGTGGGGGCTACCCTTTGTTGTGGTGTGCGGGCTTCTCCTTGCCTTGGCTTCTTTTGTTGTGCAGCACGGACTCTAGAGCGCAGGCTCGGTAGTTGTGGCGCATAGGCTGAATTCCTCCTTGGCATGTGGGATCTTCCTGGACTAGGGCTTGAACCCGTGTCCCCTGCACTGGCAGGCGGTTTCTTAACCACTGTGCCACTAGGGAAGTCCCTAAACACCTGTTTTTAATTTTCCTGAGTATATACCTAGGAATGGAATTGCTGGGTAATATGGTATTTTATGTTTAACTTATTGAAGAACCACCAGACTATTTTCCGCAAGAATTGCACCATTTCACATTCTCACCAACAATGCACGAGGTGAGGGATTCAAGTTTTCCACAGTCTCTCCAACACTTTTCGCTTCTTACTATATCCATCCTAATGAAGTGTGAAGTGGTACCTCGTGGTTTTGATTCACGTGTCGCTGATAACTAATGATGCTGAGCATCTTTTCATGAATTTTTTGGCCCTTGTGTATGTATATCTTCTTTGGAGAAATGTCAATTCAAGTCTTTTGCCCATTCTATTCGGGTCATTTGTCTTTTTCTTTTAAATTTATTTATTATTTATTTATTTTTGGCTGCATTGGTTCTTTGTTGCTGTGCGTGGGCTTTCTCTAGTTGCAGCAAGCAGGGGCTACTCTTCATCGCAGTGCGCAGGCTTCTCACTGCGGTGGCTTCTCATGTTGCGGAGCACAGCCTCTAGGCATGCGGGCTTCAGTAGTTGTGGTTCACGGGCTCTAGAGCGTAGTTGTGGTGCACAGGCTTAGTTGCTCCACGACATGTGGGATCTTCCCAGACCAGGGCTTGAACCCATGTCTCCTGCATTGGCAGGCAGATTCTTAACCACTGCGCCATCAGGGAAGCCCTAGCTGTGCTTCTAAGGAACATTTGTTGGGACTTCCTGGTGGTCCAGTGTCTAAGACTCCATGCTCCCAGTGCAGGGGGCCTGGGTTTGATCCCTGGTCAGGGAACTAGATCCCGCATGCTGCAACTAAGAGGCACATGCTGCAACTAAAAGAGCCCATGTGCTGCAACTAAAGATCCTGGGTGCCGCAACTAAGACCCAGTGCAGCCAAATAAATAAATATTAAAAAAGGAAAAGAACATTTGTTATATTTAACACAGCATTTCGAGATGTTTTGTAGTAGGTGGATTTTCAGGTTATCTAGTAAAAAGAAAAGTGTGAAATGGAAATCCTTAAGTGGCTTTTCTGCTATATCATGCTAATTCTGCCTCTTCTGCCACTTCTTTCTTGGGAACATCTTCCTCTCCTGGGGCAGTAAAGGGAGTGGTGGGGTGTGAGGGGTGTGCATGGGGTGGGGGAGGTTGGGGACAAAACGTTTCCCAGACTCTTAGGGCAGGTGCCATGACATGAGAAGCAGCAGTGTGGGCTTCCTCACTGAGATGTGTCTTAGGCTGCCTGTCACAGAGCCTGGGGTCCCAGCATGAGAGTCCCCATCCTCCTCCGTTTTATTGGCTACCTCTTTTAGCAAGAATTAGTTTAGCAGTTGATTGAGAATTAGGCTCCAGGGAATTAGAGGTTGCGAAGAAAGATTGGTGTGTGTGGTGTGTATGTTTGTGGTGTATGTGTATGTGATGTGTGGTGTGTGTATGGTGTGTGTGTTGTGTATATGGTGTGCGGTGTGTATGTGGTGTGTGCGTATGTTGTATGTGATGTGTGGTGTGTGTATGGTGTGTGTGTGGTTCATGTGGTGGCGTGTATGTGTGTGTATTGTGTGTGTTGTGTGTGGTGTGTATGTGGTATGTGCATGTGATGTGTGATGTGTGTATGGTGTGTGTGTGGTGGTGTATGTGTGTGTGTATGGTGTGTGGTGTGTATGTGGTGTGTGTGTACGTGATGTGTGGTGTGTGTATGGTGTGTGTGGTGTTTGTGGCAGTGTATGTGTGTGTGTTGTGTATGTGGTGTGTATGTGGTGTGTGTGTGGTGTGTGTGGTGGTGTATGTGTGTGTGTTGTGTATATAGTGTGTGTGTTGTATGTATGTGTATGTTGTGTACATAGTGTGTGTTGTGTATATAGTGTATTTGTGGTGGTGTATGTGTGTGTGTTGTGTATATAGTGTGTGTTGTGTGTGTGTGTTGTGTATATGGTGTGTGGTGTGTGTGTGTGTGTGTGTGTGTGTGTAAGGTCAGGGAGGAGTGAGGGCAGCAGAGGTGGTTGGAAGTGTCTTCGGGAAGAGTTCTAGCATCTGACGGTCCAGCCATCATTTCAGAAAGGCCTGGAATAGTGACCAGGCCCCTCATCTTTAACTTGGCCATTCTCTGGCCAGGACCCACACTGACAGTTCCCATCAGGGCTGGAACCGGATCACTCGCACCTAGCGGGACAGGATGCATCAGCTCTCTCCTTCCTCTAAACACGGCTGCTAAATTGGCTCAGGCTGAGGTGTTTTTCCGAACTTCCCTGGAGTCTGGCCCTGGAAACCGGATCCGAAAGTTCAGTTGCTCCAGTCTGGATTCTTCCCTGGCCTGCACTGGCCTGCCCCGGACAGCCAGCCTTCCTGGTCCTGCCGTCTGTGGGGCACTGTCTGAGGGGGGACCTGCGCCTGTGTAGGGGCGCCAGGAGGGCCAGGCAGCTCCTTAGGGCAGCTGCTAGGAAGCCTCCCACCAAAGCGTTCAAAGCCTTATCGCCTTGGAGGTGTTTCTAATACCATTTCCGTTCATTGTTTCCTCTCGGTCATTAGGAGGAGGCCTGTCCCCTGTGGTGGCAGCTCACAGCTATTGTGGTGGGAAAGCGGGGCTGACGGACGTCACAGCTTGGGCTTTATCTCCCCTCGGCCCAGGGTGTCCACAGCACGGGGGTCACTCACCAGCAAGACAGTCCCAAGCCACGGAAGGTCCTGGAGAGCATGGCCTAGGGCTGGCGGCACCACTGCGGAGGCTGAGTTTCCCGAAGGACCTTGGGGTCACCCGCAGTCCCCATTTGCAGGGGAAGGTATGGTCTTTGGGGAAGAGGGCTGGCTCGTAGTGGGAGGAAGATGCAGGACTGATCCTCACCGCTGGGGAGCTGGGGTTCTCCATCCCTGGACTAGCTTGCAGGGTGATTCACAGCCAGGGACCCTCTAACGCTACCTCTTCCACTTGCCTCTGGAGGTCCTGTGGCTGCCTACGCTACTGCCTGGGCTTTACTGCTTGTAATACTTGACCAGATGGGACAGGAATGAGCTCTGCCCTCACCTCTGGGTACCTTCTGGAAGCAGCCTGATGTACCTGTGTGTTGGGCACCTGCTCCAAGACCAAGCCTTGGCCATATCAGACATTAGAGGGTTCCTTCCACAGATACATCATGGATGGGGTTTTCCTCTCCCTTGTTTGGCTGGATGGGGCAGTGGGTGGTAAGGGAGCTCCCCACCCCCAGGGAATCTCAGGTGACAGACTGCACTTAATCTTGCAGCTTTTGCAGAGGAGGGAGCTGTGGCCGGGGCCCTAAGGGACTCGGAGTATGCTGGGCCAGCCAGGGTCCGTTGTCGTTTTCTGGGGCGGCCACACCACAGGGAACCTTGCCCACCACCCAGGGTTGCTAGACTCCTGTCTATTTATCAGATCAACTCAGCAAATGTTGCCTGAACACCTCCTGGGTGCTGGGCACTGTGCTGGGTGCTGGGATGGGGATGAGAGAGGAGTTGGTGTACATTGTGGGTGATTGCCCAGAAAGCCTGGTTCCTGAGTGTTCTCAAAGCCTGGTGCCCATGGTAGGAGCAGAAGCAAGACAGTTCCTACTCCCCAGTTTGCTGCCGAGCGTGAAAGGATGAAGAGGAGGAGGGAATGAGGTGCCCCCGGCTCTGAGCGGCCGCGGGAGCTCAGGGGATGACACCTGGGGGCGGGTGGAGGCCAAAGCAGGGCTTTCCTCTCTGTGTGCAGCAGGGACCACTGTTCGGGGAAGGATGCCCGGGGTCCTGGATCACAGTGATTGTTACTCTTGGGCCTGGCCACAGGCTATTTTGGGGACCAGCAGTCCATGTTTAAGGGGCAAATGAGAGTGATTCTCTTCTCTTGCTTGAAAAAAATTCCCCCTACTTCATGCATGGCCGGGAGCACATAGCAGCCACCTGTGTGGCCAGCGATCGCGAGCTCAACTCTCCTGCTTCTCCTCAGATGATCCCTGCCAGGCTCACGAGGTTGCTGCTCGCTCTGGCCCTCACCTTGCCAGGTAGGTACAAAGGTGCTGCCGCCACTCTTCACTCCTGCCTCAGGGCCATTGGGAACCACCCCCTGCCAGGGATCTGCAGGTGTGTCTGGAGCGCACCTGTGTGCCCAGCCCCACGTTCGGCTCATGCTGGGGCTGCCGGAGTCACTGGCTTCCCGGTTAATTCCTCTTATGAAGGTTCTGCAGAGCCCACTGCCCTGGACTTGTGTTTCTCAAGGACCAGGTGCCTGTAAATGTCTTCTCCAATTGGGGAACTAAGAAGCACCAGGGCCACACAGAACTGTCCTGTATGCTGGGGATGGAGGATGGAGAAGAAGGAATCCAAGACTTGGGAAGATTATTAGCTTTAGAATGGATTGTGGAGCTCATCTAGTTGTACAGGTGTACATCTGATAGTACCGATGCAGAGACTGAGGGTCGGAGAGGAAAAATGACTGCTCCAAAGTCACACAGAACCCAAATCAGAGGCCAGCTCTCCTTCACTGTACAACACTGCCCTCCTTCCCGCACTGAGATGCTGAGTCTGTGAAAGGCAAGGGGGACCCTTTTCTGATCCTAGTCTTCATTTAGATGACTAGGCCAGCAGCATCCAGCCTACTGCTCACAGGTTAGTCTGGGGCAAAGTGTGCATTCGTCACACCCTCTGCATCTTCCTGCTAGGTGTGTTCTGTGCCAGGGGATCTAGAAAACTTAGAGATTGACAGCTGTGGTTTCCACCTGCCAACACACACACACACACACACACACACACACACACACAGTGTGAGAGCGGCAGGAGATAGCATATGACCCTGCAGGAGTCAATACTTCACAGATTCTATGTGTCAGGCACACAGGTTGATCTGTTCAGAATTCAGTATATTCAAGATACACCAGTAGATGAATGTAGAAGGATGCTCAGTACAATCTATGTACATATCAGAAAACTGGGAAACGCTAGAACCTGTACCAAATACATTTAGATGCAAAGTATAGTGCAGCCACCGAAAATGGTTTGGAAGTATGGCCCGATACATTCTTTACACTATATTGAGAAATCAACGGGTTATAAACAGTTTGCTCCGCATGCCGACAAATGTGCCAAAAATCTGTAAGTGTATATACACAGTAACATAGAAATAAAAGATAAATGCTAAAACGTTAACTCTGGTTACTGCTGAATTTGGTTACAGATGATTTTAATTTCTTTTTGTTATTCTTCCATAGTCTCCCGATTCTCTCTAATGAGCACGCAGTACATTTAAAATCAGTGGATATATGTCATTAAAATGAATAGGTTTCCTGGAAGGCAGCTCCTCCATCATTGCCGAGTCCTGGGTCATATTCTGGGGCTGAAAGCGACAGCTTTATTGTCGTTGAGGTTGGAAAGGTCTTCCCCGGAGCCTAATTTCTAACAGACGCAGCCTCGTTTCTACCAGGCTGCAGTGGTTTGGGCTGGTGGTACCAGCTGTGCTCACGTGTGGCCTTTCCCTCCAGGGGCCCTTTGTGGAGAAGGCGCTCTTGGCAGGTCGTCGATGGCCCGATGCAGCCTCTTCGGAGGTGATTCCATCAACACCTTTGATGAGAGCATGTACAGCTTTGAGGGAAGCTGTAGTTATCTCCTGGCGGGGGACTGCCAGACACACTCCTTCTCTCTCATAGGTGAGTCCGGGCCCTGAGGGGAGGAACCCAGAGGCGGGTGGGGAGGGGAGACAGCAGAGCTCAGCCCTGGCAGGTGAGGGCCTTGGGGATTGCGGGTTGGGATTTCCTACTCTTAGGACAGTGCCTGAGCGGAGAGCACGGTGGGGAACGGCCTCTCCATGACGTGGGGATTCCCTCGGCTTCTCGCTGGGCCCCTACCCGTGGGAGCCTGGTGGATGGAGAGAGTCTTCGTGCTTCTCCAGTGGTTGAGTCTGTCGCTCTGGGTCCAGGCAATGCTCCGGAAGCCCCGAAGCGTCGAGAAAATCGATGACCCAGAAGGTGGTTTTTAATAGCACAAGCCTGTAGAAAAGGGAAGGAAGGTTGCATGTTCTCGCTGGCATTCAGAGTATCAGCTGATGTCGAGCACCTCCTGTGTTCCTGGCAAAGTGCTGGTGTCATGCCCGTGTTATCTCTGCCCCTGTGCAGCAGCTCTGAGATGTAGGGGCGGGTACCGTCGCCCCCCTTCACACATGAAGAACTGAAGCCCAAGGAGGTTGCACGACCCTCCCACGTGCTGACGGATAATAAAGGAAGAGCTGGCTTTCGATCCTGGGCTTGTCAGGAAGGAGGACCTTGCTTCTGTGTTAAGGAGAGAGGGCACTTTCCAAGGCTGGGAGTGGGGCTGGAGGTAGTGATGGAACACTGTGGTTTGGTGACCTTCCCAACAATTAACGAGATGTGTGTGGTGCATGAGTGAGGGACGCAGCAAAAACCAGCAAAGGCGGCGGAGTCCTTAGCCTTGGCGCGGCGGGGCGTGTGGAGGGGAGATGGCAACGGACAGACCTACACTGTTACAGCAAAATTTTTCATGACAATAGTTATAAGGAGAGCGAGGAAAACTTTACTCAGGACGGACCAGTGCAATGGAGGTTTTGCAGTAGAGGGGAGAGATGGGCTCCACTCCGAATATAACAAAGACGAGTGGGGACTTATAGTCAGGGAGCTGGGTGTGGGCTGCTGGTGGAAAACGACTAAGAGGAAACATCAGGGATCAGGGGGAATTCTGGCTAAACCAACTTGACAGGATTCTTGCTGAAGGGAGGCCGGGGTGATACGATGTCCAGGCTGGGTTACAAGGAGTATGATCAGATACGGAGGGTAGGGGATTTTCGCTAAACTGACCCAGCAGGATTCTTGCTAAAACTGGACCAAGCAGGCCAAGGACAGAGTCCGTGGGGGCACCTAACCGAGGAGAGGGCTCGGAGGAGCCTGACTCAGGTTTGGTTATGGACAACTGGTTAGGGAGAGCATCTTGGTCAACACCCAGACCCTCACACGAGATGCAGGCTGTAGGGATCTTGGGGTGTTAACTCCATCAGTCAGGAAGGCTGGGAGCAGAACCCTCTGGGCCTACCGCTGGGCGAGGCTCTGCTTGGTTGCTGGGTGAGCTGACAGCTGGCCTTAGCTCTGGGTTCTCCTGCTTTTTAAATTAATTAATTAATTAATTAATTTTTGGCCATGCCACACGGCATGTGGGATCCTGGTTCCCCAACCAGGGGTCGAACCCGAGGCCCCTGCAGTGGAAGCGCGGAGTCCTTACCACTGGACTGCCAGGGAAGTCCCATGGGTTCTCCTGCTTCTCTGGCTACCCCCTTCCTGCCCTGCCTTTTCCCCACCTGCCCTGCCTCTGCTGGAAAACCTATCCCAGCGTGACTTGAGTAGTCCGAACTTCACTGCAATGCCATTTCTCCTACTCCTCCGTGAATCCCTCAGGGCAAGGACCACGTCACATTCATCTCTGTTTCCTTAGCTCCCGGGGGTCTCTGTCATCACCGAACAGGGGATCCAGGAAGCGCGGTGCTCTGCTGTACCGAAGAGCTGGCTTCATGAACAGCACGTTGTGCCGGACCTTGGAGGAGGGGGTTTTGCTTGGGCAGAGAGGACCGGGAGGATGCCCCATGCAGGGGGGACAGCAGGAGCCCAGGGAAGGCTCTGGAAAGGGTGTATGTCGGGGCCGTGCAGCCCAGTGGGGAGGTCCTTGTGCTGGGAGCCGTGGTTCCCTATTTCCAGCGCGCATCAGGCTCACCTGGAGACTGGTTAAAACAGATTGCTGGGGTCCTCCATCCCTCCCACCCCGCCCAAGGTTTCTAAGTCAGTGGATCTGGAGCGGGGCCTGAAATGTTCATTCTTAACAAGTTCCCAGCTGCTGCTGCTGGTTTGGGGCCCCAAGTTTGAGAAGCACAGGCCTGGGGAATAGTGGAGTGCAAGACTGGGTCACGGGGGCAGGCTGATGGGGCTGCGTCTTGCTGTCTGATGGGGGAGTTTGCTTCTTGATTTCGCAGGCAACGAGGGGCTAGTGTAGAGCCTCAGCAGAAACTGGTTCTTTGCCAAGATGCTTCTGAAAGGGAGAGAAGCGGGATGCAGGGTGGCCTTGGCCGTGGTAACCAGGCAGGTGATGAAAAGGACCAGAGACACCCCTAGGGCATGATGAATTGAGGAAGTCATCCTGAACTCTGAACTCTGGGGACCCGTCTTGCTTCAGAGGCAGCAATGGAGGGAAAAAGCACCCCCTCACCTTCCCTGGGAAGCTGAAGGCCCCAGGTCCTTCCTCCTCAGGTGGTCCCAATGTTTATTTCCGTGGATTTCTCCACCTTAAAAGTCACAGTGCATTTGCTTTGCTTGCTTTTTAAGAGTCCACATGTGAGATCGTACAGTATTTGTCTCTCTTTGTCTTATTTCACTTAGCGCAATGCCTCCAAGGTCCATCCACGGTGTCACAAATGTACCTTGGGCACTTGGGGGCATGTCTGTCAAAGTCAGGGTAACACTGACCCCTCTGCCTCACATCCACGCGGGTTGGTGTCAGAAGTCTGGCCTCTCTGGCCATCCTTCTCTGGGTTTCAGGGGCCAAGGAGGAATGAAGGGCTCTCTAGTTCAGAGCATCTCTGTGGGATACCCCTTCTGCGTCCTCCTTTTCTTACAGTTTGCTCTTGTCAAGTGTCAATTTTCTGGCAGGTAGTTGGCTTAAGTTAGGCTGTAGATCAATCCCATTTCGATGTAGAATAGTTTAATTCCCACCCAAAATCGTGCTGCTAACATCAGAGAGCATGGGCGGCTACTTTTTCTGTTTTTTAGGGGTGGGAGGGGGGTATTGGCAGGAGAGGGATAATCTGAGGAGCTGAGCCCGGCAGGGTGGGCTGGCACCGCTGCTCCGGGGGCCGGAGGTGCCAAGGGGCCCAGCACCCCTGGACGCTGCCTTTCCATCCTGCAGGCGGGCTGTGCCCTCCCACACGTCTCTGCTCCATTGTTCTCCAATGACATCCTGTTTCCTCGCTTCTAAATCGCAAATTCCCGTTCCTCTCCCGTGAACCTTGTTCGCATCCTGGGTAAAGTGTTTGTGTCCGAGCATCAAGGGCCACCTGGTGCCAAGGCGAGGCCCCTTGTTCTGATGTCGGCTCCCGGTCCGGCAGGCTCCATCCAGGGTCCCAGGTCAAGGCTCCTAGCCGGCCAGCACGGGGACCCGGGAGAGACCTCGGGAGTTCTGGTGGCCCCTGAGCCACCCTGCGGGATGTGGCTCCCAAGGCAGCCCCGAGAGAGCCACGGACACCCAGCAGGGTTCTGGTGAACTCCCCAGCGTGAGCCTGTGCCTCCCGATCAGCATGTGGCCAGGTCACTCCAGATCGCTGTCGTGCAGCTTTCGGACAGTGATCGCCTGCATCAGAATCACAGGAGGGGAGGATGGAGTGTTTGTTAGAAACACAGAGTAGTGACTCCCACACTCTAGGCTCAGAGAAAGCACTCGGGTCTGACTCTGCTCCCAGCTGCTACCTGCTTCCCTGAATGCTCCTCGCTCACCTGGGGGAGGCCTTGTTCCCTTACTCAGAGCCTCAGTTCCTGAATCCAAGAGGCCAGAGTGGAGATGGGGCCGCGGGAAGAGCTTCCCTATAGCTCTCCTCTGGGATGGATGCCTCGCCCGTCTTGCGGCAGTTACAGGAAGTGCGGGCCTGCGGGTCTGCAGACCGTGGGAGCGTCCTCCCGCCCCGGGGCTCGCCGGCAGCTTCTTTTCTTTTTTTTTGGCCGCACCTCGTGGCTTGTGGGATTTTTAGTTCCCTGAGCAGGGATTGAACCCAGGCCCTCGGCAGTGAGAGCGCGGAGTCCTAACCGCTGGACCGCTGGGGAAGTCCGTCGCTGGCATTTTCTAATGGCTCATCTTCCTAATGGCTACACATCGTCAGATGCCCTCCTGAGTTCTGCAGGGAGGGAAGGAAGCAAAGGAAACATAAGGCTGATGGAGAGTTCCGTCCTGCGCTAGTGGTTAACTGAATCCTGAGCGCTCAGACGCCCCGTTAGGTGGCTTTGTGTTACAAAGGGAGGTTTGCACTTGGAGTTAGAAAACCCTGATGTGGGCTCTGCCCGTGTTAGCTGTGTAAACCAATAGTTCTCAACCAGGGTGATTTTTTTTCCCCCAGAGGACATTTGGTTGTGTCTAGAGACATTTTAGATTGTCCCAGCTTGGGGGGTGGGGTGGAGGCTAGTGTCATCTGATAGGTAGAAGCCAGGGATGCTGTTAATTATCCTACGTGCACAGAGTGGCCACCACAACAAAGAAGTATCTGGCCCGCAGTGTTAATAGCGCCGAGGTGGAGAAAGCCTGTTGTAAACTTGGGCCTCAGTTTCTCCAACTGTAGAATGGAGTCAGTATAGATCAGTGTTTTGCAAACTGAGTCACAACATATGGGTCATAAAATGAATGTAATGGTTGTAACCAGCATGAAAAAAAATTACGTGGAACAGAATAGAAGACATCAGAAAGTACCAGACGCCTGGCACAGGGTTAGGGTAGGAATGTTATGTGAACTGTGTATGTTGCATGCGCTGGGTCATGAAGTTACTGGCATTTTTACTCCACTTGCTGGGCAAAAATGTTCTTTTTTTAAATTTTATTTTTTATTGAAGTATAGTTAAATTACAGTGTTGTGTTAATTACTGCTGTTCAGCAAAGTGACTGTTACACATATGTATTCTTTTTCATATTCTTTTCCATTATAGTTTATCACAGAACTATATTGCATATAGTTCCCTGTGCTCTACAGTATAGGACCTTGTTGTTTAGCCACTCTCTATTTAATAGTTTGCATCTACTAACCCCAAGCTCCCAATCTTTCCCTCCCCCGACCTCGAACACCACAAGTCTGTTCTCTATTTCTGGGAGTCTGTTTCTGTTTCTTAGGTAGGTTCATTTGTGTCATATTTTAGATTCCACGTATAAACGATATCCTATGATATTTGTCTTTCTCTTTCTGACTTACTTCGCTTAGTAGGATAATCTCTAGGTCCATCCATTTTGCTGCAAATGGCATGATTTTATTCTTTTTTGATGGCTGAGTAATATTCCATTGTATATATGTGCCACATCTTCTTTATCCATTCATCTGTCGGTGGACATTTAGGTTGCTTCCATGTCTTGGCTATTGTGAATTGTGCTGGTATGAATATAGGGGTGCATGTATCTTTTTGAATTATAGTTTTGTCTGGATATATGTGAGCAAAAACGTTTCAAAGCCACTTGTTTAGATGGCCTCCAAGCTCCTTCATGCTGCCACGGTTTGCTTTTCTGAAGTCTCCTCCTTCCAAACCTCCCCTTGCTGCCCCTGCCTTGGGGGTGGAATTCCACAGGGTCCTGCAGTTCTGTCCTCACCGAGGGTCCCGATCCCAGCACCTCTACCCCCACCTCCACCAACGGGCTGCTGCCTTACGCAGTGCTGGGCTCTGGGTGCTCCTGGCAGGCTCCTCAGCTTCCCGATGCCATCGCTCCTGGGACCATGCAGAGCCCACCCTTCCCATGCTTAAACCAGCCCCTGGTCTGAGTTCCCAGTCCTGTCATCACTCACCAGCTGTGTGACGATGGGCAAGTGACACCGAGTGTCAGCTACCTGGCGGACCCAGGTCCCACGGGCTGTGGAGTCAGGCTGTATCCCCTTTTACCTGGAAAAGATGGGAGCTCCCATGCACCCCAACAGTGGGAGGCTCGGGGCTCTGTCACGTTCTCCTGGCTCCCTTTTGAATGACTTCCTGCTGGAGTCTTGGCTGGCCCAGGCTTCAGGTCCTTCCTTCATAGTGGTAGTGACCTCTCGGCTTCCCCACGGCACCTGTTCAGCCCTGCTTCCCGTGGAACAAGTGACTGTTGAGGTGATCTTACATCCTTGAAAGCCTTGAAAGCAACTTCAGGATGGTGGCTCACCCCAAGCTGCCTGATTGCAGGCAGCGTTCCCCACCCACGCTCCGGCAAACGCCACCACCCCACCTCCTGCCCCACGCCTGGCTGGCTGCCTAGCTCTCTCAGGCACCCTTTCTGAATCCCCATGATGGGAAGGGAGCACCTTTGAGGAGAGGTGCCCAGGGCCCCTCTCCTGTTTCCAGGAGGGAGATGCCTCCAGCTCAAGGTGATGTTACCTAGTGAGGCAGGGGCAGAACCCTCCAGCCCTCTTGAGCCTGGGGATGGACAGGAATTGTACTGGTGAGGAGGAGGTGGGTTCTGTGGCCGGGAGGAGACCCCAACCTCTTGGGCTCATTGTACCTCTGCCGGCAGGCAGGTGGTGAATGGGGCTCCCTCCAGGCTGGGGTGTGGTGGTCAGGGTCAGCCCCAGCAGAGGCCGGGAAGGGATTCAGTCTTTGGCCCACTGTGAATGTCGAGGGGCCGGGAAGGCTCCTGGGAGGGACCGCAAACTGAAGGCTCTTGCCGGGCTCTCGCATTTGTTTGTGTTTTCCAGCATTTTATTATGGAAAATTTCAAACACACGGGAAAGTGAAAAGAATAGGACAATGGACACCGCTATACCCACCACTCAGACTCTACCATTAACATTTGAGTGTATTTGTCCTATCACTTATTTTTGTTTTTCTTCGGCTAATTTCTTGCTGTCAGAAAGTCTGTTCCACTTTTGAAAGATTTGCTTGCTACAAAAACTGTTGGAAGTGAAAATGCAGTTTGGACAAGACTCCTCAGTGGGATAGGACAAAACCCTTCCCCGCGGTTGGCATCTCTTTTAACCCCTGCCAGCGTTGGTCTGGGGCCCGGCAGATTGTGGCTTGTGGGCTGTGGGTGGTCTCTGGGCCTTTCCTGATGGCCCCTGAGCTACTAACAGTATATCATTCAAGACTCTATTCTTAGAATGGTCTTGTTAGTTACATGCCACGGCCCTCACTAAAGTCTTACCAGAAACAAGTCTATTTTCTGGCTCATTCTGGTTGGTTCTGTGTGTGTGTGTGTGTGTGTGTGTGTGTGTGTGTGTACCAGGTGTCGCTGTCCTCCAGCAGCCTGGGTCCAGCTCAAGCCCTGGTTGGAGGACATCTCCTTCCAGACCTCTGCTGGGCTGTCCTGAGACCACCCATCTTAGCTCGCTTTATCAGTGGCCCCAGCCGTGGCAGCTGCACGTCACGTCGACAGACCTTCCAAGCCTCCTGCACTTGGTTCCATAGACATTCTTGCCTTCTCTCTCTTTATTTTTTTAAAATTAATTTAATTTATTTATTTTTGGCTGTGTTGGGTCTTTGTTGCTGCGTGCGGGCTTTCTCTAGTTGCAGCGAGCGGGGCCTACTCTTCGTTGAGGTGTGCGGGCTTCTCATTGTGGTGGCTTCTCTTGTTGTGGAGCACGGGCTCTAGGTGCGCGGGCCTTAGTAGTTGTGGCACACGGGCTCAGTAGTTGTGGCTCGCGGGCTCTAGAGTGCAGTCTCAGTAGTTGTGGAGCACGGGCTTTGTTGCTCCGCGGCATGTGGGATCCTCCCGGACCAGGGTTCGAACCCGTGTCCCCTGCCTTGGCAGACGGATTCTCAACCACTGCACCACCCCTTGCCTTGTCTTTTGCTGAGGAGCTGGAGCTACAGTCCCCTGACCCTTCCAGGAGCAGGCACATGTCCTCATTTCCAAGCTTAACCTTTCCACCTGGGTCCCCGTCCCATTTCTTCAGGAGCATGAAGGCGTGGCACCCCCAACGTTGACCCCTGTTTCTCCAGCATCTTCCGTCTCTGTCTTCACCGGCTGCGCTCATCTTCCCTATTTCCATCAACTTCTCAGTCTCAAAGGCTTGAGACGCGGACCACACTGTTCCTTCTGGATCCCTCATCTCCTGTGGCCACTCAGTTATCTTTGAAAACCCATAGCCCTGCACAGGCTCCTGTTCTCCGGACAAGCGGTGGGGTTGTTAGGTCTTCATTAAGCTGCAAAAATGTCTCTTCCTGTTTTCTGGCTTTCATGTCAACCGCCATCACCCTTGCCTCTGCATTTGCCCCTCACGACGGGGACGGCAGAGGCCATCTGATCACGTGTTCGGCTATTCAGACATCTCTAATGGCAACATCTGTGTCCTTATTAAGTTCCCCGCACGGAGAGGGGCATTTTACCTGTGCTATCTCTAAACCTCTCCCAGAGAAGCAAATTCAGTACAGCGAGGAGACGCACGAACCTCCATTTTATTTATTCTTTTTGTATTTTTACCAAAGTATAGTTGATTTACAATGTTGTGTTCACTTCTGCTGTATAGCCAATTGACTCAGTTATACATGTATATGTATTCCTTTTCATATTCTTTTCCATTATGGTTTGTCATAGGATATTGAATATAGTTCCCTGTGCTCTATAGTAGGACCCTGCTGTTTATCCATTCTATATATACCAGTTTGCATCTGCTAATCCCAAACTTCTAATCCTTCCTTCCCTCCCTCCTCCTGGCAACCACAAGTCTGTTCTCTATGTCTGTGAGTCTGTTTCATAGATAGGTTCATTTGTGTCATATTTTAAATTCCACGTGTAAGTGATATCTTATGGTATTTGTCTTTCTCTTTCTTACATCGCTTAGTAGGATAATCTCTAGGTCCATCCATGTTTCTGCAAATGGCATGATTTTGCTCTTTTTTATGGCTGAGTTGTATTTCATTGTGTGTATATATATATATATATATACACAACACATCTTCTTTATCCATTCATCTGTTGATGGACATGTAGGTTGCTTCCACATCCTGGCTCTTGTGCATAGTGCCGTAATGAACATAGGGGTGCCTGTATCTTTTCGAATTATAGTTTCGTCTGGTTATATGCTCAGGAGTGAGCTCACGGGATCATATGGCAACTCGATTTTTCATTTTTTGAGGAACCTCGTACTGTTTTCCACAGTGGCTAAACTACTTTGCATTCCCACAACAGTGTGGAGGGTTCCCTTTCTAAGAGAACATTTTAAATAACACATCGCAGTGTTCCTGTCGCCAGTAACCACATTGTGGCTTTGATTCACTGCCTTAGAATGCATCCGACTCATGCTTATTTTATCTTTATACTTCGATTGTAAACTCCCAGAAGGAAGGGGTCAGAATGTTACATTTCTCTTTTGAGAAATATGAGAGACTACTAGAGGGCTGTGTATCCAGAAAGCACACGATAACTATTTTTAGATGAATGGAAAGATGAGTGAGCCAATGAGATTTTTAGGGACATTTTTGTTGCCCATTTGTTAGATCTTTGGGGGGAGTTTTCCACTGAGATAAGATTATAGAGATGATGATTATAAATAAATGTATTCAATTTTGGGGTAATAATTGCTACCCAGTTTAAATCATTCTTTTCTCTTTCAGGGGACTTCCAAGATGGCAAGAGAGTGAGCCTTTCTGTGTATCTTGGGGAATTTTTCGATATCCATGTGTTTGTCAATGGTACTGTGCTGCAGGGGGACCAGAGGTAAGTCGGAGCCCAGAAATGTCAAATTAGAAGGGGCCCTGATAATTCCCCTGTACTCCCCCATCGTCTTTCGGATGAAGCAGCAGGGCCCAGAGAGAGGAAGTAGATGTGCCCAGAGGAAGTGAGCAGGGTGTGCAAGAGGGGGGTGTCCCAACGCTTGGACTAAGCACACAGCCTCTGTTCCTTGGTCTGAATCCTGCAGCGTGGTTGGGTTGAAGGGTGGAGGGACATCCAGGAGACCCTGGAAGGACAGTTCCTCCTGTCCTTCCAGGGTCTCCATGCCCTATACCTCCAAAGGGCTGTACCTAGAAACTGAGGCTGGGTACTACAAGCTGTCCAGCGAGGCCTACGGCTTTGTGGCCAGGATTGATGGCAGCGGCAGCTTTCAAGTCCTGCTGTCAGACAGACACTTCAACAAGACCTGTGGGCTGTGCGGCAACTTTAACATCTTTGCCGAAGATGACTTCCGGACTCAAGAAGGTAGGCTTTTCCGGCACACCGTTTCCCAAGCGCATGGCCGTGCTGTCCTGCTCACCAGTCTTCACTACGACTCTTCCCCTGGCGTTCCAGCCTCCCCAAGTCCTCAGCTCAATTTATCCCACCAGCCTTATCTCTTAGTGTTCTCCTTCGCTGCCTAGACCCCCCATCAAACCAGATCTTGGGGGGGTCCTCAGACCCGACGTTGTTCAGCCTTGAATTCCCCACATGGCAGATGGTTGATAAATGCTGGATGGTTTGAACAGATCCTCCTGAGCCACTGTATTGGAACTTTGAGGATGAAATCTATAAAGGGTGGTCCAGTGGTTAGGACTCCGTGCTTCCACGGCAGGGGGCCTGGGTTCGATCCCTGGATGGGGAACCAAGATATTGCAAGCCACACAGTGTGGCCAAAAAAAAAAGGGTGTCCTTTACACTGTCCAAAAAGGCTAGTTTATGTGGATGTGCGTGCGTGTGTGTGCTCACAAGCAACAGGAAGTAATATGGACAATGTGAAAACCACTGCTAATCTTTATTCTTCTTCTGATAATTTCAATTACATAAACATTTAAGGAGGGATGTTCTTTTGCAAAAGCCGAACATTTGTGTATAAGTTCTCCTTCTTTTTTACGGTTAAGGGGTAAGTGTGTAGAGAAACAGCTGATTATCCCTTTCATTGGACTGGAGAATAGTAAGATCATTTGTTGCTGTCTTCGCCAGCCCTGATTTCTTAAACTTTTTATTGTTCAATATGTACATTTGAGGCTATCAACTTTCCTTAAATACTGCCTTAGCTGTATCACACCAACTTTGATAGGTAAATATTTTCATTTTCATTGAGTTCTATGAATTTTCTATTTCCATTTTGAGTTTTTTCTCAATCTATTAATTGTACTTAAAATTTTTAAATGTTTAGAATTTTAAAAGCTATCTTTTGCAACTAAATTGATTTCTGATTTAAATTAGAAATTTGGGGAGATTTATTTGTGGCCTAGTACATGATCTTTTTTTTTTTTTTTTTTTTTTTGTGGTACGTGGGCCTCTCACTGTTGTGGCCTCTCCCGTTGCGGAGCACAGGCTCCGGACGCGCAGGCTCAGCGGCCATGGCTCACGGGCCCAGCCGCTCCGCGGCATGTGGGATCTTCCCGGACTGGGGCACGAACCCGTGTCCCCTGCATCGGCAGGCGGACTCTCAACCACTGCGCCACCAGGGAAGCCCGTACATGATCTTTTGTAATTGCTCTATGTATGCTCCAACAGAATGTTTTCTTATTTATTTATTTATTTAATCTCAGTAGAATCTATGGTACAAGATGTTTATTAGAGATCAATATCGAAAGGAAGGGGAGGAAGGAGAGCTGAGCAGAGGGAGAGCTCTAGAGCAAGGACTGCCCCTCAGAATGTCCCATACCAGGCTAAGATGTCTGGGCCCCATTCGCTCACTGCATATGTACTGCCTCTAGAAGGGTATGACATCAGGAGGTAGTTCTCTGTAGCTGAGACAGACTCTGAAGAGCAAATCAAGTCCTGTGTGAAAGGGATCTGGGTAGTGCATCTGTTTCTATCTCAGATGGGTTGCAAGATTTTTGGCAAAATGTGTGAAGCAGGGCCTCATCCAGCTAAGATTACTGGTAATTGAAGTAGCCAACTATTAGTTCTTTGCCACCATTATCAGCATTATAAAGCCATTTCTCTGTCATTACATATATAAAACAATTTTCAGTGGTAAAAAGATAATGAATTATGGTCCTATCACATTGGTTATATGGGTGTAAAAACCTGGGCTGGACAACAATGTCATAAATACATTTGCTTTTGGAATTAAGTGTTGGATATATTTTACATCTGAAGAAAAAGAAGAAAATAAATTGAAATATAAGACAAGAAAAAAATTATCTCAGAATGCAAATTGCTTCTTTATTTTAAAGTCTATTTTATCTGATATGAGTATTGCTACTCCAGCTTTTTTTTGATTTCCATTTGCATAGAATATCTTTTTCCATGCCCTCACTTTTAGTCTGTATGTGTCCCTAGGTCTGAAGTGGGTCTCTTGTAGACAGCATATATACGGGCCTTGTTTTTGTATCCATTCAGTGAGCCTGTGTATTTTGGTTGGAGCATTTAATCCATTCACATTTAAGGTAATTATCAATATGTGTGTTCTTATTACCATTATCTTAATTGTTTTGGGTTTGTTTTTGTAGGTCCTTTTCTTCTCTTGTGTTTCCCACTTAGAGAAGTTCCTTTAGCATTTGTTGTAGAGCCGGTTTGGTGGTGCTGAATTCTCTTAGCTTTTGCTTGTCTGTAAAGCTTTTGATTTCTCTGTTGAATCTGAATGAGATCCTTGCCCGGTAGAGTAATCTTGGTTGTAGGTTCTTCCCTTTCATCACTTTAAATATATCTTGCCACTTCCTTCTGGCTTGCAGAGTTTCTGCTGAGAAATGAGCTGTTAACCTTATGGGAGTTCCCTTGTATGTTATTTGTTGTTTTTCCCTTGCTGCTTTTAATAATTTTTCTTTGTCTTTAATTTTTGTCAGTTTGATTACTATGTGTCTCAGCGTATTTCTCCTTGGGTTTGTCCTGCCTGGGACTCTGTGCTTCCTGGACTTGGGTGGATATTTCCTTTTCCATGTTAGGGAAGTTTTTGACTATAATCTCTCCAAATATTTCTTGGGTCCTTTCTCTCTCTCTTCTTCTTCTGGGACCCCTATAATGTGAATGTTGGTGTGTTTAATGTTGTCCCAGAGGTCTCTTAGGCTGTCTTCATGTCTTTTCATTCTTTTTTTTTATTCTGTCCCACAGCAGTGAATGCCACCATTCTGTCTTCCAGGTCACTTATCCGTTCTTCTGCCTCAGTTATTCTGCTATTGATTCCTTCTAGTGTAGTTTTCATTTCAGTTACTGTATTGCTCATCTCTGTTTGTTTGTTCTTTAATTCCTCTAGGTCTTTGTTAAGCATTTCTTGCATCTTCTCGATCTTTGCCTCCATTCTTTTTCTGAGGTCCTGGATCATCTTCACTATCACTATTCTGAATTCTTTTTCTGGAAGGTTTCCCATCTCCACTTCATTCAGTTGTTTTTCTGGGGTTTTATCTTGTTCCTTCATCTGGTACATAGCCCTCTGCTTTTTCATTTTGTCTATCTTTCTATGAATGTGGTTTTCATTCCACAGGCTGCAGGATTGTAGTTCTTCTTGCTTCTGCTGTCTGCCTTCTGGTGGATGAGGCTATCTAAGAGGCTTGTAAGAATGTTTCCTGATTGGTGCCAGATTCTGTATCTTTTTGTTGAACTACCTTTGTTAATTGTGTTATTCAAGTCTACTATTTTTTTTTTTACTACCTTTTGTCTGCTTCATCTACCCATTACTATATGAATAATGCCCTCACTGTCCCCCCACCTTGTTTGAATAACTACTAAATTTGGCATTATTATCATAGTTTTACATAATTGGTGCTTCTTTGGCTATGCCTTCATGTTTAACAGGTTCTTTGCTCATAATTTCTCCTTTTATGTTACTATTTTTTGTAGGTTCAATTTCTGTTTTTTAAAAAACATCCCTTTGTAGTTCCTCACTCAGAGTCTGGTAGTGATAACCGAAACAAACACTCCTTCATTCTTATATGATATGTTAGCTAGGTATAGAATTCTAGGACATTGGTTATTTCTAACAGTGCTTTGAGGATGCTATTCCATTGTTGCTGTCGAGAAGTATGTTGTCAGTCTAATTGTCATTTCTTCACAGATAATGTGTCTTTTAGCTTTGTGTATGAGTCATCTCATTGCTTTTGGTATTCTGAAATTTCACTGTGCTATTTCTATGTGTGGGTTTTATTTTTATTATCTTGCTTGAGACTTTTTGTGACTCATGAATCTGATGATTCCTACCTTTCATCAGATACAGGAAAATTTCAGTCATTTTCCCTCTTCTGTTAGACATATGTTGGATATTTTTATTCCACCCTATTTTCCATACTTCCACTTTTCTATCTCTTTATCCCTCTTTGTTGCTTGAGTGGTATGGTCATGCTGGCTGGTGAGAACCAATCGTGTGCATCTTTTCCAGCTCCATTTTCAGTAATGTCATGTTGGTAGCTTGAAACTGGCCATGGTGGGAGTATTTACACCATAGAAACAAGCACATCAGGGCTTTGATTTCCCCCCAGAGAGCTGGCTTATCAGCACATCACCATTTAGATCTATCTTCTAGTTCACTAATTCTCTCTCGCCTCTAATTGACAGATGATGTCTAATCCATCAATTGACTTTTCTTTTCTATTTCGTTGACTGTATTTGTAATTTTAGAAGGTAAATCTGGCACTTTTCAACTCTATTATTTTTCTTATTGTCTTGTTCTTTTATCAAGTTTTGATTTCTTCTTTATAACAGCAATTTAAAATATATTTCTTTTATAACCTCTGTACAAAAACTTTATTATCTGAAGTTTTTAGAGCTTGAATCTTGTTATCTTTATGTCTGCTGGGTCTTGCTTGAAGTAGATTGTTGCCTATGTTGCATGATTTTGGATTGTAAGCTCATCTTTAGAAGGGTTTTATGCTAATTTTTTAATATGGAGTTACTGAATCTCACAAGAAGTATAAATTGGAATCTCAATGCTAAATGAGGGCTTTCCTATCACTATAAATTCTCAGAGGAGACTTTCCCCCTCCTATTCAGAGTCCAGACCAAGGAAATAAACTTCCTTATTATTTTCTTACTTCTCAGAGTGAATTTTTTTCTTGTTAGCTTTCTCATGGAGGGGGTAGTCCTTCAAGACTGCCAGGACCACAAAGGGGTCTAAGCCCATCTCCCTACATCATGCAGACCCAAGACTCATTTCCATCAATCTCCAAGGAGCTGTTAAAACCCAAGCACATTAGTTGGCAAGATTGCCACCCCCACTGTAATACCCTGTAGTCAGAACATCAAGTCGTATTTGCCAGTTCTATTCTTAAACTTTCTTTCCTTGCTTTTAAACTTTCTTCCCTTCCCTTCCTCCTTTCCTTCTTCTCCTTCTTTTTTGTCCCTTGTCATTCCCTCTACTTTTTAAAATGGGATTAAACACACATTCAACAGGATATTTGTCCTTTGCACTGGCAGAGTTTTCAGATTTTTCTAATGTGCTGTATTGCCAGAAATGGAAGTCCCAGCCCTAAGATGTCTTCTTCTCCAGGCTTGAAGATCTAAAAAAATAAAAATGGTTTGGGATTAACAGATACACACTACTGTATAGAAAATAAACAACAAGGACCTACGGTATAGCACAGGTTACATTCAATATCTTGTAATAGCCTATAATGGAAAAGAATCTGATAAAGAATATATATGCATATGTATAACTGAATCACTTTGCTGTACACCTGAAACATTGTAAACCAACTATACTTCAATTAAAAAATACTAACCAAAAATGGGACCTATGTTCCTAGGGAGAAGGTGGTGCATGTTGGCAAAAAGTCAGGGCTCTGGTGATATTTTGGAAATCACTCTCAGAGGACTGCGGGTTAATTTTTTTTTTTGGTTGGCAAAGACTCGACAGTTAACCCTGCTTCCTGACATCATGGGAGCCTGCCCAGCTGGTTTTAACTGTGGCTCTCAGAGATTTTTCTGTAAGCGAGATGATTTGTAATTCCATCTATCAGACATCCTTATGTCTCATTTCAGATTTAGTCCATAGGGTTTCACTTCCTGAAAGGTCAGGAAAGGATCTAGAGGTCCTCTAGTCTAACCCATCATTTTACATACGAGGAATCAGGCTCAGGAGATTATGGGATCAGCCCAAGATCACACAGGGCGATCGAAGGAGAACTGAGACCAGACCAGGGGTCTTGATTCTCTCTCGGGCTTTCCCCACATAGCACAAAGCCTCTTCTCCGCCTCTTCCTTGAGATGGTGTATTAGAAGGTGGGCAAGCCTGTGTGGCGTGGTGACTAAGAACCCAGAGAATGCCTATCATAATGCCCGGCACATAGCAGAAACTTCACAGATTTAAGTGCCCGTCCCTTTGGCTTCTCCATGTATTAGTTTCCTGCAGCTGCCAACAAACTACTGCAAGCTTGATGGCTTAAGACAACGGAAATTTATTCTCTCACAATTCTAGAAGGCCGGAAGTCCAAAACCAAGTTGATGACAGGACTACACTTCCTCCAGGGGCTCTGGGAAGAGTCTGTGCCTTGCCTCTTCCAGCCACTGCCAGCCATCCTTGACCTGTGCCTGCATCATTTCAGTCTCTGCCTCGGTCTGCACATTGCCTGCTCTGTGTGTGTCGTCTCTGTCTGATCTCCCTCTGCCCCTCTCTTTTTTTTTTTTTAAGATTTTTCTTTTTTGATGTGGACCATTTTTAAAGTCTTTATTGAATTTATTACAATGTTGCTTCTGTTTTAGTTTGCTCGCTTTTGGGGGGCACGAGGCATGTGGGATCTTAGCTCCATGACCAGGGATCGAACCCGCACCCCCTGCATTGGAAGGCAAAGTCTTAACCTCTGGACCACCAGGGAAGTCCTTACCCCTCTCTTCTAAGGACATATGTGATTGCGTTTAAGGCTCACTCAGTGAACCCAGGATAAGCTCTTCCTCTCACAATCCTTTATTCAATCACATCTTTTGCCATAAAATATTCGCAGGTTCTGCGAACTAGGAAGTGGACATATCTTTGGGGGCCATTTTTTTCTGCTCACCACACCCAGAGGCCAGCTCACTATGCTTCCAAGTCCTGCTTTTCTTTTTCCGGGGATAGTTTATTTCCTATTTCCAGGTGCATGATCTGACCCTGAAGCATGCTTCACTCTTCCAGATCTGGCTGTGCAGAGGGACTGCTTGCCTTGCTGCTCCGCTAAGCCCCTTTGCAATGAAGGTGCAGCAGTTCTATCCGGCACTGACTTGGTACCCGGCCATGCAGGCCCGGAAGGCCCTCACAGTCTCTTGTGGGTGGCTGATAGGAGCGTGTTTGCTGTGGGCACCAGGGCACAGATGCTCTGCGAGCACCAGGGATGCAGTGATGCGGATGCTTAGGTTCCTGCCGCATTCTTACCTTCATTCTGCAAAAATATGTTGAGTATCCGCCATCCAGCAGATAAGAGTTTAGAGATAAGAGGCACAGCCTGTGCCCTGAATTAAGGAGCTCACAGTTGAATGGGGGGTGAATATAAGCAAAAAGGATACTAACACAAAGGATGGTGAGAGCTTTGATAGGGGGATGGCCAGGGTGCTGAGGGAGCACAGAGAAGGGGCACCCAGCCAGACTGGGGAGGGAGACAGGGAGTCGAGCTAATTCAGAAGGGCTTCCTGGAGGAAGTGGTTCCGGGGCTGCATCTCAAAGAATAAATTGAGAGAGTCAGGGTAGTAAGGGGGTGGAGAACATTCCTCACAGAAGGAAGAAAGGGAGCAAAGTCCCGAGAAGCGAGAGTGGCTGGACTGTTCCTCATCGCCTTTCCTGGCATCTTCCTCACTGTGCCCATCCGCCCAGCCACCCCCCACCAGACGCTGGCTGAACCCGGGTGCCCGTGCCCTGTGGTGTTAATGCTGGGGTACTCCTGCCACAGATGCCTATGTTTTAATCTAAAGAAAGTTGATTCAGGTGACAACAGACCTAGCGTTCTCACTCAGAAGTCCCGGGTCTCACGACCGTGGCTTCATCCTCCTGAAACTTTCTCCACAGGGACCTTGACCTCGGACCCCTACGACTTTGCCAACTCCTGGGCCCTGAGCAGTGGGGAACAGCGGTGCCAGCGGGCGTCCCCTCCCAGCAGCGTGTGCAATGTCTCCTCCGAGCTGCAGAAGGTGGGTCCACCCAGGCTTGATGTGGGCTGCGGGGTGCGGGGTTTCTGGAGTCAAGAGGCAGAACAATATGCAGTCCCAGGTCCTCCATCCAGGGGAGGAGCGAGTCCCTCTGGCTGCTCCGTGTCCCACGGGCCGCTTTCCTCCTGAAAAGCAGCTGGGGCTAGAGTCGCGTTGACGCTAATCCTAATACTGTCCTGGGCCTGGAGCTCTGAAGATGGGCCTGGTTGAATAAGCTGGTACCGCGAGTGACTATACTTTTCTGTTTTATGTTCCAACGCCCTCTCAGCCCCAAATATCACCATCATCACCTGCCACCTGTCTGAAATTCTGGGGTAGAAAACCATTCCTTTGTAAGGGCCCAATAAGTGGTTGTTATAAAGCACAAGTATGGGGCAAGGCCCCAAGGTCTCACCAGCACATCAGCAGGAAGGGGGTTACCTCCTGGTGGGGGAGGGAAGAAAGCTGGGGGGAGGGAGGAAGGTGGGGAGAGGCAGGGGCAAGTCCTGATGCCCCCAGCTTGGATGTTGTAATAGTTTCCTAAGGCTGCTGTAGCAAATTATCTCAAACCCAGTGGCTTACAGCCACAGGAATGTATTCTCACGGGTCTGGAGACCAGAAGTCGGAATTTGGTTTCAAGGTGTCTGCAGGGTGGGCTCCCTCCAGAGGCTCTAGGGGAGAATCCCCCCTGCCTCTTCCAGCTCCTGGGGGCCGTGAGGTTCCTTGGCTTGTGGCTGCCTCCGCCACTTGCTGCCTCTGTGGTCTCGTGCCTCCTGTCTGTGTGCTTCTGTCCGGAGACAGAGCAGATGGGGGCTTCTCCTGCCCCTCCCCACATGGCCCTATTTCTCCCTGTACTTAGCAGCTCTTTCCCCTTCAGGGTTACCCTTTATGATCGCACTTGGAGAGGAGGGGGTCTGGGCGGGAGGGAGTTGGCAGGACTGCACGCTGTCTCCTCCTTTTGCCGGTGGAGATGGCCTTTGTGCTTCTGTGCGGGGTGTTGGGAGGATGATGCTTTAGGTGGAGAAAGACCTCCCTCTGTGGACGACCTCCCTCTCCCCCTTTGGGGGTCAGGCTGCCTGGGCTGAGGGAGGAGAGAGCGGCATGGCCCCAGACGCGGCTGGGCTCTCGTCAGCACATGGATGCCCTGTCCAGGCTGCCCTCAGAGACTCACTGTCTGGGGAACGGGGTTACTTGGAGGTGATGTGAGTCAGGTTCCCTGGAAGCAGAGGTTTGTGGGCAGCGAGTGACCAGGGAGGCTCTCAGGAAGTGAGAGGGGCGGGGCTGGGCAGGGGGAGAAGCTGAATACCACGTAGTTACAACCGAGGCCTCAGCTGGTCCTTCAAGGAGCTCTGAAAGCTGCGCTGGCCCCATGGGGCAGGGGGGCCCACCCCGACCAGTCGGTCATTGGGTGTTGGCTGCCTCTGGGCAAGGAGACTGGGTGGCTCCCTTGGGCTGAGGGCAATGCCTGCAGAGTGACTCGGCTGTGAGTCCCCACCAGCCAACACCCTCAGCTCCCGGTGGGTGAGTCCTTCTGCTATGACACCCAACCCCTGGTCTACGTGGGGGACGTATAGCGCACCCAACATCCCCCGCAGAGCCAGCTACTCGACAGCATCGCCTCCCTACTTTCCACCCCCCGAGCCAGCACGCTGCTCCAACCCACAGCCGTGCAGGGGGAGGGCGGCCCCTGCTGATCCCCGGGACTGTCGCCATGACGGGACTTGACAGGCCACATAAGCCCCTCGCCTGGGCCTGTGCGGTCCCGCAGGGCGAGGAGGAAACCAGAGCTTGCGCTGGCGCTGGGGGTTAAGGAGCTGCCCCGAGTCACCAGCTAGCATTGCGGAGTCAGGATTCTCGCGCTGCCCGCCCGCCCCCGTACCGCCCCTGCTGCTCTGCCTGCGCCATCTCAGGCTGCCCAGGTGAGTCCCACCCTTGTGTTTTCCTTCAGGAGCTGGGCTCCCTGAATCTTGAGGTTCCTTTCAGCTCGAAAATTCTTTGTGTGTCTCTCTGGATTGGACTAAAGGGACAGTTGATAATAAGTCTCACTAAATATTCAATGGATGGATGGATGCAAATTAGGTAATTGATCTAGGGATTGGGACACCCCCATGATCACAACCCCGAATCCTTCATTTGTAAGACCAAATCTGCATGTAAGTAGAGAAACTCCAGCCCTCTCCTACTCCAGTAGCTGAATAAAACACACAGCCACCTGCACACGCACACACCTACCTTAGCGTGAGAGAACTTCAGTGTTAGCTGCCCAGACTTTCTATTTTCATGGAACAATTTGATCTTCTGAACCAAGGAGTACGTCAGCACCAGGAAAACGCTCTGGGTTGTGCTCGAGCCAGCTGCCTGGACCGTAAACACAATTTCCAGTTTATCAACAAGTACATTCCTAACGCCTCTTTTTCTTGGGTTTCCAGTGTTTCAGTGGTGCTAGGTTTTCCAGCTGGTCCGGAAACATCTCTGTCACCTGGAGCGTAGCCCAGTACTGGCAACTGACAGAGGCAGACCAAGTTCTAACCCCGGGGGGAGGGTGTTATCCTGGGGAAGGGGGGTAGTTTCCTCTTCTTTCCAGGAAAACTTTGAAGAAGCAGCCGCTTGTCCTTGTAGCTCATTAAGTGGTTCCCATCCCTGGGCCACTTTGTAACTCTGCTTTGTAACTCTGACCGGCTTTGTAACTCTGGGCAAGACACTTGCCTTCTCCAAGCCTCCGTTTCCACATATGTAAAATAGGCCCAGGACCAGTGCCTGCTCCTCGAGGCCATCGTAAGGATAAGGGAACATGTGTGGAGTGCTTAGCCCAGCGGGGCTCAATTGTACGAGCTGTTATTGTTATTATTATTCCTTTTGTGTCTGTGTTTGCCCCTGGAGTGGCCGCACTTTGAGAGTAGGAGTGGGAGAAGCAGGCCAAACACACACAGTACTTTAAGTGTCAGCTCAAAACTCATTCTTTCTCTCCTCCCCTCCACCCAGCTATAACCCCATTCTTTTGGAGGCGGGGATCGATCTGAGCACAGCTTGGGGTTAGAAAGAGAGCAAGTTGCCTGCGCACATGGACACGGAGGGGTGGGGAAGTGCAGGAGTCCACTTTTCTTCTGGGGCTTCTTGTAACCCAGGGCCATTTGGGATTGAGGGCACTCCAGGAGCCCAGGGCATCAGGGAGGGGAGGCGGAGGGATTTTATCTTCTCTTTCTTTTATTTCCAAACGTACACTTCCATAGGTGGCTGTGGTTCGCTGTCTCCCACCCTTTTCAGTGTTCTCTAGGCAGGGGTAGGATTGCGGGGTTGGTGGAGGGGAGGGGAACGGGAAGTTAGTTGGTGAGCTGGGTGGGGGGCAGGTAGGTACCTCTGATACCGAGGGCGTGGGCTTGTCTCACTTTATTTTGCAAACACAGGCAGTACAGAGTAAGTGCAAGACAAGTGTTCCCACCCTCGGGGTACAAAGGAATGCTCTCATTTACCCTGAAGAAGTGGGAGGTGAAGACAGGATTTTCAAACGGGGAACCTGATACAGAGGCGGAGTAGAGGAGGGAGCTGGGCACTTTGTCTCCCGGAGACAGAGAGGGAGGGCCTGGGGGGTGGGGCGTTGGGGAGGTGCTGGGAGAGAATCCAGAGAGGCCCCATTTGTCTCCCAGGTGCCTTTGGGGCTCCAGCTGCACACTTGCTACTCACTTTGTCTCCTGGGTGCCTTGAAGTTCTCACTAACCAGTATCCTGGGAGCAGCTTAAGAAATTGGTTACCAAGTTCTCAGTGCTGGGCCGAGGCCCCCCAGACACTCAGACCTCCCAAGGCACAAGCTCCTTCTAGGTCCGAACTCCTGTTTCAGGTTGTTTACCTGAGAAGAGGGGCTGGGCTTTGTCTCAGCCAATCAGGCTGTGTTTGCCCACGAGCGGGGTGCCCCCCTCGGCTGGGACGCACAAAGACATCTCCTGGGAGGAGATTGATGCGGTCTCTGTCCACAGTCTGCTTAGTCCCGCTGGGTCCGTGGGTTCAGAAGTCGGGGCTGGTAAATGGGCAGCATTGACAAGGGTTTGCCGTTGTGGCTCCACGAGCCGTATTCAGTGGCAGAGTGTTCCGTAGGGGAGCCGGCACTGGCTGGAAAGCTTTCCTTGAGCCGCCAGAATCTATTCGCCCGCTTCTGGAACTTTCTGCCTTTCTAAGGTGGCAGCAAGGAGTCAGCTCATTCTGAGAGCCAGGTCATATTACTCATACCCGGGGGATGAATGTTTCCTTGTTGTGCCAACAAAACCCGGAGCCTCTCTGCCGGGATGGGTAATGGCGTGTTCAATGGCGCACAGATGTGCGGGGTCTTTTTCTCCAGCTTTTCAGAGGGCAGGACTGCTGGAGTCTGGGGCTCAGGGTGCAGACCTAGTAACAAAAAGCGCCCAGCTATAGATGCTCAAATAATCGGCGTTAATTTGCAGGTAACTCTACTACACAATGAATGTTTGAGAAAGATCCTTAGGTCGCTTTTAAAAAAATTTTTAATTCTGTCAGTCTGGGGAATGTCAGCAAGGGCTGAACCTTACACAGGGATCCTGTTTATGTCCTGTAGTCCTGTCTGCAACGTGAAGCCCGCGGCTCCAGGAGGCTGGATGTAGGCTGCAGCTGGTCCATGCAATGCTCCTTCTAATTAGAAAAAAGGCACCCCTTTCTCAAGACACTTTACCATCACCTGCTGGGAACTTGCCATAGTAAACATCATAAATGTACCTAGAATGTAGTACACACGTATGCTGTCTACCGTGGGAACTGTAGCCTTGGGTGTGTTGCCACTGCACTGTGTGACTTGCAGAGCTATACTTGATGGCCATGAACTTGGCCTCGCTTCCACTGGGAGGTGTGTTGCTGCAACCCTGCTCCTCCTTAGGATAAGCTCCTCCAGAGTGGAGGGCCGTCTCCTGCTTCTGCTGCTCACATCTGAACATGAGGCCACCTCTGTTACCGAACTCAGGTCTGGCTGCTCGCTGCTTGAAAGTCAATACTCAGGAGGCAAGTGCTGGTAGAAACAGAAATGTTGCTCTAATCCGAAAGCCGGCAATCTGGGGAGAAGGCGGACTCGTGTCCCAGAATCGACACCAAAGGTTTTGCTTGGCCATGAAAGCTTTTAAAGGGAAAAAGGGGAAGTAATTTCAGTGAATCATTGAGATAGAGGGTCAGATTCATCGCCATCCACTGCGTGCAGGCTTGTCGACTCTTTGTCATCTTTCTTTGAGATGTTATATTGTTCACACAGTTTGTGAGATTACTGAAGGGGAAGCTGGGGAAAAGATCTGGTCCCCTGTTAATCACTTATTCTCCGTGTCTATTTCTTTGATCTAAGGAAAGAACAAACAGATTAAGCAAAGAATTGTGTGATCAAAAGATTTGAAAGGTGTGCTTGGGTTGGAGGTTAGTGAAAATATAGCTTTGCTAATGGGACAGTACAAAAGGGGCCTCCTGCAGAGACCTCGTCCTGCAAAAAGCTGCTTATACTCTCCTGCCCCTGGCCCACTGAGTCCTCTCCATACCCCTCCTCAGAATTGGTTCTCAAGACGACTAGTCTTTCTTTTCATCAATGTTAGGAATCTCAGGCTCATAATAACTCAGAGTGATATGAGATTCCAGAAGCTATCTAGTCCAGTCCCCTGCCCGTGTATATTCAGATAGGCAGGTGGTACTGTAACCTGGACTTTAAGACTCAAGTCTCTGAGACATCCTTGCTGGGCTCTTTCCAGCTGTTGTGCAGAGCTCAACCCTATGCTGCCGTTCTTGGCTCCCTGAGGAGAAGTCACCCCTTTCTTTTACCCCCAGTTGAAGATGAAGACCTCCCTCGGTGCCCTTGAATACTGGAGAAGCCAGATGCGTGCAGTCTGGTTTTTCTAGGTCCTATTCAGGACTTCGCGTCCAGTGGTACTCCCATCGGTCACCTAACAGTCCCAGGTTGGCTGTTTTCCACTGGCTCTGAATTTGACGTTTATTTGGGGAACACAATCCTTCTTCCTTTTGTTCTGTTGCTGTTCATGTCTGCATATTTTCTCCCCCTCTCCTCCTCCTCTGAAAGCCTGCTGTTCACCTGTAATTCCTCTTCCCCCCCAGGAAGTCACCTGTCCCCGCTGGAGCTAACATTTGTAAATACTCATGTTTACTTTGGATGACGGTAACATGTCCCCTCCACGGCACAGAGAGGCACACGAAATACCCATTCTGTTGGGGACAACGCAATTCACTCTTCACATCCTTGTGAAATATTGCCCATGCCTTTTTTTTGCAAAATTCGTACCCAGCCCTTTCTCCTGTTTCTGCCCACAGTCGCCCTGGAAGGAGGCTCACAGGCCTGGAGGGAGGTGATTTGGTGGGAGAGGGGCTAAGTGCCCTGGCAGAGCTGGGGGCTTACTGACCACATCCACTCCTGGCATTCCTGCTTCCTCTCCTGGCCTCCTGCTTTCACTTAATTGGCCTGGAATAGACTTTTCTTGGAGACTGGGAAGAATTTTGTTACGTTCGTTTGCTTGGTAGGATAGTTGTGATTCATAGAGAGACCAATTGTGTGAGTCTGGTCCAGGGAAGGTCAGTAAATCTCAAGAAGAGATCCTTGTAACCCAGGACCCCCAGAGGAGTTAGTTGCCAGGTAACCTGAGCTGGTGCTGCAGATGGTGCCCACCCACTGTGTCCTAGTGATGCTTACATCCGAGTTGGGGTTGGAACACAAGTACACACACACGTACACACACACGCATACACATATACACAGGCACACACATACACATACACACACATACACATATACACACGCCCACATACACACATACACATATGCACACACATACACATCACACACACACATACACACATACACACACACGCACACACACACAGATGCACGCGCACACACATTCCCCTTTTCTCAGAGTGAGAGCTGCTCTCTCAAGTCCTCCGTAGGCTGAAGAACGAGGGTTTATTTTGGGAACTTTGCCGAAACCCGAGAGTCCGGGGCGCGGGCCCTGGTGTGGCTTGCTTTGCTGTGTCCTTGCGTCGCTGCGTCCCTGCTCTGCAGTTCAGTGTCCCCTCTGAAGACGAGTAGAGCTCTGCCCAACACTGATGGAAAAAGCACCCTTTTCCTTTCCAGCAAATTCCCTCACCCACCTGAGTGCAGGGCGACAGAAGGGGCGGTGAGCCCCTGGGCTTGTGGTGGGACAGTGACCTTGGCCACTCTGCCTTTGGGGGTCTAGCCTCATGGCAGAGATCAGGGGCTGCCACAGGGTTTCAGCATTTCCCTCAGATTAAGCAGATGCAAATGCATCCCTAACCCATCAGCCTCAGAATCCTTCCATGAAACATTTCCTAAGTGGCTTTCTTTCCCTTCTCCTCCTCCCTGGCGAGGCCAGGAACCTGAAGGTGCCCATCAGCACGTATTTACTGAGATGTTCTGTATCTTAACTCTGTGCAAGTCAGATTTGCAGTCTCACTCAGAGACAAGACACATAGGAGATACTGACGCAAACAACACATGACAGAGAACAACACAAATGCCATTTTGGGTTAGTAAAGGGTGAAGTGGTGCAGCAGCTCTTATCACACAGCTGGTTATCCTTCCTGACCCGGAGCAGGGTGGGTGGAGCTGCTCCAGCCCTAGAGCTTGGACAAACCCCAAAGTGGGAACCGGGGGCGGGAACTCGGCCCTTGTCCTCCCAGCCGGCTGGTCCTGCCCTGATCCGTACTCAGATGCTGCCCAGGAGAACAGGGTGCAGGGAGAGAAGGGTCCTTTGGAGGACTCTGTGGCCATCTCCCTTGGCACTGGGGACTTCGGTGACATACCCAGTTACCCTACTTCTCAAGAGGGCTGAACACCAAGTATCTCAGAGAGAGGAACGTTCAGCTCCACAAAACCCTCCAGTTACTGGAAATCATGGGGTCTTTTCGAGCCAGATCTTGGAATGTGGGTGGGAATCCAGGCCAGGCAGAAGTATAATTAGAATCAGCAGCCCTCCCCCACCCATCCTTACAGGCTGACCAATGAGAAACTGTGCCCTGCCACAGGGGTGAATTCCTGAGCCCACAGCTTTGGACCGGTTTAGGCCCAGGCACCTCTGGACCTCCTCCAGGGACAGCCGTGGGACACCCACCCCAGGGCCGGGCTGAACAATCTTGCACTTTATATATTAGCCTCCCCTTTCTTTGTTCACTTCAGACCTAGGAATGCCCCCCTCCCTTCTCCTTCCTCAGCTGTTTGGGAAACAACACAATAGCTAAGCTCCAGATCTCTCGCTGCTGTTTCCTCTCCTCGAGCCCCCATTCCCCTCCCATCTGCCCTTGGGGAGATGAGCTTCTTTTCTCTCCCTGTCCCTCGAATGGGCTTGGCATCTCCAGGGAGGAGGCCTGGTCTTCTCTAATGAACTGAAAATGTGATTAAGTTGGGCTCCAGTTGGGTCTGCACAGCCCCCCAGGCAGGGTGAGGTCATGGCTTCATGGAGCTGGGCTGGCGCTCTCTCGCCAGCCCCTGGCACCCCAGACGAGAGGAGCAGGAAGAGAGAAGTAGCTGATGCTGGGCATTGGAGCCAGGGAGATGCTGGAAGTGAATTAGCTGACCCTCTGTGTTCTCCCTGCCAGAATGGTGTACCAGGGGGCTGAGGAGAAGCCATTTTCGAGCTGTTCAGTTAGCATTGACAATAGGCCAATGATAATAGTCACAGGCACTCGATTGCTCTCCCTCTGTAATGTCATTTAGTTTTATTTTGCAGCCAAGTCTAAGGCAGGAATTGCTCTCTGTGTTAGTTAGGACTAGATTCTCCTGTGCCAGGACACCTAAAGTAGAAACAGCTTACACAGTATAGAAGTGTGTTTCTCTCTCATTGTCAAGGAGTTCAGCTTGTGTCAGGCATCATGACGACCTTCCAGTGTCGGAAGAGAAGCATTGAAAGCAGCACACCCTCCTTTGGAGGCTGCTTCCAGGGAGTTGCCCAGGACACTCCTGCTTATGTCCCGGGGGGGGGGGGGGTGGTGGGGTGGGGGACAAAGCTTCGTCTTACAGCCACTCCCAGATGCAAGGGAGGCTGAGAAATGGGATCTTTATTCCCAGGGGCTATGTGCCCAGGGGAAGATGGACAACCGAGGGTTTTCTGACTAAGAGAGAAAGGAGGAATAGATCCTGGGCAACTTTCAATCTCTTCCATAATCTCACTCTTTTAAGGGGGAGGGAATCAAGGCTCAGAGAGGGGAGATGATTTTCCTGAAGTCACACGTTTTGTTAGTGTTGTGGTTGGTGCTTCTGAAGCCTGCACTCTATCCACTGTACTACACTGTCTTCTCATCTGATTGATAGGAAACAAGGTGGGGAGGGTGGGGGCATCGGGAACATGGAAAACCAGGTAAACTGCGGTTGGGTGGCAGTGATCTCAGGTGGCCTTGGCCTGCAGTGGCTTGAAGCAGGGTTTCAGTTCCCGGCCTGAGACTGAAGTCAGGCCGTGGCAGTGAGAGCGCCGAAACCTAGACACTAGACCACCAGGGACCGGTGGCCAGTGACAAGGCCCTGGCCTGTCAGCTGTGTAGAAATGAATTTCCACATAGAGATGGAAAGTAGTGAAACAAGTGACGTGTTTATTAGGAGGAAAAAGGGTACGTGTGGATAGACACACGGGCGGGCTCAGAGAGAGAATCTTGCCTTTGTGGCAGTTTGAATCACCTTTTTTTTTTTTTAATAATTTATTTATTTATGGCTGCGTTGGGTCTTCGTTGCTGCTTGCAGTCTTTCTCTAGTTGAGGTGAGCAGGGGCTACTCTTCGTTGTGGTGCGCGGGCTTCTCACTGCGGTGGCTTCTCTTGTTGCGGAGCATGGGCTCTAGTAGTTGTGGCCCACGGGCTTAGTTGCTCCACGGCATGTGGGATCTTCCCGGCTCAGGGATCGAACCTGTGTCTCCTGCATTGGCAGGCGGATTCTTAACCACTGCGCCACCAGGGAAGCCCTGAACCACTTTTATGGGACATTTCTTCAGGGTTTCCTTTGGCCAATCATCTTGCTTTGCCTGGTTTTCTGAGTACGTATTTGGTTTACCTTAGGGTCCTCCCCTGTGTGTGCACACATCTCTTAGCCAGGATGGATTCTAGAGAAGAGGCTTATGGGTAGGTTGACATCACTTACTACACTTACTCCTCCATTTTTGA
This sequence comes from Stenella coeruleoalba, assembly GCF_951394435.1. NCBI lineage: Eukaryota > Metazoa > Chordata > Mammalia > Artiodactyla > Delphinidae > Stenella > Stenella coeruleoalba. The sequence goes on from NC_137157.1 coordinate 96,289,635, forward strand.
CCCCCCCGCCCCCAGGAGCCTTTCTGCACATGCATAGTCTGGAAGGTCTCCTTGACCTCGAGAATGAGAAATATGTGGTCTCTTATCTGCGCAGGGCTTAGCTTCTCCTCCCTCCTGCTATCTTGGAGATCTGCCCACAGGGTAGAAACTCCAGAGCCTCAGCCTGGGGCCCATCTGTACAGCCATTGGCAAACTAAACCGGCTGAGAGCCCTTTACACTCTTGAAAATGATTGAGGACCTCAAAGAGTCTGTTTATCTGGCTTATATCTGTTGATATTTGCCATATTAGATATTAAAGTGGAAAATTTTAAACATATTAATTCATTAAAACATGAGACACATTATACTTAACGTGAATACCATCATTTGAATAAAAATAGCTATAAATTCCAAACGAGAAAAATAGTTTGGGGACAAGAATGGCATTGTTTCACGGTTTTGCAAATCTCATTACTGTCTGGCTTGAGAGAAATCAGCTGGATTCTCTCATCCTGTCTGCAGTCAGCCTGTTGTGATACCACACATCATGTAGCCTCTGGAAAATTCCACTGTGCATTTGAGAAAGAATGAGAGCATAAAGGTCAGATAACATCTTAGTGTTGTTAGGAAAATAGTTTTGACCTTGTGGATTTCTGAAAGCATCTTGGGAGTCTGTAGGGGGCCCCTGGACCACACTTAGAGACCTGAGGGCCTACTGAATTCTTTACTCTTTCCTTGCTTCCTGTCCCAAACCTGGAAGGCTGTATGCAGCCTTTCTCTGAGGATTGTGTTCTTTGCAGGGGTCTTCGGGCCTCTGAAGGGCCCGTGAGTGGGAGTGGATGACGTGGTGGTCTCTGAAACAGGTTTATTTCGTGGCTTATGGAGAGCGCAGACCACCATGGAGGGGAGGAGGGGTTTGGTCTGCCTGTCCTTAAAGCCGGGAGATGGGTGGAGACTCTGTGGAGGACCATCCGGCCAGGGGTTCTATAGGTCAGTGGCCCTGGGTGGGTGGTGAGAAGCGAGAGGAAGCCGCCCAGCTACCCAGCAGCCTGTGTCCCTCTGGCCCACCCAGCACTGCCGTGCATGGCTGTGCCCGACTCCCACAGACGACGGGGCGCAGGAGACAAGCCTGCATCGTGGGTGGAACCAGGCCTGCTCACCAAACCCTGCAGTGGATGGAGTGGCCTGGGGTGAATCAGAGAAAGGCACCTCTGAGTGCTGTACTCGGGGAATAACAAACAGAGGGTCTGGAGGCACGAGCTTAGGGGAAAATAGAAACGGATTCAAGGAGAGTCCGTAAGGTTGGGGATGTGACAGGGGCCAGAACTAGCTGCTGAGAGAAGCTGAGGCCACTGACCTATGAGAGCAGTGTCCCAGGGGCAGCCGTGCCTTTCTTTCCCGGGGGGTCTGTTGGCAACACCGGGTTTGGCTCAACCGTAATTACTCTGTTTCTCCTCCTGCCTGAACCTGGCTATCAACCTTGCCTGGTGTGGCCTCCCTTCTGCCCTGAAACGAAATCCTGTGTAGCGTGCAGAGCGTGGTTCAGACTGTGCATCCTTCCCTGGCACCCCGGCTGCAGGTTCCTTCCTGCTGCGATTGGCCGCACCACTGGGAAGACACCTTAAATTGAGACCGCGTCTTCTGGCTGTTAGGTAACCTTCCCTAGGGAAACACCTGGTGCAGTAGATCGGCTCCCTGAGGACAGGAGGGTGTGACTTTCTCATTGGAAACACCTGGTGTAGATAGAGCATCTCCCTGAGGATAGGAGGGTGTGGCTTTCTCATTGGAAACACCTGGTGCGGTAGATCGGCTCCCTGAGGACAGGAGGGTGTGGCTTTCTCGTTGTGCTCATGACTGTTGATCCAGCACTTTGTTATTGCCTGCTATGTGCGTCTTGGGGATACAGCTCCTGTCTTTGAAAAGCCTGCAGGGAAGTGGGTAAGACGGCCCCAGAAATCAGGCAAGAGTAGATGCACCCAGAGGCCCGTGGGAGCATCTAACTCCGGGACCAAGTCTGCTTGCTTTCCATTGTGGGCCTTGCCTGGCACAGTGCCTGGACATAGTAGGTGTGCAAGAAATTGAATGAGACATTGGGGTGCTTTCAGGAACCCATCAGTAATGTGGGACATGGGGAGGGGGAGGGGTGAGCCAGGGCGGGAGGCTGGGCTCAGACCATGGAAGGCCAGGCCTCCCTGCCTCCCTCACGTGCTGGAACTTTGCCCTCCAAGATGGGGTGGGACTTAGTCACACTTACCTTTTCTATTGACCACATGGCCGGTGCTTGCTGAGCAGAGGTTTGTTCACCGCCTACTGGTCCATGTCTCTTCACTGGCTCTGAAAGGACCATAGCTCCATCTTGGACTTGGGTCCACGGAGATGTCCTGTCTCGGGACCTGGCCTGGCAGGGCTGCCTGTGGTGGATCAGGGAAGAGATCTCTGGGAGGCAGAGATGGCAGGCTAGGTGTGTCACCCTCTGCCACTGCGGGGTGAGGCCGGATGGGCTGCAGGGGCTGGTAGACGTCTGGAAGTCCTCCCTGACCTTCACACTGTGGTCACCCTAGTGACCAAGCTCAGGCCGGGGCTGACCAGAGGAAGGATGGAAAGACAGACTTTTCCTAGAAAACAGACTTCTTGCTAAGGCTTTCTGTAAACCGTTTAATACCTCCAGGGACCTCCCGGGAAATGTGCTGGAGTACTGTTCCTCCTTTTCCTTTGAGCAGGGAAAAGACAAAGTGGGCCAGCTGGAGACGGGCCATGCTGGACTCTGCACCCCCCGGCTCTCAAAGGGAGAGGGGGTGCCTGGACTCCTGGTTCTGTGTCCACCGAGGTGCCTGTGCCTGTGAGAGCTGGTCCTGTGGTGCAGGGACGGCTCTAAGCCACCGTCCTACAGCCCAGGCGGTGGCAGCAATCACTAGAAAAACCCCATGGTGTTGCCTTTGGGAGCTCTTTTTCTGGTTCCAAATTGTATGGGGGGCAAGAGGTGGGCAAGAGCCACGGCCCTGGCCCTTCTGGGGTGCCCTCTGCTGCCCTGTGAGGGTCCAGTGACCTCACTTTCTGCGGGGGCATTTCTGATGGGCCGGGCAGTGTGACACAATGGAAAGAACCAGACACAGGCCTCAGCCTCCTTCCCTGAGTCTCACTTACCAGTGAGGATGGAGATTCTTAGACCTGCCCATTAGAAAGAAGAGTGGGTTCCTCCCTGAGCCCCCACGTCGTTCTGGAGGAGTGTGACCCTCCCAGATAAAAGATCAACAAGAGCAGCCCTCTGTTCACCAGGGAGCCCCCAAATACTAGTGAATTGATAGTGTTGCCGTGGCAACCATTCATCCCCGTACAACCCAGGCAGATGGAGATGGGGAAAGGGACAAAGATGTCCTTCTGTCCTGCTGGTGACCTGCTCACCATTCTGACGCTAAACCTAATGGCAGGAAGGACAGTGGAAGGACTCTCTTTGGTGGCCAGGATGTCGATGCCCATGAGGATAGTCTTCATTTCAGTCTTTTCAGATAGGCACTGTTATCATTGTCCCATCCACAGAGGAGGCGGGGTTGAGTAAACAGCCAGGGTCACACGGCCAGCACACGGAAGAGGCAGAAGCTGGGCCTGGGGCTGTGAAGTCCCAGCAGGTCCTGGGCAGGACCCTCCCTGGCATTGTATTCAGAAACCTCAGTTCCCCCGTGTGAAGCGCTCAGGCGGCACATGGAAGGATGCTTGTCGTCACCCGAGGCCTCTGTGACGTGGGACCCACGGCAGCCGACTTTGTTCATCGGCTGCTTGCTCGGCGCCAGGCTCCATGTGCCCACCTGTGAGACAGCGTCTGTAGCTGGTATTCCCGTCTCACTCCAGGACGCCTTTCTCCAATGAGGGACGAGGCTTGCCTTCCTCCCCGCCATTAGGCAGTGGCAGAGCTGGGCTTTAGCCTCTGCTTTTTCTTGGCCACGCAGGGAGGTAGCTCAGAAGGGTGGGGCCGTGGAGGGAGGGAGAGCTGCTCTCAGCCACGGCTCCCGACATGCAGAGCTGCCAGTTGTCCTGCCCACAAACCTGCCCGCTGCAGCGGCTTTGCGATTCAGCAGTCCCCGCAGCTGCTGCTTTTCTGAGGTGCATAGGGAAGCAGCTGTGCCCAGCTGCTTGGGCCAACTGGCCCTGGAGCTCCCCGGGTCCACCCCAGGGTCTGCAGCGATCAGGGGCCTGGTTCTGATGGCAGACTGTATAGGCTGGGCAGGGATAAGACACAGGTTTCCCTAGGACCGCAGCATGGCCCTGGTGCTTCCCCAGGTGGGTCGTCTGGGTGCTGAGTGTTGAGCACTGGGTCAGATTTCTATTCCTCCAGAGGCCGTGGGCCTGGCTCCTCCTGGCTCTTGATTTACACAGCTTTGCTCTGACCATCCCTGGTACAGTTTGAGCAGATTGGATTTCCCTCTTCTCAAAACCGGTCACTTCTTTCCTTCTTTTACTTCCCCTTTACGAAAGCCGATTTGCTCGGATTTACCCTCCAGGGCTCAGCCCTTCCTTCAGATGCTCTCGTACTCCTTTCATTTTAGCTGAAGTCCTTTCACAAACAGCTGGCTTCCATTCATTTGGAGAGCATGTCTATGCATGAAAGGAATTATGCACCCAGTGGGGATCACTAATAGCAACAATACTGTGTTGTGTTAAATCTAAGACAAAGTGTGATGTCGCTTGTAAGATGCACCCAATTTCAGAGATATTACATCATGAAAAAGATGTGCATTTAAATTACTAAAAGCACAGGGCTTCCCCGGTGGTGCAGTGGTTGAGAATCCGCCTGCCAATGCAGGGGACATGGGTTCGAGCCCTGGTCCGGGAAGATCCCGCATGCCGTGGAGCAACTAAGCCCGTGTGCCACAACTACTGAGCCTGTGCTCTAGAGCCCTCGAGCCACAACTACTGAGCCCACGTGCCACAACTACTGAGCCCGCGTGCCGCAACTACTGAAGCCCATGCACCTAGAGCCCATGCTCTGCAACAAGAGAAGCCACCGCAATGAGAAACCCACGCACCGCAACGAAGAGTAGCCCCCACTCGCCGCAACTAGCAAAAGCCTGTGCACAGTTACGAAGACCCAACGCAGCCAAAAATAAATAAATAAATAAATGAGTGACCAAAACACAGAATGCAGAGATGCTCACAAATACGGTGTATGGGGAGGGTTTTGTGCTAACGTGTGTCCAGGAGTCGTCAGTGAGAACCATTCCAAACCTGCCTGTGTCGTGGGGTCGAGGTTGGCAACCAAGTGATAAAACCCAGGAAGAGTCCTTGCCTGGCAGCGCCCTGGCACACGTCATAGAGTCCTGGCGTGTTGTTGCTGATGGGAGCTGGTCCAGTCTTGTCCCAGGAATCCTCTGGGGAAGGTTTGCTCAACTACATCCCTGACACACCGAGTTTAAATCTCTGGATGAGGCCCGGGAAGCTCTACTCTATAAACTCCTTGTGGCACCCCCTCATCTCTGGTGGAGCAACCAAGGCCAGGGAGGGGAGGGGGCCGGCGCGTGCGGAGCAGATGCTGACTGGCCTTCCTGGCCTCTGAGACGTGTGGCCTCCATGAGAACTTCAAGTTCAGCTCCTTTCATGAGCGTCCCTCTGCTCTTTCCCTTCAGAGGACACTGCCTTCCAGTGGAGGTCAGGGCCCTGGCCTCTGCATTTCCAGGGTTCAGTCTAGGAGGTCGCCCTGGTCTCGGGCTGCGCCATCAAGCAGGGGTCCGACAGTGTTCCACTGACTGGACTGTTTCGTTTGACAGATGTTGACAAGCACCTACTAGGTGTGAGCGAGCATGCTTGGGTTTCCGGGCAGGGTGGGTCTCCAAGCACCAAGGTCAGGGGATGCCAGGCTGCGTGGGTGGCACCCTCGCTGAGGTGGCCTCTCCCTCCTGCAGGGCCTGTGGGAGCAGTGCCAGCTTCTGAAGAGCGCCTCGGTGTTCGCCCGCTGCCACCCCCTGGTGGACCCCGAGCCTTTCGTGGCCCTGTGTGAGAGGATGCTGTGCACGTGTGACCAGGGGCTGCTGTGCGCCTGCCCTGTGCTCCTGGAGTACGCCCGGGCCTGCGCCCAGCAGGGGATGCTGCTGTACGGCTGGACGGACCACAGCTCCTGCCGTGAGTCAGCATGGGACCCCCACCGGCGGGGGTGAGCGTTGTCCATCCGGCTGTCACACCCCAACCAGCCAGTGCCTGCCAAGACCCACATCCCGGGAACCAGTTCCCGCCTGGATCCTGCTCTGTCCCCTGGTCACAGAGCAAGTCCCCTCCCTAACGGTTTTGAGGAGGCTTGAAAGGCCCCCCTAAAAGCCCCCGCGTCACTTCTCCTGCCTCTGTTCTCACTCCCCGTCTTCCTCGCTTGCCCGTGAGCAAATCCATCCCCTGGACTCAAAAACCGGTCCTGGCTCCGAGGGGAATCGCAGCAGTTAAAGTCGGAACTGACTGGGAGCAGGGCGGTGGCCGAAGTGTCCCCGGGGTGATCTTGGGATCCTGGCAGGCTTTTGTCAAGTTCCTCCCTTTCATTTAATCCCTTCTCTCTTCCTGCGGGTGTCACCATCCCTCCCCCCTCCCTCTAATCTCGTGGATCCCTGGTCATTGTCATTGTCGCCACCCCCAAATTATCCTGATTAAGTACGAGCTTCTCCAGTCACCTTGCAGGCAGCCTCCTGTCCCCGCCGCGACTTCCCACAGATCACAGGGGGCACAGACTGTGGAGGGGAGCAGCCCAAATACTTACACTGCACACATGCGTGTTTTTCAGCTTATAAATCAGAGCTGCCCATCTTTGCTGTGGGGTGTGAGAAGGGTGGTTATTGGCAGCAGCGTTCTCCTCTGGAAGGGGGAGTGGCTGTTCTTTTAGGTCTTTGAAGAAAGGATGGGGAGATGCCTGAGGTATCTTGGAGGACAAGTGGTTTGGGATGATGGGATGCTCTGGCCCTTCTGGTCCTTCAGCCTGAGCGTCAGTCAGCAGCAGGTGAAGAGAAGAGAGAAAGGAGGGCTGTCCTTGTCCATGAGGGGCTGGGTCCAGCGGGAGGACGGAGGCTCAGGTGATGCGGCTGCCAGGGCTGTCCTGCCTCAGTGGACATAGATAGAAATGAACATGCCTTGTGCGGGGCGTGGCCGTGAGGCTGCGTGCCCAGTGCTGGGTGGGGCATCTGACTGGGCCCTATTTCTTGAGGAAGAGGAACCCTCAGAGGAGGGATGGGATGGAGGACACCATTTACCCCTTGCTTGGCCTTGGGGGCCTTGCATTTTCAGCCGGGGACGTTGGCCCCTGGGGTGCCACTGAGGTGGAGATGGTCCCTGAAGACAGAGGGGGGCAGACAAAGGGGGCACAGGGACTCTGAGCACCACGTGGCTTGTGAGATGCTGCCCTGGAAGGGAACAGCTCCCGGCAGACTCCTGAGTTTTCCATTTCAGGACCGGACTGCCCCGCGGGCATGGAGTACAAGGCATGCGTGTCCCCCTGCCCCAGAGACTGCCGGAGCCTGCACGTCAGTGAAGTGTGTCAGCAGCAGTGCGTGGATGGCTGCAGCTGCCCTGGTAATGACTTCCCACTTCACTTACAGATCCGAGACCTCGCCGGTGCCCTTGGCTTGGGGAAGCCGGATGAAGGCCACCTGTGCCTGTTCCCCATTGCTGACATCAGAGGCCTTTGATTTATTTTTTTAAAGTCCTTGTATGGAGTGGTGAGGATCGAGCTGGTATTTATTTCTAATTTATGTTTTCCTGTTGCACTGTATCCATGAAAGCACCTGTGTCTGGGGAATAGAAGGATGGTCTGGGCTCCAAGAGTGACTTTGTTTGGGGAGCACGTGGCCCTATCTGAGCTGCAGTGTTTTCTCAGTTAAGCGTCAGGGAATTGTCTGGGAGAAGGATAGTCTCAACTGTTTCCTAGGTTTGTCGTGTGAGCTCAGCTGAAAAAGAACTTTGCATCAGGAAGTCTTTCTCAGGAGAGACCTTGTGAGCTTTGGTGAAAAGTTCTGGTTAAGTACTGAGAGTGAGTCTTGTGTGTTTTGACTCACGACTTCTCTACTGGAGGAACTTGAACAAAACCCTTGCCTCTGTTTCTTCATCTGATAGGATGGAGATAAATAATCTTCCCCCTCTCTCCCACTGCATTGCTGTGAAAGATAAACATAGCACAAGTTCTTTGAGCTTCCTGGAAGAAGCCTTCAGGCTAGACTCACGGCTTCCCTACTGGAAGGCCTTTGAACAAACCTGTGTCCCCCATTTCTTTGTCACTAGAGTGGAGATAAATAGCCCTCCTCGCTCTCATTGCAAACCGTGAGTGAAAGATAAGCATCGCAGAACGAGTCCTTTGAGCTTCCTGCAGGAAGCCCAGAGTTGATGATCGCCCCGGGGGCTTCTGTGGTTGTGGGATGAGTAATGATGATGCCAAGGTCGAGTCTTTTTGCCTTGTTCCCCTTGACCCAGAGGGACAGCTCCTTGACGAAGGCCGCTGTGTGAAAAGTGCCGAGTGTTCCTGCGTACATTCTGGGAAGCGGTACCCTCCGGGCGCCTCGCTCTCGAGAGACTGCAACACCTGGTAATTGGGGCCGAGCAGTGTGGTCTGCGAGAGCTGCCCGGGTCTGTGGGAGGGGCAGCTGGGCCGGCAGGGGCAGTGAGGGCACCGGCAGGTAGAACAGGACCTGGCCTGGGCTGGGGGTGGTTTGGGGAAGGGTGTGGAGGCTGATGATGGGGAGCAAGGATTATATACAGATCGGCCTGGATGAGGGGAGCTGGGGGTGGTGGTGAAGGCCCCTTCGCATGCAGACAACATCTCTAGCTTTCCCCCCAGCCATGCTTTAATAAGTGACTCTCTCTCCCTGTTGCCTCTGCTTTGCTTGAGCTGTTTCCTCCAGAAGCCCCTCTGGTGTTCCCTGGGCTGGGTCTGTCTGTCCCCTGCAAACGGGGAGAGGAGAACGCCTCCAGACCTCTTCGCTGGCTACCTTTCCCTACTGGGCAGTCTTGCAGGAGTCTCAAGGGCTGCCCAGCATGGGCCAGGGTGTTACCCCTGTCAGCAGCCCGCCCTTCCTCCGGTCTTCTACCAGCTGTGTGTGTGTACGCATATGTGTGTGCGCGCGCGCACGCGTGTGTATGTGGGGTGTGTGTGTGTGTGTGTGTGTGTGTGTTTGGAATTTGACTTAGTGCCTGGGTAGACCCCCTAGGTTTCCCTCTTCTTCTATCTGTCTGTTGGGGTTTCTTCCCCTTGGCATTGTCTCCATGTCTCTGTGGCCAGAGCCCCTTCCTGTATACCTTCAGCCTCATGAAGCCCCCTCAGGCGTGAGCGCCTTTCTTCTCTCAGACCTCTCCCCTGGGGCTGTGGGGTGGGCAGTGCACTCCCTAAATCCATTCAGGGATGCCTGCGTTTGCAGACCCACCTGTAACCCGCGCTTCTCTCCCCAACAGCATTTGCCGAAACAGCCAGTGGGTCTGCAGCAACGAGGAGTGTCCAGGTAGGTGAGCTTCCCTCCCCTCTGCCCTCCTCCCAGTGGAGAGGTACAGCCTCCCTTCCTAGACTTGGGAGGACCACTTGGCCAGGCAGGGAAAGGTGGTCTCTGCACAGGTTGGATGCAACCCCCGACCACAGCTCCAGTGCAGAACCAGCTGTGCTAACCCTCTCCTCCCGGGACCAGGAGAGGGAGGTCCCCCAGCAACCGAAAGGGGAGACTGCACCTGGGAACCCTTTTCTTGTCCTTTTCCCTTCACCTGTTTGCCCAAAGGATTACGGTTGAACGTGCTGTGAAAACTGCAAGGTCACAGGTGACTCAACAAAGATGAAGCAAATTCCTTGGAAAATTAAGAGGAAGAAGGGCCTGGTAATTCCTTAAGCTAGAATTGAGAAATTTCTGGAATTTTCTGGAATGCCTTATCCAAAGATCTTGGGAGGATCCAAGAGCTAGGAAAACCAGGTCACTCAATGATCCCTCCTACGCTGTCCCTGCCCTGGAAAATCTATTTAGGAAAAGTTTCCTTATAATTTCTGCCCTTTACTTTCTCCTCTGTTTAGCCCCAACTCTATTCTATCTACTGCAAATTTTACCCATTCAAAGCTCCCTCTGCCTCACCTTCCCGATGACCCTGGCTCTTCTCCTGATGCTTCTCCCCTTTTGGTCAGTCGTGTGATGTTCGCTATGTGTTAGGCATGGTGTTCAGTACTTTACATGTGTTACATCATCACCACAACCTATGAAGAAGGTGCAATTTATTCTCATTTTACAAAGGAGGAAACAGATCCAGAGAGGTTAAGTAACTCACCCAAAGTCACACAGCTGCTATGAGACAGAGACAAGATTCAAACTCACAACCACCTGACTTCTATTTTGCCTTTCCCTTTACTCTCCTTCCTAATGCTCGATCCATCCCTTTGCAGGAGGATCATTGCCATCGTTCATGAGCCCTGGAGAGGCCCCATGCTTAGTTAAAGACCATCTCAGCCTCATTCAAAGGCTGGATACTACTTTGGGATCCCCATGTTTGTAGATTGCAATAAAAGACTGCAAGGCAAATAGCCAAATGATAGGCTCCCCTCCTGTTGGCCCCAAGAGACCACATTGGCTTTGGTGGGCTGGCAGGAGGTTGAGCTTACATACCTGGGATCATATTTGGGGTCTGTGGCTTTAGAATCAGGACTTATCCAGTGCCCACTATACTGGGAAAATTCTGGAACTAGATGGAAACTAGATGGAAAGTGGGCCCCAGGACTTACTCAATTAGTCTGGCCCAGGGATGGCCAACCAGCCGTTTATCTTCTGTGCAGTTCTTGAAGGAAGCACAAAGAACAAAAGATGCTCTTGTAAGTGGTATCAGTGCTCCAATTTAACATAATCATACCCTGTGAAAGACCTAAAGAGTCATTTGAAAGCCATGAGGTCAATGTAATGGACCTGTGAAAAAACTTTTAATATCTAGATAATAAGCATTTATTGTATAAGATCTATGAGGTACAGTGGGTGGAATTAGGAATTTAGCTTACTGTGTTTTGTCAGATTGACTACTAGATTAGGAATTCTTAATAACAACTTCCTATAGGGAGGGCCTTCCTTCCATGCATCCATCCAACCATTCATCCATCCATCTATCCAATCACCTGTCCAACCATCTAACCATCCATCCATCCATCCATCTACCATTTAATCATCCACCCAACCACCTAACAATCAATCCAGCCATCCAGTCATCCATCCATCTACCCATCCATCCATCCACCCATCTGTCCATCCATCCACCTACCCATCCGTCCATCCATCCATCCATCCATCCATCCATCCATCCACCCATCCATCCATCCATCCATCCATCCATCCACCCATCTGTCCATCCATCCACCTACCCATCCGTCCATCCATCCATCCATCCATCCATCCATCCATCCATCCATCATGTATCCATCCAACAATTATTTAAAAACCCACTGTGTACATGATGGAATGCTTAGTCTGGAGTAGACAATGTAATCCCCTAGTCTTCAATTCAAAATTTGGGTGGTAACTTTGCTGAGGATGCACGAAATTTTCTTGATGCCTTGATGGGAAGAGAGCTAGTTCCAACTCTGAGGTCTACTGAGTGGTTTGATATTGTGCCAACACAACCAATAACCTCTTGCTCTGCACGTTCAAAGCCCTGACCCTCTTCTTCTAGATCTGGAGCTTAGTTGGTCCTTGCCTCCCTGTCCATTTCTACCTGTAGCACACAGCATATTTCTACACCTGCCGAAAGTCAGCTGGCAGGGGGGCTGTCTTATCTCCCAGGGTGAAGATTGCTGGCAGAGCTTCTGATGGGAAGGTTCTGGAAGGGGATATGTCTGGCTCTGCTAGTAAAGCAAAGAGCAGGCTGGGGCTTCTCTGTAGTCCCTGGAGGAGCTGACATTGTGATTCTTAGAAATAGAGATCTGGGTTTTGATTCCCTGGAGTAAGATGAGAGTGTACTAGTTGTCTATTACTGTATAACAAAGGGCCCCCAAACTTAGCAAACAACAAACATTTATTATCTCAGAGTTTCTGTACGTCTGGAATCTGCGTGTGGCTTAGCTGGGTACCTCTGGTTCAAGATTTCTCATGAAATTGCAGTCAAGTTGTTGACTGGGGCTGTGGTCTCATCTGAAGGTTCCTCTGTAGTGAAGGGAATCACTCGGAAGCTCACTCATGTGGTGGTGGCCAGGCCTTGGTCCCTCACCTTGTGGATCTCCCCTTGGGGCTGCCTCATGACATGACAGCTGGCTTCCTCTAGGGTGAGTGACCTCAGAGAGAATGAGGCAGAACAGCCAAGACAGAAGCCACAGTCTTTTAAAAACCTGCTCTCCAAAGTGACATCTTTCACTTCTGCTGTATTATATTTGCTAGAAACAAGACCACACGTCCAGCCTGCGTTCAAGGTGAGGGCATCACACAAGATGTGAATACAGGAGGTGGGGACCATGGAGCGGGGGGACCTTAAAGTCTACCTAGCACAGAGAACCTCATGTTTGGGAGTGGGAGGGAGAAAACAATCACTGAGGAGAGCATCGGTCTGTATGGAGAGCGGCTGGAGCGTCTGTTACGGGCTCCTCAGGCCTTCACTGCTCCTGGCACACCTCTGTTCTGGTTAGGATTAGGGCAGCCCCAGGTGCCTGGGGCTCTGCTAATTTAGCTTCCACTGAATCATAAATGTTTGGTTGGGCTCAATGAGGAAGGAGCATGCCTGTTAATAGGGACTATTCCTCAAACAAATACAGCTGTGGTGACAGAATTTCAAACTCCTGGCGGAAGAGTGTGGAAGATACTCTGCTGGAGCTGGGAAGTTTATTTGAGGCCCAAGTCCTATGAACGTGGAAAGGTAGCGTGGTCCTGGGCCTGGGAGCGTGAGCTGTGGACTCAGCCTGGTAGGAGTTCCAGTTCCACCGCTTACCAGCTGGGTGACTTTTGGCAAGCTGCTTAACCACTTGCAGCCTCAGTTTCCTCATCTGTCAAATAGGATGATAACAGCAGCTTCATCCCATGAGAGCTGTGGTTACTTGACACACAGCAAGTACTCAGTAAACATTAGGTGTTTTCATCGTCACAGCCACAGCTGTTTCATTAAGCAGGGTTAGAGAAGGATGGAGACACGAAGGAGTCCGGGATGGGGAGGGGTGGTGCAAAGCAGGGTGTGGCTGGGACAGGTGGGGCACGAGGCAAGACAGAGCCTGAGCCTTCCCTGGGCTTGGTGGCATGGAGGCCCACGTTGGGGTTCCTGCAGTCTCACCAGACCTCCTTCAGGCCAGGCCACGCGTCGCCTTTTCCTCTGCTTTCTCCACGTCCAGACCTGGATGTACCTGTGCTCCTGGGCACTTGCCACGTGTGCCCAGTATCCCCATGAAATGAAGCTTATTGGAAACGGCAGCCACCCCATACGGCAGTACTGGCCGGTGTCAAGTACTATGAACTCTGGAGTCTGACGGAACGCCCACGTTCAAATTCCTCTTGGGCCACTCTGGGGCCTTGGGCGAGATTTTCTCTGTGCCTCAGTTTTCTCTTCTGTAAACTGGGAATAATAATGCCAGCCTCACCAGAGCAGTAAATGAGGTAGTGCCCATAGAGCACTTAGAAATGCGTCTTGCATGTTTGGTTGAGATTATATTAGTGTGATTCAGAGGCAGGCTTTGGTGAACATTTATGCTGGGAGGAAGCCTGAGTTGCTTTGCAGAAGGCCTGTGGGCTGGCCTTTCTGTAGCCGCATGGAAAAGGGTAGAAGCCAGTGAGCTGAGCAGAACAGCTCCATGGAGACTCCTTTCCTGCGAACAAAGGGGCTTATTTAGAAGAGGTAACATGTTTCCATAAATGAGAGACTTTTTTTCTCTTCTTTTTTCCGTGAGGGAGGATTCTTATTCATGTAGTGGACTCGCTTTAACTCCTGGCTGTTCTTGGTTTTATGCTATTTGCTATTTTAAGAATCACCTGCCTTGCACGCATTCACCGAACTTTTATTGCCCACCTGCTGTGTCCAGTGGTGGCCAGCGGCTTGTCAGGCTGCCTTTTGCTGACCAGCTGGCTGGGAATGTCTTGGGCATCCTCTTGGCAGAACTTGGGCATCTTGGGGACCTCTGGGCAGAGCTTGGGCGAGTGTCAACATGTGGCCCATTCTTCTGGCTCCTGTTCCAGCTCCCGGGCCCACGGCTCCCTAGCACCTCACTCAGCTGTCTTCCTGGGTTTCCCGTGTGGTCAGCCCCATCCCTCAATTGTACCAAGGAGATAAGCTAAATATAATACAGAATTTAGATTTCTGATTCCCGAGAAACTCCAGAATGCCAATCAGGGGGAGGTCAGAGCAGGAAATCAGATCAGAGGATTAGATTCTGACCCAGAAGTTTTGCTTTCGAATGTTTGCATATTTTCTCGTTGACCCCTCTTTTCCTGAGCATTGTCAGAGATAATGCAAGTTCAATTTCTTACTCAGATAAGAGTGCTGTTGAGAAAACAAAGAGAGGTTGGGGGAGGAATTCCCACCCATCGCACTGCAATGGGGTCAAGACATGTGATACAAAGGGCCGTGTCATCCTGTTTGTAGAATGATGGTGGCTTCCGAAAAATAGCCATTTTAAAAAGACTTTCTTGTGACACCCGTGGATTTGGAATTCCACCGGGGCTACAGTCAGTCGGGATGACCCTGGCCCCTAACTCATTGCCTGTTCTGCTCGGACTTCCACAAACAGTGACCCGTCACTCGTGCCCTTCTTGTGGGGCAATGCAATGGGGAGGCACGATCTGCTTCTACTCACACTTCTGACACCACATGTGTGTGTGTTTCCCCCCGACAACAACCAATCCTCTGACTTTCTGGACACCACCCGGGTGTCCTACAATTCAGTTCAGTTCTGACCCTGACTACCCAGAATTAGCACAGACCCCGCAGGTGAAGGGCTCCGTCCACGTGCTCCTGCTTCTGATGGCAGCTATGATAATCGTTAGAATGGCTCACAGAACTCAGGCAAACACTTTACTTACTATTACTGGTTTATTACAAAAAATATTATAAAGGAGACAAATGACCAGCCAGATGGAGATGTACACAGGGTGAGCTCTGGAAGGGTGCTGAGCACAGGAGCCTGTGTCCCTGTGGAGCTGGGGTGTCCTACATGTAAATATGTTCACCAAACCGGAAGCCCTCCCAACTCTGTTGTTTAATAAGCGTTTTTACGGAGGTTTTACTATATAAGCACGACTGATGATGATTATTTTTTTTAAGATATTTTTGATGAGGACCATTTTTAAAGTCTTTATTGAATTTGTTACAATGTTGCTTCTGTTTTATGTTTTGTTTTTATGGCTGCCAGGCATGTGGGATCTTAGCTTCCCGACCAAGGTTGAACCGAAGTCCCAACCATTGGACTGCCAGGGAAGTCCCTAAGCCTGGTTGATTATTAACTCAGTCTCCAGCCCCTCTCCCTTCCCTGGAGTTTGGGGGATGGGACTGAAAGTCCCAACCCTCTAATCATACTTAGGTCTTTCTGTAACCAGTTCCCATCCTGAAGCTCTCGAGGGACCCGCCAAGAGGGGCTTCATTAGAACAAAAGGTGCTCCTCTCACCCAGGGCATTCCTAGGGCACTAGAAGCTCTGTGTCAGGAATCAGGGACGAAGACGTGTATATTTCTTCTTATCACAGAAGATGATGCTGGTGAGGACGATCTGGGGCCTCCCTATTTTCTCCGAATTTCTCTGGGCTGAGTGTGCCCTCCTGGCCCACGCCATCTTAGAAGGGGTTAGTTGCTCTGGGCACCAGGCAGAGGGACACTCACTGTAACCTGGGGCTACTCGCCCTCCCCCTGCCTTCCAGCACATACCAAGGGCAGGGCCACACCTGGACCCAAAGCCGGTCCTGCCCCTCCCCCCCACCCCCCCCACCCCCCCATGCCTGCTGTGTCTTTCAGTGCAAATCTGGGCATGAGGTGGCAGGCAGGGGGCCGATGGGGCTTGTCTTTGACAGGTGGACAGCTGGAACCCCTCTCAGGCCTCTGGGGACCCCTGGCATCAGCCCCTGGAGATGGGTCCAAGGGGGACTGGCTGTAGGACCCTCCTGGGGGGAACTTGGGGTGCAGAGCAGAGAGGTGCTGTGGAGGACGATTCTCTGCTGTTTGGAGGCCGGGGGCACTGGGAGGGGAAGGAGGGCCCCTGCTTTATGGAATGGCTGTGGTGTGTGTCTGCTTTGCTTTCTCTATAGAGTAGAAGGCAAGGAGGAGAGGAAGCAGGTAAAGGGAGCCTGGGGAGGGTTCCAGATGCGGGCCTCGGCTTCAGTGGGTCCACTGTGGGCTGAGCTGGGATTGGGCCAGTGGGGAGTCACTGGCGGCATTAGCAAAGCCCCCCTCCCCCAGCACGGACGACCTGTGGTCCGAGGTGCACTGGGCCAGCACCACGGGCTGGCACTGGGGCCTGGGAGGACGGAGTAGCTGTCGTGTGGGTGCGCGTCGAGGGCTCGAGCGGCAGGGTGATGCCAGGGCATCCTCGCACCCATCCCCAGACGCGTCAGCTGGCTCAGGCAGTGGTGGGAACATGGGCAGATGGGGTCCTGGGCCCCCATTGGCCCCAGCTGAAGTCACAGCATGGATTTGCCCAGGAGGAGGCAGGAGGAGGCCTGAGGGCCGCCCCTCGGCTGGCGAAGGGGTGAGGATTGGGTCCTGGCCCCTGCACTGCTGGGCTCCCCCTTCCCCCATCACTGCTCTGGGCGGCCTTTCTGCCCTCTTGCCCTCAGGGACTCTCGTGGAGGGCGGAGTGCCCACAATGGCAGCGCAGAGAAAGGCCTCTGCAGGCCCGAGGCCCTTGGCCCCAGCAGAGCCAGAACCTGGAGCGGCCGTGGGGAAGGGCTGGGGGCCACGGTGAACCCAGAGCGCAGAGCCGGAGCCACAGGTTCTGGTCTGGCTCTGCCACTCCTGGGCTGTGGCTGTCACTCCCCTGAGGCGGGAACTGACCCACCCGGCCCTGACCTCTCAGGGCCAGAGGAGTGGCGCCTGAATAGAGTCCTCCTGTGGAGCCCCTTTATAGGCTGCGGTGAGGGGCACCCCCAGGAGGTGCCCTGCTGGGACACCCGCTCTCCCCTCCCCTGTGCCCCAGGGGACCCTCTGGGACACCCGCTCTCCGTCCCCCAGGGGCGTGTCTCATCACAGGACAATCCCACTTCAAGAGCTTTGACAACAGGCACTTCACCTTCAGTGGGATCTGCCAGTACCTGCTGGCCCGGGACTGCCAGGACCACACCTTCTCCATCATCATAGAGACGGTCCAGGTGAGCCTCGCCAGGCAGCCCCAGGGCAACCGCGGGGGTGAGGGGGGCAAGATGGCTCCGTGTGCGCGGCCTTCCTCTGGACAACTGAGCAAAGGGGAAGACAGACAGGGCGCATGGGGCTCCCCTGAGGACCCTGAGCGCCTGTGGAGCAACAGGCCCAAGGACCAAGGGCAAGCAAGGCCTAGAATCCTGATGAAGGACCAGAGCGGGATGGTGCTGGGCGGTGGGAGGCCTGGGCTTTGGGCCTCTCTGTGGCATAACCCCGGGCCCTTCCCAGAGATGGTTCTGGGACCGGGGAGTGGTTCCGTGTGAGAAGGGCTGCGTGGGTGGAGGGCTTTCCCCGAGTGGATGGGTCGGGGGCTGGGCCGCGGGGCTGGCGGGGATTTGGTGACGTCCCTCGGTGTGCCCCCCTCGGCAGTGTGCCGACGACCCCGACGCGGTCTGCACGCGCTCGGTCACCGTCCGTCTGCCCGGCCAGCACCGCAACGTCGTGAAGCTGAAGCACGGGGGAGGCGTTGCCGTGGACGGTCAGGACATCCAGATGCCCCTCCTGCAAGGTGGGTGCCCTCCGCCCCCAAGGCCCCGCCCAGCTCACCCTCAGCGCCCCCGCCCCTCGGCAGTGCTCGCTGCCGCCTCTTCTGCGCAAATGTGCAGGAGAGCTAACTCTGGAGGGCAGGCTGGGCGTCCTGGCCTGCCTCCTGCAAGAAAGGAAGGCTTCCTGGAGGAGGAGGAGCAGAAGAAGCTGGCTGGGGGCGGGGTGGCTGTTGATGGGTCAGACCCCAAGATGTCATGGGGCAAAGCCAGATGACCCCGTGACCTGTAGGAAAATCTACCTGTTCAGTGACTTTGCCAGGTTGTTATGCGCCATTTTGCACAGCCTATTTCCAACCTTCACCCTCAGAGGGGCTCCCTGACGCCTCCCCTCTTCTTCTTCTTCTTCAAGACCACTGGCCAGCCCATGGCCCATTATCCCGGCTTTGCACATGGTGAACTTGAGGGTGTCTATGTGTGTTAATGCTATGTGTGTCTCTCCGGGGAAGAGGTATGCCTCCTACCTCTTCCCAGAGAAAACTGCCGTTTCAGCTGTGCGCAGAGCACCAGTCAGCTGTGAGGACTGAGTAACTTAGCCTGGAAGCGTGTGCAACAGCAGAGGGGCCCAGGAAGTGCTCAGGGGTTGGGGGTTCAATGGGAAACGGACCCAGGCTCAGGGCACCTGCCTCAGCTAAGGATAGAGGAGCCTCTGCTTCCCCCTTGTGGCAGTACAGGGAATGTCAGGCTACAGCAGGGATAGATATGGAGGTGCCTTCCTGGGGGAGCCCAATTTGCACTACACCCACCCTGATCACCTTGCCTCTGAGACACCCCCCCCCCCACCTTAAGCCTCATGGACATCCCCAGCTGCCCCCTAACTCACTGCTTTCATTGCTACAGTCCTTTGTGAGATACCCCATCTTTCCCTACGATCCATCTGCCTGCCGCTCTCCTGCCCTCTCCCCAACTTAGCCTAAATCCCGTCCTTGCTGGGTTCCAGGTGACCTCCGCATCCAGCACACCGTGATGGCCTCCGTGCACCTCAGCTACGGGGAGGACCTGCAGATAGACTGGGACGGCCGCGGGAGGCTGCTGGTGAAGGTAGGCGCCCTCCTGAGCACGGCCACCCTGCAGCCAGACCTTACAAAGTCCCCGTTGTGCTCTGGGGGGAGAGCTCAAGGGTGGGAGGGGAATTCCTTTCTCCCCCGGCCCTGCGCCCCCAGAGCGAGGAACAGGCCTCTCTGTGTATAAGAGGCTGGTGTTTGCTGTCTGGATGTCCCTTGTTCACCCCGGGAGTTCCCGAGTGCTGGGCTCTGGTACCCCAAGGGGTGTCCAGCCTGGGTGGGCTCATGCGGGGCTGGGGAAGCAGTTGATTTGCTGCCCAGGCTCCTGGCTGCAACAAGGCCTGGAATCAGGGGGTGTTCCCCGGGGCGGGGCGCCCACAGTGGGACTCACAGCCAAGACCCTGTGTCGTGTACCCACTGCCTGTGGAAGGTTGTCCTGGGAACTACCAAATCCCTGCCGTGGTCCCGGGGCCTCTGCAGCCTAGGGGCCGCTTCCTCTGCTTCCTGTGGCCCTAGAGTCATGCTGGGAGGGGGAGCCATATATTTCACAGGGCTTCCAGATACACTGTTTCCCTCTGGAAATTTCCCTGGAAGGTATTGTCACTGCCATTTCATAAACGAAGCAAGCAAGGCTCGTGGGGGCTGGGAGACGCGCCCAGGACCGCGCACCCGGTCAGCTCCCCGGGCAGCGCCGCCCCCAGCAGACCAGCGCTTCTCACTCTTAGGTCTTCAGATGCCTTTGCACGCTTCAAAAGTATGGAGAACCCCGAGATCCTTTACGGAGGTTATAGCCATTGATATTTACCAGATTAGAAATTAAATCAGAGACATTTATTAATTCATTAAAAAATAACAATAGTAAAGCGACTACACATTGATATAAACATTAAAAAATCTGTTTTCCGAAACAAAATTAGGTAGTGAGAATACCACTGTTTTATGTTTCTGCAAATTTCTTTAATGGCTGGCTTAATGGAAGACAGCTGGAGTCTCATCTGCTTCTGGGTTCAATCTTCTGCAATATTACATGTCAAGCAGACTCTGGAAAAGTCCACTGCGCACTTGTACAGAATGAGAGGGGAAAAGCCAAGTAACGTTTTCGTGTGATTATGAAAATAGTTTTGGCCTCGTGGACCCTTTGAAAGGGTCTCAGGGATCACCCCCTACCATGGGTCCCATGTCCACACTTTGAGAACCCCCGCCCTGAATACATTAGGATCCCTGGAGTGTCCCCTCCTGCTTCCAGAGGTTCCGTGTTCCATAAGCCCTCGGTATGATCCCGTGATGGGCGCCTGGGGTGTCCTCGATGACATCCTGGTGGTCTCCTTCCTCGTGATGTCATGTTCTTTCTTTCTCTTGTCTTTGAAGACCCTGAGAAAGTTCCAAATTAACGCCTTTTTTTTTCTTTTATAAAAAATAAAACTATGACCACACACTATAGAACATGAAGGTTTTTGGAGATCTTATCAACCCCTCAAGTACAGTTGGAAATAAAGACCCTATCTTTTCTGGAGCAGGAAAGTGACTCCCAGTCAGTTGGTTACAGAGTGAGAGCAGAACTTGGGTCTCCTGCGCCCTGGTCTTCAAGGGCGGTGCCCCTGTCAGCCGTCCCACTTTCTCAGGCATCTCCCACCACACCGAGAGGGTCTTGATCTGTCAGGTGCCCCTCCCCGCCTTCAGCAGGCACATATATCTTGGTCTTGTCTCGGGTGGCTGACCTCCCTGCCCCAGGTTTATCTGTCTCCTCTGAGGAGAGAAGGGGCACTTGTTTCTGTGGGAATGAGATGCAGGGTTATCTCTGGGGCTGCGTTTGGTCAGTTTGGCTAAAGAGAAGAAGCCTTCCCTGGTCAAGACTCAGGACAGGGCAGACGACCCCGGGGCCTGGGGAATGCGCTATGTGTTTCGGCTGGAGGAGGAAAGGGGGCGTTTGTGGATGGGGTGGAGGGAACGTGTCCCCATGCTGACCCCAGGGTTTGTGGGGACCACCGAGCTGAAGACCCCTGCTGGAGGTTAGGACGCCAGGGAGCGGCAGGGCGGGGCCCCCACCCCCCGGGAGGCAGCAGCCAGATGAGGTGGGATGAGGGGCTGCCAGTGGCTCCCCGGGGGGGGCACGGGTCCCGAGGTCCAGGCAGCGGGGCCCTGCTGGCTGTGACGCAGGCGCAGCTCGGCATTAGGCCAAGCGGAGTAGAAGGGACTCTGACACTTTTCATCCTGTCAGAAGTGACGCTGCTATTTCAGATAGCAGATAGCAAGTGCGTTCTCCAAGTCCCTGATCTCGGACAGTCGAGGCACTGCGGGCCGGGAGGAGGGCAGCCTGGCCTGGCTCCCACCAGCATGCGCACCCTCCTAACCCTTGCTGAGCCAACCTCTGAGACAAGTCCCTGGGACGGAAGGAGACAGGCTTAGAGAGTGGGGGAGGGTGGAGGCGGCAGACCCGGCGGGTGTGCCCGAGGTGAGCTGGGGAGCCTGAGGTGCTCAGGGCCTGAGAACTAGGAGGGAAGACAGTGGACACTGAGACGGGGGTGAGGGGACAGACACCTCCCTGGCTTCACTGCTTTGCCGGGGCTGGCCTTGGGTGTCAGCGTCCGGAGGGGAGCCTCGCTCACTCACGGATCCGTCCAGACACTGTTCAACCATCCACGCACCGAACTGGTGGCCGAGGTCCAACAGTGAAACAAAGCGGACCAGAATCCTGGCTTCGTTTAGTTTAAATTCTGATGGGGGGAGACGCACAGTAAGCAGACCAACAAGGAAATTGTGTCACGTGTTAGAAGGTGATAAATCCTGGCGAGGGAGAGAGAGGGAAAGCAGAGGAGGGGCAGGAAGTGCTGGGCGGGGAGGACTGACGTTCTCACTGCGAGGTCAGGGGAGGGCTGGTGCCTGATGCGCCAACGCTTGCTGTTTGTCAAGCAAACGAGGAAACGCTACTCCATCCTCCTTCTTATTAATGATATTTACTTGGGTACAATTTGTACGGGTTTGGAACCCGCACTAGCTTGTTCATCCTGCATCATGTCAAGTCAGAGCTGGAAGGGGCTCCAGGAGATGACCTCACAAAGCCCGGCCCAGCAGGTATCAGAACACAGGGAGGTTCCGTAGCCACAGTTTAACCCTGGTAAATTGCAGAGCAAGAGTCAGGGCCCTGGGGTCCCAGCTTCTGCTCCAGTTTGAACCAGGACCCCCCTCAGTAGACACCAGCAGATGCCCCTGGCCATACCGTGTGAGAGACAGGCTCGACTCCCCAAAACGTTCCTGAATGTGCATCCCGGACTCAGAAGCAGGAGAACAAGCCACGTGCCGGTGGCCTGCATCCCCCGCTGCTCACCCTCGCAGGCTGCCCCCGGGTCCTCGCTGACCCCACCTCCTCTGATCATGATCACAACCCCCGGGGTCCTCTTGGCTCGGGGCCTTTTCTCCAGTGATGCTCAGTGGCCAAGTCAAAATCAAGAAGTTAGGAAGGGGGACGGTGGCTGAGTGTTTAAGAATCCGCCTGCCAGTGCAGGGGACACGGGTCCAAGCCCTGGTCCAGGAAGAATGAGAAGCCCGTGCACTGTAATGAAGAGTAGGCCCTGCTCGCCGCAACTAGGGAAAGCCTGTGCACCACAACGAAGACCCCATGCAGCCAAAAAAATAAATAAATAAAATAAATAAATTTATTTAAAAAAAACAAAAAGAAGTTAGGAAGATGTTTTTCTTTGTCACCCAATGTACGTTCTAAGAAGAGTTGCACCGTAACAGCTCAGCCTGCTTTGCCCATGTGTGTGGCAGAGATAAGTGTGCAAGAAAGGGGCGCTGGCTTTGCACTCCATGCCCCTGGGCATCTCCTCTGACAGGCAGGGTGACGGAGCTCTGCCCGTCCACTGGTCGCAGCTCTGTGACCTCAGGCAAGTTGCTGTCCCTCTCTGTGTCCCTGTCTTTAAGTGACAGGATAATCTCTAAACCCTTTCCTGCAGGACAGGTCTCTGACTCAAAGGATTTAAGAGGGGGCACGGAGCTGCTGGTGAAGATACTGCAGTTCCCGTTTTCTTTTCTTTCGCAGCTTGGGGCTTAGCTGAGGTTTATTAAATTCATATTTATTTTTCACCTGGGGATCGCTTTTGATGAAAACCATCTCATGAGACCAAGGAGGCTGCGGCTGCTTTGGCGGCTGCTCCAAGGTGGTCTGTCCCCCGCAGCTGTCCCCGGTCTACTCGGGGAGGACGTGCGGCCTGTGCGGGAATTACAACGGCAACCAGGGGGACGACTTTCTGACGCCCGCGGGCCTGGTGGAGCCCCTGGTGGAGCACTTCGGAAACTCCTGGAAGCTGCGTGCGGACTGCGAGGACCTGCAGAAGCAGCCCAGCGACCCCTGCAGCCTCAACCCGCGCCTGAGTATGTGAGACCTGGACTGGGGGCCCCCGGAGCCCCGAGCTCCCTCGGGTTCCAGTGCATTCCATGGACGGTGCGCCCACCGTGGAGGGAGGGGCAGGCGCGCCCCCAGAACCCTGAGATTCCCCCAGGTTCCAGTGCATTCCGTGGACGGTGCACCCACCCTTGGGGGGGGGGCAGGCGCGCCCCCAGAACCCTGAGGTTCCCCCGGGTTCCAGTGCATTCCGTGGACGGTGCGCCCACCACGGCGGGGAGGGGCAGGCGCGCCCCCAGAACCCTGAGATTCCCCCGGGTTCCGGTGCATTCCGTGGACGGTGCGCCCACCGTTGGGGGAGGTGGGTCTTTGTTTTCACCATCAGCATTTGATGACCTTCATCTGGATCATTTATTCTTCAAAGTCTCTTTATTGAGCACCCTCCGTGGGCCACACCCTGGGAAACAAAAGAGTAGCCCGTAGTTCTTCCCCTGGACGTTCTCCGTCTCTTGGAGCAGCAATTAAATTATCGTAAGATAGATGCACGGGGCTGGCCATGGGCAGATTCGTCTGCGGTAGCGTCCTCAGGCCTACATCGACTGCCCCCTCTTACCCTCTTACTCATCAGGGAACCGTTTCTCCCTAGGAAATGTGGTTGATTATGTATTTAAGCCATCAGGAAAGTATATTGGCTGCGGAAGAAAAATCGCCATGATTCCCAGACCTGCGAGAATTTGTTTTTACCGCTGCTGCAGCGAGGGAGGGGCGGGGACGGGGATTTCGAGCCGGAGCCGGTGACCCTGGGGTCCGCGCGCGCATCGCCTGCGGCCGCCTCAGACCACGCCGCTCCTCTCCCCACAGCCAGATTCGCGGACGAGTCCTGCGCCATCCTGACGTCGCCCAAGTTCAAGGCCTGCCACGGCACCGTGGGCCCGCTGCCCTACCTGCAGAACTGCCGCTACGACGTGTGCTCCTGCACCAACGGCAGAGACTGCCTGTGCGACGCGGTGGCCAACTACGCGGCGGCCTGTGCCCGGAGCGGCGTGCGCATTGGCTGGCGGGAGCCCAGCTTCTGCGGTGGGTGTCCTCCCCGCCCGCTGCCCTTCCAACGCCACGCCACCTAGCGGGATCCACCCGGATGCCCTGCGGCCTCCGCGCTGGTCCTGTTCAGAGCGCTGTCTGAACGGGCCCAGGGCATCCCCTCCCGTCTCCTCTCCCCGAAGGACGGGGCGATGGGGACGGACCTGTACCTGGAGGGCAAGTTGACCCCCTACCTGGGGGCCTAGAACCTTGGTGTCCCTGCCTGGTAGAGATTTCCTGTGGTCGCTGCCACCTAGCGTGGGATGCATGTAGGGCCGGGTTGAGGAGTCAGTGGGTCCCTGCATCCCTGGAGGATCTGATGAAGTGATGGGAGATGCAGGTACCAATCCTCTGCTTAAAACTTAAGGCAAACCATCGGGGCAGTCCCCGCCCACATCTCCAGCACTGTGTGAAGTCATATAAAGTAGAGTAACATCCTTGTCCCCAGACGACGTGAGAGTCCCACCCTGCACTGTGAGATGCCTGGCACTGGAGTTGGTATCTGCCCCACACTCTGGTCCCTGGTTGGTTGTTACTGTCGCTCTGGGAACATTTGCCCAGTGCCCTGCGTGGTGAGGCTGTAGCAGTGCTTCAGGGCCTCAACCTTCCTTTTTGAGGCACAGACGGAAGCTGCCTCCCTACTAGGTGCCTGTCACACTGAGCGAGAGAATTAGTAGATTAAGGTCGGGGTAACCAAGGAAGGCTTTCTGGAGGCGGTGCACTTGACCAGGCTTTTAAAAGGCACTTTCTTGACAAAAATGTTGTTTCTGTTGGTGGAATAACAGTTGGGATGCGTAGAAGTGAAGGCGTTCAAGGAGGATAAGGTCTAGTGGATACTCCGATTTATAGGGTGAAGTAGATGCGTTTGGAGACTAAAATGTCAGTGGTTCCGACAGAGCAGGAAAATAGGAACTACAAGAAACGGCAAAAGGTCTTAATATCATGTATTTGAAGAGAAGTTTAGGTTTAGGGGCTCTAGAAGTGTCACTCTTTGGGGTCAGATGAGCCAACTTATGATTCGAGTCTAAGCCACTTTATAAAAACAAGAAGCAGAGACGAAGTAAGGACGAAACGGAACAAGTGTTTAGATGTGTGAGGTTGTGCCCCTGTCCCTCTAGCCCTGGGGTGTCACGGGGTCACGGGCCAGCAGCTGGGAGAACTGAGGCTGGGACCTCTCTGGGTAACTTGCTTCGAGTGCTTTACTTCACCCTCCAAAAACCCTTATCAGCATTTGCTGTTCAGAAATTGGGGGCGTAATTTGGAGTAAGTGGCGTCTGTCTGTGACTGTGCTTTGGTGGTCCCCCAGTGTTAGAAATTAGGCATCATCCCTGTGCTACAGCATCCGAGGGGTTTCCTAATTTAGGACAGTCTCCCAGCATGCTGAGGGCTTACCGAAATATTCTTTAAACTTCAGGAGCAGCTGTTCTTAACCTCCACCCAGAACAGAACAAGAGGGGGTGAGCTGACCCCGCAGCAGCGGGCGCTGAGCTTTGTTTAGAGTTTCCTGGCTCCTGAGGCAGGAAGTGTGGGTGGTGGGAAGGACCTGTCCCTGGAGACTTTTAAGGACAAGAGGAGTCTGTCTCTATGAGTTGAACCAGTGAAAACCAGCCAGGTGGTCACGGGTTGTCCCTCTGAGGCCTGAGGAAGGTAGGCGGGATGCCTGGGCTCCTACCTTCAACCTGCACCTCATGTTCCCTTCCTGAGAAATGAACAGACTCCCTAAACCACTAACTGCATCCCCAAGAAGAGGCCACACCCACTGGGGGACACTCCTGGAGCAAGGCCTGATTGCGTAGCTGCTTCGCAGGGTGCTGAGAGGAGAGTCCGGAGAAGCACAGCACATGTTTTGTTTTTTTGTTTTTTTGCGGTACGCGGGCCTCTCACTGTTGTGGCCTCTCCCGTTGCGGAGCACCGGCTCCGGACGCGCAGGCTCAGCGGCCATGGCTCACGGGCCCAGCAGCTCCGCGGCATGTGGGATCCTCCCGGACCGGGGCACGAACCCGCGTCCCCTGCATCGGCCGGCAGACTCTCAACCACTGCGCCACCAGGGAAGCCCACAACACGTGTTTTTCCTTGTAAACTGGTTATGCTTCCTTTGGAAAGACAAGACCATGGGCCTCTGGCAGGCAGGGACCAAGTCTTACTGTCTCTGCATCCCCCAGCCTAGCAGAGCCCCTGCCACGCCGTGGACACATAGTCAACATCTGTTAAACTGATGCACATTACCTCTGGGGAAGAAGGAGCAATTTAACACAGCTCCGAGCCAGCTCCCCAGAGAGAAAAGCCTTCCTGCTCCTCCTGGATGGGGGAAATTGCCCTTTTAGGCGTAGGCTCAATGGATTGAATGGAATTCCCATCTTGATGGCCCAACGCAGTCCCATCTTAATCTGCCTTTGCTCTAAATATTCATCCAATGACCCAGCCTCTCCGCTGGTTCAGAGAAAAGCCTGTGTCTAATGTGGTTAAAACCCCTCCCCTCAAACACCACCCCCGGAGCAGTCGTAGGCAGGGAGGTTGCAGGGCTTGGCCGTTTCTGAGGTTCATGGCCAGGCTTTCCCTTTCCAGCCCCTGTGGAACACAGCCAGCGGGTTTCTGCTGTAGAAATGGCTTCTGACAGGGAGGGGAAGGGTTCTAATGGTCCTGGGAGGAGTGTCCCCAGTGAGATTCTCATTTCTTGGACGACAGCTGATCAGCAACGAGAAAGTGTTGTGAAAGAGCCTAGGACCCCCCCCCAACCCCCCCCCCCCACCCCCCAGTAAAGGATTTCATCATCAGGGTGCTCGCGAGAGGGCCGTGAGTGCAGAGCGGGCTGAGTGCTGGGTCCTCTTAGGAGGGGACCTTTGTCTGGAGCCTGTGGAGCTGGGACTGCATTTCCCCTGTTATCACGAGGGCAATAAAGCAGCAAACATCCACCCTCTGCCAGGCGGGGCTCTGCACTCACTTAACCTTCATAGCGACCCAGGTGGACGTTACTTTTATATTCCAGAGAGGACAGTGCTAGCTAGAGGTGGCACTGGGACTTGAACCCAGGAGTTGGGGATCCGGCGCCCACTCACTCCCTTAGCTGCTTTGCCGCGTTGCCGTGCTTCCTGTCAGCCTGTGTCTGTTGTGCCGTTTCTGTGTGGGAGGCCGGGGGGTGGGGTGAGGGCTGTGGGTAGGTGGATGCTGCCTGCGTTGCTGGGACAGGTGTAAGGGTGTCCCTGCTCTCTGTGACCGTCACGTCCCCAAAGCCTGGTTCCTAGGGGACCATTTCCTTTCTAGAGCATAATGGTTAAGAGCGTGAGCTTTGGGGTCACAGAGAGCTGGGTTCAAATCCTGCCTCGGCCTCTACCTGGGAGGCGTGACCCTGATGAGTCACTAAGTTAAGTTTCAGGTTTCTTACCTGGGGGGGTGGGTGGGGGCGGGGTTGTGAGATCTGATGCACTGAGAGGCAGCCAAGGCATAAAACCCACGGTGAAGAGCAGGGTGTTCAGTGGGTGCTCAGTTAAGGGAGCTGTTATTGTTATTATCATCAGGGAAGAAATGCCCTTGCCCATCCCTGCCAGTCCTTTTGAATATTTACAGCCCTAAAATCCACCAGGATTTCTACTATGTTCCAGGCTTTGAGAATTCAAAGATGACCAAAGCATGGTCCCCCTGGTTAAGCAGAGGAGAAAACGTGTACGTCCGTGATTAGAACAGACGTTCGTGAAAATAAAAACACACTTTTGCTCACAGTGGGAAGAGAAGGCAGTGACTGTACGGATATGACTGGGGATCCCAGCGGCAAGGGGTGGCATCCCCGGTCCTAGAACCACAGTCCTGGTCATCTTAATGCTTCCACTGAGGCTGTCCTTCCCCTGCCCTCTCTCCTCAGCGCTGAGCTGCCCACGAGGCCAGGTGTACCTGCAGTGTGGGACCCCCTGCAACCTCACCTGCCGCTCCCTCTCTTACCCGGACGAGGAATGCACTGAGGTCTGCCTGGAGGGCTGCTTCTGCCCCCTGGGGCTCTACCTGGATGAGACCGGGGCCTGTGTGCCCAAGGCCCAGTGCCCCTGTTACTACGACGGCGAGATCTTCCAGCCCGAAGACGTCTTCTCGGACCATCACACCATGTGGTAAGTCGAGCAGTGGGACTGGGGACCTCGGGAGCGGCAGGGCAGGGACTCGTTCCTCCATGTCCTTCATTTCATGGATGGGTAAACTGACGCCCAGGACAGGCAGTGCCTGTCCAGCATCGCACAGCAAGTCGGGAGCAAAGCCAAGATTTCACCCCGGTCTTCCGACTGCCTTGCTGTGCAGGGCACTGGAGCTCCAGGCTGGCGGCAGAAGTAAGTGACGAACAGTAAGCCAGCTGTCACGTGTGGAGCCCCATTTCTCTGCACTAGGTCTCAGCTTCCCTTTTCTAGAACAAAAGAGGGGAGTTCTCCTTGCCCCGCTCCCCTCAGCCTCCTGTCGGTGTTCTCAGGCGGAAGCACTCGAGCCAGGAGGAGACATACCGTAGCAGCATTGCCTCAAGGGTGCACCACCGTCCTGACTTGCTTCACGCTTTTCCCGAAAAACAGCTCCAGGTCATGCGCGCTTCCTGCTGTCCTTCACCCAGGCCCTTGGTCATGGTCATTCAGCAGGGCTGTCACGGTCGCAGAAGAAATTTGTAACAACATTTACAAACGCCTCATTGGCACCAGTTCTGTCTCAGCGCTGGGCTAGAGATTGTAACCTAAAGATGAACCAGACACAGGATGGGCCCCAGAGAAGCTGACCATCTGTGAGGGAAACCAGTTGAAATGTCCTGATTATGGAAAATTTCAGACATCAAACTGGAGAGAATAGTGTAAGGGGCCCTAATGCATCCAGCCCCAGCCTCCATCATTATCACCACTTCGCCACTCTGGTTTGATCGATCCCTTTCTCCCCTTTTTGGCTGGAATAATTTAAAGAACACCTCAGATATTATTTCATCTGAAAATACTTCAGTATGTATTTCCAACAGAGAAACACTTAAAAAAAGTAAATCTAACCACAATACCATTATTAACCTAAACATTAACCATCATTCCTTCATAACATCTAATATTCAATCCGTGTTCACTTTTTCCTGATTGTCCCCAAATGTCTTTTTACAATTGGTTTGTCCAAGTCAAGATCCAATCAGGGTCTGCACGTTGCATTTGGCATGAAGCTTTTTCTCATCACTCCATTGAGATTAATTTGCCATCCTTCCCAATCTCCTATATCCAAAGTGGGTTGTTGACACTTGTATTAAAACAGTTATGGTCATTGGGCCTGGATTTATGCAAAAATGTGTTAAATCTCCCCTCTAGACTGTGACCTCCTGAAGAGTAGAGACTGTATCTTAGGCCCTGATCCCTAGTAGCTAACCGTTCTGATACAAAGTAGGTACCATTCATGTTTACTGAGATGAAATAACTATATGTGGTAGACTCGCCGTATCAGAACCATAAAAACCCCTGCTCGTTCAGAAAAGGGAAGGATCTCTTCCGCTTGGGAGGAATTGGGGAAGACTCAGTGCAGGAGGTAACTTTTGAGTTTGAGGAGGATTCTACTGGCAGAAGTGAGGTTGAGGGGCTTCCCTGGTGGCGCAGTGGTTGAGAGTCCGCCTACCGATGCGGGGGACGCGGGTTCGTGCCCCAGTCCGGGAAGATCCCACATGCCGCGGAGCGGCTGGGCCCGTGAGCCATGGTCGCTGAGCCTGCGCGTCCGGAGCCTGTGCTCCGCAACGGGAGAGGCCACAACAGTGAGAGGCCCGCGTACCGCAAAAAAAAAAAAAAAGTGAGGTGGAGGGTTTTAGGGGTGGAGCAGCGATCCGGGGACTAAAATGCACAAGGCATACTCATCAGTCACCAAGGTAAGTCCTCTGGGGGAACGTATGTGTGCGTGAGGGAAAGATAAGACTGGGGGGAAGCTGGGACCAGCATCAGGGGTCGGTCTGTGGAAGGTAAGGTGAGGACTGATGCTTGAGCAGTAGGCCGTGGGACCTCGGAGGGTTTGAGCAGAGAGGAAATAGGGTCAAAGTGTAGTTTTAGGGAGTAGGTTCTGGAAGCTGCATGAGTTATGAGGTCAGTTGTGGGAAGATGTTGACATAGTCTAGTCGGAAGGTAAGGCCCTGGGCCAAGTAATAGCAGCAAAGACGCAGGGGGTCAGGAGCTAGAGATGCCGGGAAGGTAAACAGACCAGTGGGATGTTTGGGAGGAGGGGGAGGTGTATTGAAGGTGGTCCCAGGGTTCTGAACTTGAATGCTTGGGAGAACAGCGAGACCAAGAACTGCAAGCGGGCTCTTTGTAGGTGGAGGGAAGATAATGAGTTCGGTTTTGGCCTCGATGACTTTGAGTGACCGAGAGGGCATCTTGGTGAATGAGTGGAACCGATGGCTGGAATTATGGGTTTGGAGCTTGAGTAAGAGATTGGGGCTGGAGGTACCAGTTATAGCCGTGAGAGTAGCTAGGCTTCTAAGAGGCGAGGACCAAAGATGTGAGAATGTTCAGAGGACCAGGGGAGGAGAAAGGGGATCCCATGAGAGAGGCCAAAGAAAATAGGCCAGCGGAAAGGGCAGAACCAGGAGGGGCCCATATCATGGACATGAAGGGAACAGGGGAGTCGTACCATCTTCTGTTGGCTTGGGCATTTGGCCTTAGCCCAGTGGTTGTTTTACCATAGTTGTCGAGCTATAATATTCAAGGTGTTTCTCTCTGGGGCCTTGAAACAACACTGTTAGGCAAGCAGGACTTGCTTTTTTAGTAAGGAATTGGAGGCTTAGAGAGATTATCACTTTCCCAAATCATCCAGCAAGTGGCTGGAACCCAGGGACCCTTGAACTCTTCACGTTACACGAAGAAGAGGCTGTTGAATATGGCGATCAGAAGGTCACAGTGGCCCCCTTGTTTCATAGTGTGGTGAGGAAAGAAGACAGAGGGTAGGGGGCTGGGGTGACTGAGGACAGCAATGCAGCTGGTATTGGTAAAAATAACCAATTTTAGCATATCGGATGCAGAAGGAAGGTTGTGGGGGACAGCAGCTCCTGGGTGGGCAGAGGGCCAGGGGGTAGCCCTGGCTTCAGGCTCTTCTCAGGGTTTGGGCATCAGTGGCCTCTCCATGACGACCTCCTCTTCCCAGCCTCCCCTTCAGGCACCAGGGCTGAAAGCTATAGATCATCTGTTTCTCCACTTCATTTAGAAAATTGGATTTCAGGGAGAATGTGAGCCAGCGGGAACTCGGGACTTGTCTGTGGCTGTTTATTTTTATTCTTTTTAATTAATTAATTTATTTGGCTGTGTTAAGTCTCGGTGGCGGCACACGGGCTTCTCTCTAGCTGTGGCACGTGGTCTCCAGGGCGCGTGGGCTCAGTAGTTGCGGCGAGCGGGCTTAGTTGCCCCGCAGCATGTGGGATCCCAGTTCCCCGACCAGGGATTGAACCTGTGTCCCCTGCATTGGAAGCCGGATTCTTAACCACTGGATCACCAGGGTTCTATTTTTATTTTTATTCTTCTGACAACACACTGAAGAATCAGCACAGCTGGGGCAGGTGTTCGTGATGCCCATGGAAAGGTGGTAGGAAGGTGCAAGCACACGTGACCTGGAGGTTTCTCCAGACCTTTCGTGTGGTGCCCACACAGCCATCGCAGTGGAGTGCTCACTCCAGGGAGGCCAGCTGTGAGCCAGGAGTTGACTTGTGACCTACCTGCAAGGTTTTCTTTTTTTTTAAAGTAAAATTAAGCTTTTTGGTCATGTCCAAATGATAGATAGAACATGGCATTTGGGGGAAGGATCTTTTTAAGCCAGGTGTTAGTTAAAAACCAGAAGTGCAGAATCTGCATGGGCCCAGGGGGGGAAGGGCTGAGTCCCTTGTGCATTCAACAGCTGCTGACTGAACAGCAGTCACGTTAAAAATGTTCAAAATCACTATAATCAGCGAAACGCCAAATGAAGCAATAAACGTTACTGCGTATCTGTTTTACCGGGAAAATTTGAAATCTGAATAATGCCAAGTGTTGGCAGGACCATGGGACATGGGGCCCCTGACCTGCTCCTGGTGGACACAGACTTGTTCACATACTCCCAGGATTGTTTCAAAATCTCAATCTGATTATGTCACATTCCTGCTTGGAATCCTTCCAAACCTTCCCCTCAACAGGCCTTAGGATGAAGGTCAAATCCCTCCCACGGCCTCCCAGGCCCCATGGGATCTGACCTCTGCTACCTGTCCCCTCTCCAATGCCCTGGCTTCCTTTGAATGCTGAAGGTGCTTTGCTCCCTTCAAACCCAAGTCCAGTTGTACCTGAGAGAGCCAGGGGCACAGTCTATGCGAATTGGACATCCACACCTGGTAGTCGCACCTGGGCATACATATTAGAGGTCTTCATGTAGGGTACATGTATGAAGATGTCAATCACAGCCTTGTTTACGGTGGTGAGGAGTGAGGGACAATCTTCCATGGCTTCTACCCTCTTGGATCTTTTTATTTTCTATTTTTTGGCCACGCCACTAGGCATATGGGATCTTAGTTCCCTGACCAGAGATCGAACCTGCTCCGCCTGCAGTGGAAGCTCGGTGTCTTAACCACTGGACTGCCGGGGAAGTCCCTACCCTCTTGGATCTTATAGTCCAGTGGCAGAGAGAGTTGTTAACCAAATAATAACTCAAATGCATGTAAAGTTACAAGTGTGGTAGGAAGCAAAGTATGTGGTCTATGAAAGCTTGAAATGGGGGAGGGGGACAAAGGCGGTTTTGTGTGTGTGTGTGTGTGTGTGTGTGTGTGTATGTGTGTGTGTAAGTAATGTCAGGTCAGAGGAAACAGTGTGTGCAGGAGCGTTTGCATTTGAGTGGGGCAATGCACCTTCAGGATGAAAAGAAGGCCAGGGGGATGGATGGGGGACGGGTAGCAGGGCTCAGACCCTGTGGAACCTGGGAGGCCATGGGAGGGGTTTGACCTTCATCCTAAGGCCTGTTGAAGGGAAGCTATTGAAGGATTCCAAGCAGGAATGTGACATAATCAGATTTGGGTTTTGCAAAGATACTTGGGCTGCCACGAGGTATGTGTTTTGGAGGGAGGTGAGGAGAGATGCAGGACATCAGTCGGAAGGCTTCTGCACCATCCAGGTGATGGGGGTGGGGCTCAGCAGTGGAGATGGAGGTGGCTGTAGCTTCCAGCGATATTCAAGCCACCAAGCCCAGGGCTTGGGGATGCATAGGGTGTAGGGAGTGGGGAGAAGGCAGTGTCAGGGCTGAGCCCTGGGTTTCCGGTTTGTGAAACTAGATGGATGGTGGTTTCATTCGAAGAATCCAAGCCCCGGGGGAGAATTGGCTTTGGAGGGGGGACAGTGAGCTCAGTTTTGGGCACACTGAGCCACACAGGTGGTTATCACATAAGCATTTCAATACGTGGATCTTAAGTTCAACAGAGATCGGAGCTGCTGATGTGAATCTGTGAGTCCTCTCTGTAGTTGAGGCTGGACTTGCAAATGGTACACACAGTAGGAGGAGGAGAGAGGGGCTGGATGAGTCCTCAGGGGGGCGGAGCTACAGTGAGCCGAGCAACCAGCAAAGTGGGAGGAAAACCAGGAGGGATGTTTTGTTTTCTTTTTGTAGAAGAGGATGGAGCAGGCAACAGGGATGACTAATGTGGAAGGAGGTGAAGTAAGAAAAGAAGTGAAAACAGTTGCCTTGGGTCCAGTGGCGTGGAGGTCACTGGTGGCCTCAGCAGCTGCGTTTCAGCCAGGTTATGGGATGGGAGCCTGGCCGGAGGGGGCAGAGCGCCCTGCGGGAGGTGGGGAATCCCTCTAAGTCAGGCTGTGACCTCCTCTCTGCAGCTACTGTGAGGATGGCTTCATGCACTGCTCCACGAGTGGAGCCCCGGGGAGCCTGCTGCCCGACTCGGTCCTCAGCAGCCCCCTGTCCCACCGCAGTGAGTACCACCCCCAACGGGCTCTCCTCTCCCTCTGCTCAGATGGTGTGGGTGAGGGACTGGCTGCATTCAGGCATGCGTTTGTGTGTGTGGCTTCCAGGCCCGGAGGTGCCTTTGCATGTACACATCCCAGTGGTTGAGGCAGGAGGAGTTGAATTTTGTGATGGGGAAAGACTGAACTGCCTGCAGGATGGACAGGGAGATCCCTCTTCTGCCCATGGCGACCTTAACCCAGGGAGCAGCTGTGGGTACAGTGGTCCTTCACGGCCTCATTTTACCGAGGGACACGGTGACCGGAACACCTCTTTAGAAAGCTTCTCTGGTGGATTTGAGACAGAGGAGTTTGGACTCGGTGCCCTCAGTTTGAAGGTCCTAATAGGTGCAGCGCTGTTCAAGGACAAGGCACAGGAGGGAGAACTGGTGGGACCATAGTCCACGTTTGTGGGTCAGAAGGACCCAACATCCTTGCTTAGAAAGGACCCTCCTGGTAGGGGGGAGCGAGATGCCCTTAGGCAGATAAATGGGCTATTTTCAGCCTCCAGCTTGATGTCTTCTCCCTACCTCTCACTTTCCTAAGGCCCCCTCTCTCCCAGTGACACAGCTCTGTGCCAGCGTTTGTTTTCCGGCTGGTCCTGGTGAAGTGTCCAAGAACAGGATGTCCGCATGGCTGGCTGAGGGCCCACCTCTGGGTCCTTGCTGTGTGCTCACCTGGTGGAAGGGGCAAGGGAACTCCGTGGGGTGTCCTCTAAGGAGACTAATCCCATTCCTGAGGGCTCCACCTTCATGACCCAATCACCTGCCCCAAACCTCACCTCTTAATAGCATCACCTTTGGGGGTTAGGATTTCCCCATGTGAATTTTGGGGGGGATACAAACATTCAGTCCATAGCAGACCTCAAGGTCACTCATCCCTCTGCCTCTTTCTTCTTCCTGCTGTCTCTCATTGTAACGTTTTTTTCCGACACTCCACCCCTCTCTGTTGCGTTCTGCCTCTCAGGTCTGATGCTTCTCTTGCCCAGAGTCTTCTAGCCTAGTGACAGGAAGGTTTTTTTTTTTTTTTTTTTTTTCTCAAAGTCAGGAAACTCCTAGAATTCTGTGCTATTTGGAAAAGGCATTTAACCTCTTAGGGTTTCAGTTTCCCAACAAAAGTTTCCATATAAAAACAAGGCTGGGAATTCTGACTTTCTTGTCCATAAGAGCTACTACATGCTATATATGCATGTAAGATACAAATGCTATTCAATGCATCAGGGTTTTTGAAACACAGGTGCTGTGTCAGTTAGTTACCTGCTGTCATCATTTACTCAGTCAACACAGTGATACCTACTAATTGCCAGGAGATAGAACAGTGAACAAAGCGACAAAACCCCCTGCCTGCACGGAGCCTGTGTTCTAGTGTGTGGTTGGGATGCGGGTGAGCAATCAACAAAGAAGGAAAATAAATGGCATTCAGATGGTGATGTCAGAGCGAGGAGAATGACAAAGCAGGGAGTGTAGGAGTGTCCAGGGTTGGAGTGTTACAGGTTGAAATAGAGCGGCTGGGATGGCCAGGGGCTGGACAGAGGATGCCACGTGAGCAGAGCCCCCTTTAAAGTTGTGATTGAATTAATTTTAGGAATTTAAAATTAAATGTGTTGGAGCAAAGGTTCCTTTTAAGCACCCACACCCAGGTCCCTTCAAGCCTGGCTCTGGACGTTTCTGCAGCGCGTCCTGATTCAGTGCAGCAGGCAACAGCGCAGGGTCAAAGGGGATGAGGACCGGGGGCCGTTAGAGGGATGCTGAGCTCGACAGAGGCGTCTTCAGTGTAGGAAGAGGTCAGAGCTCAGACGAGTAGATGAGGCTGCCGTTCCGGACCCAGCTGGAGGTCCAGCAGTGCCTTGTCCCGGGGCGTGGGCAGCCTGAGCCTCTGGGGTTGAGTGACTGCACGCAGGGGGCAAAGGACAGCATAGACGGCAGATCCATTCACCCCTTCAATGATGGTCTCTTTGGTTTTCCTGACTCCAAGGCAAAAGAAGCCTGTCCTGCCAGCCCCCCATGGTCAAGCTGGTGTGTCCTGCTGACAGCCCGAAGGCTGAAGGGCTGGAGTGCGCCAAAACCTGCCAGAACTACGACCTGGAGTGCGTGAGCATGGGCTGCGTGTCCGGCTGCCTCTGCCCCCCGGGCATGGTAAGCCACCCGAGCCGCAGAGGGATGGAGGCCTGCCAGGTTCCCGCGGGCAGGGGGCAGTGAGGTGGGCTGCGGAGGCAGAGAGAGAAAGAAACAAGAGCTCCACAAGGACGGCACTGGGGCTGCAGACGGGGTGCAGGCGGGGGCAGGGTGAGTCCTCTGTGGCTGAGTCAGCCGCCAGAGGCAGGGAGAGAGCCCATGGGAGAGTTGGGGTTGATCTTCATATTGGTGAGAGCTGACAGAAATACAAGAACTTGGC
This sequence comes from Stenella coeruleoalba, assembly GCF_951394435.1. Classification (NCBI taxonomy): domain Eukaryota; kingdom Metazoa; phylum Chordata; class Mammalia; order Artiodactyla; family Delphinidae; genus Stenella; species Stenella coeruleoalba. The sequence continues at coordinate 96,326,188 of NC_137157.1, forward strand.
ACAGCGGTGCCCTAGGAAGCGAGGCAAGGATTTCTGGAAAATACTTAAAAGTGCTACCGGGCATTGCCACTAGAATTTTCCCAAGGGCTGCATGCCATTGTATGAAGATGAGGAGACACAAGCACGCACACACACACACACATACACACACATGCACACATTTTTGCATATGATTTGCGTTTATGTGTATAACTCTGTATCTCAAGAGAAGACACTGCCGTCAGCAAGCCGCGGGCCCACCAATACCTTCCCCACACGGAGCCTTGCTTTCCTCATCTGTAGGGTGAGCCATGAGGTCGTGGTCAGCTCCTAACATTCCGTGTCTCTGGGGCTGAGGCTGCAAACCGTCACCCTCGGCCAGCCCTTCCTCGTGGTCCCCCCGCTGCTGGTCTGCGGCCGCCTGGCTCCTAGCGCATCCTGGTGGTGGCAATGGCCTGAGCACACCCAGGCCCCCTTAGCTCCGTCCCAAGTCTAGTCTTAGGACATCTGTGGATTAAATATACATAGACTATTCTTGTCACCCTGAAGGATGCAACTTCTGGATTCTTCTCTTTCAAATGCATCCCGTCTTCTTGCTTTCTCTAATTCCCCATACCCAACGTGAGCAGTGAGGGCTGGGGTGAGAGTCCTAGAGGCCAAAATTGGTGGGGGGAGGCAAGATGGCCTCTTAATGGCTGTAAAGGTCATTCATGATGCCCAGGCCTCGGCCTGGGGTCAGTATCCTGGGCTGTGGGAGCTGGAAACTCAGATGCATCACCAGTGGCCCTCAGGAAGGCTGCGGACTGGGGTGTGTGCAGGGCACACGGTCTCTCTCTTTCCCTCCAGCCCTCTCTCCTCCGAGACGGACAGACTAGCTGTTATCCATTCTCTCTGGGTGCTCCCTTCTGTCTTAGCCTCTGAGGATTCTAGAACTATCTTTTCTAATGGGGGAGCTAGAGATTGGCCAGGGAACATCCCCAAACTGGAAGATCTTGTTTGGTGTCTTAGCAGAAGGAGGTATAAAGGAGGGGGAAACTCAGACAAGAAATAGGAGTGTGGAGAGGAAACTTCCGTGTTGTTCTTTTTTACCCCAAGGGCCTCTTATTTTGACTGTTCCTTCTCCATACTTGGAGAAGAAATTCTCCCGACATCAGAGAAAGCTCTGGCAAAAAGAGGGATGCCGCTCAGGAGACTGGAAGCATCGGGGACTCTTTCAAATGAACTTGTTTTTTCCCCACGAAGGAAATAGTACAGAGAGGCTTAAATATTAGTAACCCCAGTAATCGCATTATTGTCCCAAATGGAGAGCGAGGCTTTGAATGCAGGATGAGGACGCATCGTTAGGGACTCGTGGGCACTCCTGCAGCCTCTGGCCTCCCGAGGACAGTCTCTGAACATCTGTCATGTTAACAAGGTGTCTCTCACCCCAGCCGCAGGGGTTGTGAACTTGAGGCTTGTGGGATACGAGACTGGGCTGTTTTCACAACTGCTTCATTATGATGCCAGCTAACATGCAAATCGTGGAGGCTGGATCTGCGAGCAGGAAAGTCTGGTTGATTCACGAAGTGCGCGGTGTGCTGGCTGCCGCCCGCGACCCGTGTTCTTGGCCTCCACGCAAAGGAAAAGGAGCGGAAAACACTGTTTGGGCCCATGGGTGCAGACATCCTCCGAGGGGGTGTGTCTCGTCGGCCATCCCCTGTGGAAGGTGGGAGGCTGTGGCATGTCACTGAGGGTTTGGGGGAAGAGGTCAGGGGTTCTGAGGACTTGAGAGGAGGGGGGAGCAGCTCCTTCCTGGGGGGCAGACCCACAGGGAGCAGGGAGAGTAGGAACAGGGGCCCGAGGGCCCAGCCCGGCCTCACCGCTTCCTGGCTCCTTGATTTTGCGCATTCGCTTTCGCTGAGCCTCAGTTGCCTCATTTGTAACATGGGCACAGAATTCCTGCTCTGCCTTCACACATGGGCCTGAAGGAGTCGTATGTGAAAGCACTTTCTTTTTTTTAAAGAAGATGTTGGGGGTAGGAGTTAATTAATTAATTAATTAATTTTTGCTGTGTTGGGTCTTCGTTTCTGTGCGAGGGCTTTCTCTAGTTGTGGCAAGTGGGGGCCACTTTTCATCGCGGTGCGCGGGCCTCTCACTATCGCAGCCTCTCTTGTTGCAGAGCACAGGCTCCAGACGCGTAGGCTTCAGTAATTGTGGCTCACGGGCCTAGCTGCTCCGCGGCACGTGGGGTCCTCCCAGGCCAGGGCTCGAGCCCGTGTCCGCTGCATAGCAGGCAGATTCTCAACCACTGCGCCACCAGGGAAGCCCTGAAAGCACTTTTAAAACCAGAAAGTGCTATGGGATCATGGGAATAGCTTCAGTTGTTGTTTTCGTCCATAACCGAGGCTGTCTCAGAGGCTGGGCCGGCCCCCTCCTCTGGTCCATGGGAGAGACCCAGGAAGGGCCCATTTTCATAAATTTCCAATCTGTTGTGGACCAAAGCTTTTGTAAATATAATAGAAGTGAATTATCAGAAAAATGAAGCAAAAGGCAATGACATGCAAACATGAGTAACAGACAGGATATGTTGCACGTGATTTTCTAAACACCTGCTACCCTCCCGGCTGCACTCACGTCCTCACAGACCTGCACTGGTCCTGGGGACCACCCCCCTCTTTGCAGTTTGTTCCGGGCCTGGTACCCGCTCAGATCAGAGGCTTTCTGCTTCACTCCATCTGCTCCTGACACCGGTGCCAAGGTCTCCTTGCATAGGACCAGGGGTGAGGATGCTTTCTGACCACACTGATGGGTGGTTGGTGCAGAAGCTGCCCCGAGCTTCCAGGCTTGAATCTGGGCGCCTGACGTTTACTTCAACAGAGTGGCAAGCCACTTAACATCTTTGTGTCTTTATTTTTCTCACCTGTAAAATTGGATCAGAAGGGTTCTTGAGAGGGTTGGAGGTGACAGTGGTGGGTACATGGAAGTCGCTTCGTAAGTGGTGGTTTAATGACCGCGGTTACAAGAAGTTCATGGGGGAAAAGCATGAACCATATTATGGACAGAGATGCTATAGGAAGTTAGTGCACACTGGGGAGCAATGTTCTGGACCTCAGGATCCACATGTAAGACCCACTAGATCAATAAAATGAAGGGGTTGCACTAGAAAATTTCCCAAGTATTTTTCTACGGTTAAAAAATCCTTGAATGCACTTCCTGCCTTTAAATTAGACTATTACCTGCTTCTACCACGAGGTGGCAGCAAAGCACAACCCACCGCCCGGCTCACTCCGTCCCAGTCGGGGCTGTAATTGTCTCCAGGCAGAGCCAGGAGCCCTTAAGACCCACGCTTTCAACACCGCCCCCGCCCCCGCCCCGCCCCGCCCCAAGGACACAGGAGACCGAGGAGAGAAAGGACACAGAACCATTCAAGGCTACATAACTGTGTAGTGGAAATCCCGGCCTCTTGGCTCCCAGTGTAGTACCCCTGTCTGGGAGATGCTCACTTACGCCCTGAAGTCCAGTGGTCACATTTTCCAAACTGGTACCCAGTTCTGCTGGTACTGGAAAAGCTCTCAGCAGCTGAGACGTGTGTTCCTTTCCCTGGTCCTCTGAGGCCCAGTTTTCTCACTGGCCCACTATGAAGACTGAAAAGCCTTTGGCACTGCTATTTGGTTTTTTTTTGTGTTTGTGTTTTTTGTTTTTTTTTAAATTAATTTTTATTGGCGTCTAGTTGATTTCCAATGTTGTGTTAGTTTCAGGTGTACAGCAAAGCGAATCAGTTATACACATACATAGATCCCCTCTTTTTTAGATTCTATTCCCATATGGGTCATTACATTGAATAGAGTTCCCTGCGCTATACAGTAGGTTCTTATTAGTTATCTATTTTATATATAGTAGTGTGTATATGTCAATCTCAATTTCCCAATTTATCCCTCCCCCCCTTTCCCCTTTGGTTGGTGCTGCTTTTTGAAAGGTAGGGCTTGGGCTCAGGGGCCCATCCAGAGAGGGCCGCTCATGTGCGCACTGTAAATCCTACGAGATGTCATTCTAAAAGGCCCAAGAAAGCCCTCCTGTCTCAAAGATATCTCCTACACTTCCTATGATTTGTCACCTAATCAGGTTTACTGAAATATAATAGGTATGAATTTAGTTTGGTTAATAAGAAACAACTTAAAAAAGCTTACCTTATAAATCCTCATAGGAAGTCATTCACACTTTAGCATGAGTTATTTCATCAGATTCTTTCCTCTAGCAAACATCTAGTTGAAGGCAGCTGCATTGAGCTGGAAGTATTGGTGGGGAGAACAGAGGACAGCTGGAAGGCAATAATAGATTCTGGAGAATGGGTCAGTACGGCGGGGTGAAGACGGGGCCTTTTCAGAGAAGAGCAACAATGCCAATTTTTTTCTACTTCAGAATTTTTCTTGCTGATCAAGACCCAGGACTGTGTTCTCAGCACGCGCCTTTCTTACTCAAGGTGTCAGGAGCTGATGAACAATGGCAACAGCTATTTCTGCCTGTTTTCTTCTGAAGTCCTTGAAGGACATTCGTCAACTTTCGTCAGCTTTATCTTATTATCCTTCTGGTGTCCTAAAGGGAAAAAGACTAGGCAGGAATGGGTCTCTTCTTTTCAAACATGAAGTTTAAGTAAGTGACTTGCACGAAACTCACTTCGGGGCTGCTGTACTGGCCCGCCTACACGTGGACCTGTTCTCATCTCCATCCCGTCCGTCTCCTGCTTGTGTCTTTATCTTCTATCTCTGTGGATTCTCTGGCGCTTTAGGACTCTGGGTGCTTCTGGCTGGGCGGGTGATATTTGATCTTCTGTTCCAAGTCGGGAGCCTCCTGCTGAGAAACCTCTCCTCTCCCTTTAAGGCTCCACTTTGCTTCCTCCACCTCTGACCTAGGTCTAAACCCATGCCCCTGTCCTCATTTGATACCAAGGTCCTATTTTAATATCATGATCCATCCATTAGTCATCTCCTTTCACTAAAATAAGCAGGGCAGAGAGGAGCCATGTGGTTTGTCAGTGAGAGCTCGGAAGGGGGTGACAGTATTATTTCATGGCCAGACTGGGATTTGAGTTTTCTGTCCCTTGGAAGAGGGCCGGGCTCCCTGGGACTCACCCCTGGCTCAGGCGAGGGGTTACCTGGGCCCTGGGAGTGCAGGACTTTTTGTCAGTGGGTTGACCACCCTGGAGAGAGGTAAAAATGTCCAGCACGCAGACCAAGAGGCCTGGGAGCCTCCCCGCAGCCTGCTTCCTTCCGCTCAGGGGAGGTGAGCAGGGCCGCTTTCTGGAATCCATCCTGCATCGTTTCGCCTCACATAATGTTTCCCATAACGAGGCTCGTTGTCTGGTCGGTCTCCATTAACTGCAGGAGCCCGGGCTGGCGAGCAGGTCGGGGGTCCACAGGGAGGCCACGGTCATTCCCAGAGTAGCCACGAGGTGGCGGGTCTGGGACTTACATCAAAGATGACAAGCTTGGGGGGTGCGGGGGTGAAGCGTGATTGCAAGGCTTTTGAAGACTGGGATGGAGGGACGTTTCCCATCCTCCCTGTTCCCACTGGGCTGCCGTCCTCCCTCCCGGGTGCCTCAGCTGGATGTCTGCCAAGGACATCGTGGCCCCCGGAGGTACAAGCCACGTAGGGCGTGGTCCCCCTGCAACTACCTCACTCTAGCTCCCATCCTGCCCCTTCCCTTAGGCCTCGGGGACTCGGGAACACGCCAGAGGCTGAATGAAGCTGATGGCTGAGTCGTGGGGGTTCTTCTTTCCACCTCTTCCAACACACAGACACACACACGCGCGCATGCACCCCCCCCACACATACACATGCATGCACACACACGCAAACTCACAAACACATGCATGCAAACACAGACGCATGCACACACATACATATGCACACACATGAGTTTAGTCTTTGTTCAGCCCAAGACCGCTCTGTCCCGGGGCTTTGTCTGGCTCTAGGCCCAGGGAACCCAGGCTTGTCTGCAGAGTGACGGGATCGCACACATGCTAAGGCACCCAGACCAGCAGCTTCTCGCCCCTTGGGTGGCTCTGGAACCAGAGTGCCGGGTCCCTTCACCCAGGGTCACTCAGAGCCGGCGTCCAGGGCTGCCTCCTAGGGTTGGGACAGAAGCAGATCTCCGTGTGGGATCAGAGTGGGTTTGGCCAGCTCTCCCTAAGGTCACTGGGGCCAGCAGGTCTTCATTCTTTTCCTCCTGGCCCCGGCACCCCTGAGGAGTATGACTTGTCACATAGTTACTCCTTCACTGGTGGGGGGATGGGAAGAAGGGCAGGCCCTGTGAGGGTGTGCTGGACCGCCAGGGGACGGGGTGACAAGGGTGCACGTAGGGCTTGAAAACCCCCAGCCTCTGGTTCTGGTCCATCCCTGCCTGTGGCCACTATTCAACTTTCACCTCTACGGCATTAAGTGCATCGTTCACTAATTAATTCATTTTATTAAATACATTATCCATTTTTTTCAGCTATAGAACATAGTAGATGCTCAATGCAGAACATTCAGAAAAAAAATTTAAAAACCAAAAAAGAAAATAAGATTCCCTTATCCTAGCCCACCAGAGGCAACTTCTACACTTCCCAAGCCCTTCGGAGGCAACTTACATACTTCCTTCAAGACTTTTTTTTTTGTTGAAATATATGCATATATATATTAATCATTGGGACCATATGTGTATACAGTTTTTTTTCTCCCTTGTTTTAGAAATTAACAGCGTAAGTAGTTCTCAAAACTTTTCAGACTTTAATGCGCTCCACAGGACACCATCACCTGGAGATTCCTTAATGGGTTTAATCACGTTCCTACTGTTGAACACTTAGTTGCTTCCATTTTTATTTTGGAATGATAAATAATTGTACATTAGTTTTTGCCTATAACTCTATTACCTTTGGAGAAGTCCTCTGGAGGAATTACTGGGTCTAAGGAGATGCACGTCTCAAGGGCTTCTGACGTGTTATCAGAGTCTCCACCAGGTCCCAGGGCTCCTGCCCTTGCAGTGTATGAGGGCGGAGGGGGTCAGAGTGTCTTCAGCTGAGCCAGGGGGACCAGTGTAGACAAGAGCCGGGATTCCAGCCCATGACTGGGCGTGGGCTCCCTGGGCCGCCTCTGGCCGCGGCTGTTGGATCACTCATTCCGGCCCCAAGACTTCTGGATCGCTTTCCCTTAGGTCCGGCAGGACAACAGGTGTGTGGCCCTGGAAAGGTGTCCCTGCTTCCACCAGGGCAGAGAGTACAGACCCGGAGAGACGGTGAAGGTGGACTGCAATACTTGGTGAGGCCGGGAAGGGTTCCAGGGATGCTGGGGACGGGGGGTGGGGTGTTGCTCTGGTACTTGCTCCCCTCCCACCCGTGGTAACCTGGCTGCTCCTTTCCTTTTCTCTGTGCCTCTGTTTCTCCATCTGTCAAATGGGAGACTTTATCATCCTGTGTACTCACCCCACGGGGACACTTTCTAGACAGCAGTGTTTCCTGGGGAAGATAAGGGCCATATCCATCACTGCACGCGTGACCAAGCTATCCCAGGGCACGGGATCGGGGGTCCTTCTCTGGCCTTGTCCTGTCCCCCAGCCATATTGCGAGTGTGCTTGCCTGGAGAGAGACCATCCTTCACATAACCCCAGGCTCTGCTCACTCACCGTGCCTTTCTTTGGGGCAGTGCACAGCTTTAGGGAAGGGCCACGGGGACAGGCAGTAAGGGGCTTAGTGTCTGGGGCCTGAGGTCTGAGCTTTCCACCGCTGCCGCCCCTGTCGGGCTTCCTGATGTCGGCTCTGTTACTGGGCGGAGGGATGGGGCCATAGGGCAGCCGGCAAGTCGCTGCGGGTTTACACACATTGCTGCCCACCCTCTCCTGGCAGAAGCTCACAGCTGGTCACTGTTTCCCCAGCTCAGAATTTTCCTGCCATTCTGGACGTGTGTCCCCTTAGCCTCAGAGGGGCTATCGGCCTCAGTGTCTTTTCTGTAGAGACCCTGTGGCCCCTCCCAGGTGATGTCCTGGGAGGCTGGGCTTTGGCACATCCGGAGCAGGTGGTGACAGAGTGTCCCTGGGTCACCTCAGCCAACCAGGGCCCTTCTTTGCCTTGTGACGGGTGGGGGCGCAGCATGGCTTCCCTCTCCTCCTGGGCCCCGTGCTCTAAAAATGTGTGGGTTCATGACCGCGGGGCCCTGTGAGGTCCGATCCACAGGCTGCAGACCACCCTCCCGACGCTTCCTGAGGCCTCCTGGAGGGTGGGTGGCGTCCTTGCTGTCCCGACCCCCAAGGCCCCGCCCTCACCCCCCTCATCCTGTTCCCAGTGTCTGTCGGGACCGGAAGTGGAACTGCACGGACCACGTGTGCGATGCCGCCTGCTCCGCCCTGGGCCTGGCTCACTACCTCACCTTTGACGGGCTCAAGTACCTGTTTCCCGGGGAATGCCAGTACGTCCTGGCACAGGTGAGAGCAGGGTTCGGGGGTGGGTGTCCCAGGCTGGATGCCACCGTTCTGTCGGTGGAAACAGCTCTGGGCGCTGGTTTCTACGGGAGTGATTTTCCAGCCCCTGGAGAGGCAGGACCTCGAGACTCGAGTGATGGCTGTGTTCCTCCAGCTCACCTGCACGCCTCCCAGGACGGGGCAGAAGCTCATTCGTTGACTGGCCTTGGTGTGGGGCAGGCTCCCATCCGCCCCAGTCCCAGCACAATGCAAGGAGAGGAAGGTTCCCTTTCCTTCTGCAGACACGGCCTCAGTCAGGGTACCAGTGGGGAGTGGAGCCCGGGCTGGATTTCAGCCCCAGCACCCTTCCTGCCCCCATCCTTGGGCAGTGAGCAGCCCACTCAGGGAAGGTTGAAATGCCCCTGGAGTTCCGTTCCCACCCTGTGATTCTATTCTATTTTATTCTGTTCTATTCTCTCTTTTTTTTTTTTTGCCGCACCTCGAGGCTTGTGGGATCTTAGTTCCCCAACCAGGGATTGAACCGGGCCCTCGGCAGTGAGAGTGCAGGGTCCTAACCGCTGGACCGCCAGGGAAGTCCCCATTCCATTCCATCGCATTCTCCACCATTTTCATTTCTAACCTCATGCAGCTCAGAATGGGGGGGGCGGTGAGGGGCTGTGGGTACAGAAGGTCCCGCTGCCCGGCAGGCCGAGGAGTGGCCTGGGGGAATCGTAGCTGCTGCGTGAGGGCTGCTCTGCCCGCTTTCCCGCCCACGGATTCCTGCAAATTTCTCTTGCTGGTGAGCAAGGAGGGCCGAGCGCTTTGTCCTCCAGGCGGCTGGGCTCTGCGCAGCTTAAACAACTGTGGTCCCTCCGTCTCCGCTCTCGGGGGCGTCAGGGGAGGGGCTCGGTGTGGGCTGGAGGGAGGACCGCAGACCCGAGGGAGCCTCAGCCCCAGAGACAGAGCTGCAGGGCACGGGAGTCAGGCAACGGGGGCAGGGGCACCAAGCATGACGCCTGCCCAGCGCACGGGGAGCGAGCCCCCTGCCTCTGGCCCGCGCCCCAGGCTGGCCCCAGAGAGGTGGGCGGCGCGCTGGGGAGACGGGCGTGCACCCCACGACATGCTTTCACCCACACCCAGGAACCGTCTAGGGCTTTCCCACACATCGTCTATGGAAGCCCGTCTTTCTGTTATCTGTCTGCCTCCCAGCCTTGGTAGCAGAAGATGGGGTGATACCAGCTCTGGGGCTCCACTCCCCAGCCAGGTTCACATCTGGGCACCCAGAAAACACGACATTTCAGTGCAGCGAGAGGGGCCGGTCAGACCTACTGCCTCAGCCTAGGAGCCAGTCGGAGCCTCTCCGAGTCGTGCCCCTCGTGGGGCTGCTTTTCCTGCCCCACCGCCAGTGCCGTTGTCCCCTCTGATACTTTGTCCAGGGCCCCCCTCCCTTTCCTCCCTTCCTTCTTTGGGAGGTGTTATCAGGACTTAACTCTTTCTCCTTCAGAAAAATCTCAGCTGGTGACAAAGCACTTGTACCTTCGTTCCCTCTTTTAACTTTCACGATCCCATTAACCCAAGACAAACCCGTTTAACCTACCAATCGCATCAAGTTGGCGGATCCCATCTTACAGAGGGGCACGTCGTGTGTGTGGAATGTATGTATATGTGTGTGTGAGTGTATGTGTCTTTGTATGTGTGTGCATGCATGTGTGTTATATATGTGTGTGTGGTATGTATGTGTGTGTGTGTGTCTTTGTGTGTATGTGAACATGTGTCTCTGTACGTGTGCCTCTGTGTGTGTGTGTTTATGAGGGTCAGAGAGGTAAGTGACTTACTCAATATTATCCAGTAAGTGGCAGAAACAAGGCCCACCCCTAGCTTTTCTGTGCTGGGTGTTTTTTTTCCCATCACATCACAGCAATAGCCACCATGGGAGATATTTGCCAGAAACGTGTCCGCTTTTGCTTCCTTTCTATGCAATTCCCCAGCGAGGACCAGTGCTCCCATACCCTCTGTTCCCTGCTACGGACGGTAGCTCAGCTGGTGTTGCTGGGTCCGGCAGTCTTTGGTTACAGTTCTGGGCCAGCAGTCCAGAGGGACTCCACCAGAACTTAGAGCTGCCAGGTGCCACGTGGCTGGACTGTGCTAGTTCCCCGGCTGAGGCTGGACTAACAGGCTCAGGGGGAGCTGTAGGCGGATGGGTCCACGTTCCCTCTCCCTGTGTCCCTCCTTCTCTCCCTCCCACCCCTCACCACCCCCCCCCCCACCTGGCTGTAGGCACCTGGTTCATAGGTGATGGCTGAGGGTGACACACCTGTGAGTGTCCTCCGTCTCTGTCTGTCTGTCTCTCTCACACACACGTGGACATGGCAAACTCCTGTAACACATCCTTCAAAGGCCTGAGGTGATGGGACGCCAGTCTGCTGATCTGGGGAGGAGCAGCAGGGATAGTGTTTCTATCCTGACACCTGTTTTTCCCCAGGATTACTGTGGCAGTAACCCTGGGACCTTCCGGATCCTGGTGGGGAACGAGGGGTGCGGCTACCCCTCCCTGAAATGCAGGAGGCGCGTCACCATCCTGGTGGAAGGAGGCGAGATTGAGCTGTTTGATGGGGAGGTGAGTGTGGGCTCGTCCCTCCACCCTCATGCCCCTCCGTTGGCTGATGAAGAGCACATGCCGAGTGTTCGTCCAGAACGTGTGTGGATGGAACGTCGTGCAGGCAGTGGAGAGATGAGGTAGCGCTGTATCCTCTGACCTCGCCTCGTCCTGTGAGGGTGGCGGGTGGCAGGTGGTGACAGATTACACGATCCATTTTAGTGGAAGGAAGTGCAGACACACATGTGGAGAAGGGTGTGTAACCATATCTGCACCAGCGTTGGGAGAGCCAGGGCTGACCTCTGGAGGCGACGGGAGATGGGAGGGTGGGAGGACTTTCATATAGGAATACGTATATACACACACATATATACATATATATTATATGCACACTATATATACAAATGTACACACACACGAGTATACTATGCATACACACATATACGTGTATATTATATACCCACTGTTATATATATTATATATACAAATGTACACACATACACGTATATTATACATACAAATATATCATACACATATATACATATATATCATAGCCCACGTATGTATTATATATACAAATGTATATGTACATATATACATATATATCATAGCCCACGTATGTATAAATATAATGTATACAAATGTATGAACACATATGTACACATACATTATGAATGCAAATATGTTATACACAGTACACACATATACATATATGTTAAATCCCACATTTATATGTATTACATATACAAATGTATACACATATATTATGCACACAAGTATACACACAAATGCATATGTATTATATACCCACAGTTTTATGTATTATATATATGAATGTACACACAGGAACACATATATTATGCATACAAATACACACACATATATTATATACCCACATTTATACGTGTTATATATACAAATGTATAGACACATATATGCACGTATACTATGCATACAAATATACACATGTATACATAATATACAGATATATCCCACATTTACATATATTATATATACAAATATATACACGCATATACACACATATATAGTATATATTATGTACCCATATTATATATTATATACTAATGTATACACACATATACACACTTGTATACATATATTCACAAAAATATATACATATACATACATATATATACATATATAATATATATATACAAGTATATACACACTTATTATCCATCCAATATGTTATATATACACACGCATATATAAATATATATTTTGGGAGATGATGGTGTTTGGGGGGATTTTTACCTTCTTTTATGTTTTTCAGTTCTTTTTAGATAAAATCTTTGCTAAAGAGCTCAAAGTGCACAGACTCAGGCCCTGTGTGCTAAGAGCTCGCGGAGTGGCTCTCAGAGGTCTACCTGAGAACCACCCAGGAGACCTTGTTTAAGACACCAACCTTCAGGTCCACCCTGAGGTCCTGGCTCAGGTCTGGGTGAGGCCCAGGAACCTGCGTCTGAAGTGGCAGGGGTCCCTGGAGCACAGCTGTGCTGGTCTGGCCACATCGGTACCTGGGAGCCCTGGGTCTGGGCTCACCCCTTCCCCGTATCTTCATTTTGTTCCGTGGCCTCAGCCCGCATCCTACCTTCTGGCAAATACCCACCGCTGGGCTTCCCTGGTGGCACGGTGGTTGAGAGTCCGCCTGCTGATGCAGGGGACACGGGTTCGTGCCCCGGTCCAGGAAGATCCCCTGCTGATACCAGGGGGTGGGAGGTGAATTCTCCTCCCTTAGAGAAGATAGCTGTGGAGCAAGCAGGACCTGTTGACTTGGGTCAGCCGTGTCCATTTCAGGGACAGTTCTACTTAGGACAGATGACAGTGGTGACATAGAGTGGGAGGCTGTGCCTGTGGTGTGTCCCCAGGGAGAGGACCTTGGTGAAGGGGTGACAAGTTCCTAGCGTCAGCCTCAGTCTTATGGGTTAGATGGTCAGCCAAGTACCGTGAAACGGGCAGGGAGGGCTCGGCCCCGGCAGCGAGTCAGCGGAGTCAAGGGCTCAGGTCCTTTGGGGGCTGAAGTCTGGGATTCCTGCTTCCAGCGCTGAGCTTCCCTGTCTCCCTGTTCAGCTGTGACTCCTGCTGACGGCAACTCGAGTGGGAGATGGGAGGAAAGGGGAGAATCTAGTGCTCGTTTTAATAAAGCGGTGGATTTATTTTTTAATAAGCCAATAAGGGATTTTATTTTATTTATTTTTTTAACATCTTTATTGGAGTATAATTGCTTTACAATGATTGCTGCTGTATAACAAAGTGAATCAGCTATATGTATACATACGTCCTCATATCCCTTCCCTCTTGCGTCTCCCTCCCACCCTCCCTATCCCACCCCTCTAGGTGGTCACAAAGCACTGAGCTGATCTCCCTGTGCTATGCAGCTGCTTCCCACTAACTATCTATTTTACATTTGGTAGTGTATATATGTCCATGCCACTCTCTCACTTCGTCCCAGCTTACCCTTCACCCTCCCCGTGTCCTCAAGTCCATTCTCTACGTCTGCATCTTTATTCCTGCCCTGCCCTTAGGTTCATCAGTACCACTTTTCTAGATTCCATATACATGCGTTAGCATATGGTATTTGTTTTCCTCTTTCTGACTGACTTCACTCTGTATGACAGTCTCTAGGTCCATTTTAAATCAGTTGCCTAGAGGTGCTTAAAACCATCACCACGTTAAAAACATCTTTAGGGGACCATGTGTATTTAATGATCAAGTGTCCAAAAAATTCTTTCCATGACGTGCTAGGTGATCTTCCGCCAGTAGGTTTCATTGTATTTTTAATCTTGTAATTATGTTTTTGCCGCCACCTCTTTATCCTAGGATTCTTGGAGAGAGGTAGGCAAGATGGACGCAGCTCTGGCCGAACGGGGCAAATGACCAGCGGCTCTGGAGGGCCGCGGGGCGGGGGGAGCCGGGCCTTACACCTGACCACCAGTGTCCTGGTCTCACACTGCGTCCTCCCTCAGGTGAGCGTGAAGAGGTCCATGAAGGATGAGACTTACTTTGAGGTGGTGGAGTCCGGCCTGTACATCACCGTGCTGCTGGGCAAGGCCCTCTCCGTGGTCTGGGACCGCCGCCTGGGTATCTCTGTGTTCCTGAAGCAGACTTACCAGGTGGGTGGCCCTTCTCCGCTTCCCCCTCATCCTGTCCGGTTGCATCTTCAGCTTCCTGAGCAGCAGTCCGCGGCCCCCGCCCGCCGTCTTGGGGGAGGGTGGGTGGTCACCTAGTCCAGCCTCCCTCCCGCTGCAAATAAGACTCAAGGGTTAGCGTTCACCTTGGCTGTTCCCGAGACAGGCTGTCTCTGAGAAGGAGGGAGGGTTCCCGGACCCTGCAAACAGTCCCTTGAGTGGCCTTGCTGGGCAAGCAGTTTATATCCACAAAGGAAGGAAAGAAAAGATGGGCAAGAGCTATTCTCAAGGTTTCTTAACCTCAAGAGGCAAATGGTCATGCGTGATGTTATCATAACTCTGCAGAGCGTTCCGGGTGCACCCTCCCACGGGGCCACAGGCCAGCATCGGCCGACGCTTGCAGTGAAACCACTCAGCACCTGCTTTGGGGAAAGCTGCTTGCAGTATCCGTCCAGGTTCCGATGGTTTGCTGGGACTTCATTTTCTCTGACGGGCATGAATGTGACAAGTGCTCTGTCTGCCCTGGTGGCAGGACAGACCTTCCCGGCAACTGTTCTAGGCACTGTGGCTACAGCAGGGAAAGAACTATATATAACTACACATACATATGTATCCACGGTTATGGTCATATACATAGTTATATATATACAGTTATATTTACATGTATCTTAGCTTCGTATTAGTTTCCTATTGCTGCTATAATAAATTACCACAGACTTAGTGGCTTAGAAAAGCAACACAGATAGATTATCCTCTGGTTCTGGAGGTCAAAAGTATACAATTGGTCGGCAGGGCTGCATTCCTTCTGGTGGCTTTAGGGGAAAATCTGTCTTCTTGCCTTTCCTAGCTTCTGGGGCTGCCCACATCTCTTGGCTGTGGTCCCATCCTCCATCGTCACAGCCAACAGCATAGCATCTTCCACTCTCTCTGCTTCTCTTTGTCACATCACATTTCTCACTCTGACTTCTGTGCTCCTTATGAGACCCTGTGATTGCACTGAGCCCACCTAGATGATCCAGGACAGTCTTCCCATCTCAGGACCCTTAACGCAATCACACCTGCAAAGTTCCTTTTGCCACGTGTGGTAACATATTCCTGCTTCTGGGGATGAGAACGTGGATATCTTTGCGGGCACCATGGTTTTGTCCACAACAACCGTGGTGGAGATCGTATTCTAGTGGGGATACTGTGTGTTTTAGGCTGGTTGGTCTGATGAGACCCGTCTCAAAGGGTGTGAGTGGAGTCTTTGTGGAAGGGAGGGAAGGAGCCGCGTAAATGTCCTGACTTGAGAATTCAGGCAGATGGAGTGGCAGGTGCCAAGGCCCTAAGGTGGACGGTGTTTGCGTTCGGACACGGAGGCCAGGGCGGCTGGAGAGGAGGGGCTTGGGGTGACTGGTAGTTACCAAGGGCAGGGACGGGGCAGGGGCCATGCCATGGGGGCTGTCGGGCCATGTAAAGATCTCTGTCCTTTTGTCCATGTTTCCCAGCAAAATAGAATAAGTCACATCTCTTTGTCCCGAGGCAGGGCTCCAAATTTGTTCTGAGAGCATGGCATCTTTTCTTTTCCAGGCCAAGTAGCTCCGGTTTTGTCCAGGGTTCTTATGTGATGGTTTCCACCCATTCATTCATTAGTCGGTCAGGACTTGTGTCCTGCAGCCCACGATAGGTGAACATGGAGTTGAGGAAGATATTACGTCAGCCCTGGGGGCATTTAGTGCTGGCCAGCCTGCTCCGAACAGGCTGCAGTTGTTTAGGTAAGGGACTCACCTGTCCACGGTCAAGTAGGACTAGAACGTTCCCCCCTCAGACTTCTCACATTCTCATTGGTGTAATGCTGGACCAGCTCCTCTTCTGCTCAGACCCTTACTGGGGCAGCTGATGGTTTATACTGCAGACACCAGGGCCCTGGAGGCCTAGTTGGCCATCCAAGGGACATGGGTGGGCTGCCTCTCTTTGTGAATGGCCTTGGTTTCCTTAACCTTAACATGAGGTCATTGTGGAAGCCGGGCAAAGGCCTTGGCAAGGTCAAGACTTTGCTGGTCACCCTGGTCTCCTTCTGCGTCTCCCTCCCTGTCCCCTCCCACCCTCCTCTTCCTCAGGCGAGCCTGCCTCCCATGCTGCCTGGAACCCTCGCTTTCCTGACTCAGAGTTTGCTCTGAGGTTTGCAAAGCTTATGCTCCCAACTGGTCCCCCAGGAGCAGGTGTGTGGCCTGTGTGGGAACTTTGACGGCATCCAGAACAACGACCTCACCAGCAGTAGCCTCCAAGTGGAGGAAGACCCCGTGGACTTCGGGAATTCCTGGAAAGTGAGCCCGCGGTGCGCCGACACCCAGAAAGTAGGTCGGGGTCGCGGTGCGGACCGTGGGCGGTGGGTGCTAGGGCCCGTGGCGGGGGCAGAGCCTGGGGAGAGGGCCTCTTGGAGCCCTTCCGGGTTGACTCTTCCGGGTCCACCTGTGTACTCCTGCCCGGTTCCCCAGGTGCCACTGGACCCCTCCCCTGCCACCTGCCACAACAACGTCCTGAAGCAGACGATGGTGGACTCCTCCTGCAGCATCCTCACCAGCGACATCTTCCAGGAGTGCAACAGGCTGGTGAGGGCGGCGGGGCCCCCGGGGGCAGGCGCTTCTAGCTGTGGTTGCTTGCAGGAGCCTCAGGGATCGTCTGCAGCTGCTCACCTCTCTTGGCTTCAGGCTGGGGAGCAGAAAGAATAATCGAGGGTGTATGAGGAGAGCAGTGCCCGGCAGATCGTTTTTCTGCATGGCTCTCTGGGCATCCAGTGCTGCTGCTCTTCCAGCCTCAGTCTTAGGGCTTGTCGCCCACAGATGATCTTGTCTCCGACATCAGAGCAGGAGCTTCCTTCTCCCATGCCCACCGTGTCTCTGGCCCCGGGCACCGCGCCGCTGCCCCCGTTCCCAGGTCTTGTCTCACGGAAACTCCTTTCTGGTCTTGAAGCCAGATTTTCAGCCTGCACTCTATGGCTTCTTTCTGTGTCTTTTGTTGTTGTTTAATTTTTATTTTATATTGGAACGTAGTTGATTAACGATGCTGTGTTTTAGATGTACAGCAAAGTGATTCACTCATACATATACATGTGTCTATTCTTTTTCAAATTCTTTTCCCATTTAGGTTATTACAGAGTATTGAGCAGAGTTCCCTGTGCTACACAGTAGGTCCTTGTGGGTTTTCTATTTTATTTTATTAAAAAAAATTTTTTATTGGAATATAGTTGATTTACAGTGTTGTGTTAGTTTCTGCTGTACAGCAAAGTGAATCAGTTATACATAGACATATATCCACTGCTTTTTTTTTAGATTCTATTCCCATATAGGCCATTACAGACTACTGAGTACAGTTCCCTGTGCTCTACAGCAGGTTCTTTTTGTGTCTTTATCTCACAAGGTGACAAGGAATTCCCCAAACAAGTTTCGATGCAGTTTTCTCTCTATCTCTGTCTGAATGTATATACGCACACCTGTGTATGTGTGGGTACACGTGTGTCTATGTGTATGTACACACACACACACAGCCAGGTGCACACGCGTGCTGCTCCGTGGCAGCTCCCTCGTGGGAGTGACGGTTGAACACCTGTGTCTCAGCTCTTTCTGTCCATCCAGTGGTTTTTAATCCCTCAGGACCCGAAGGATACTTAGGATCCCCTGGTTTGGTGGAGACCCGAGGCACCTGAGCTGGAAGGGCGGGGACAGTGAGAGGGTCAGGGAAACCGGGGCTGTTGGGCACAGTGACCGGCTTAACGTCCGAATTCATCCTCACCACAACTGCCCTGAACAAGGTGGGTGTGGGGGGCACGTCTGGGGCAGCCGAAGGTGAGAGGTGGCTCCTGAGACTGAGCACGGACCGACGGTGGGCTTCCTCTCTGGGGAGATCTAGGGTCGGAGTCCAGGAGCACCGGGCCGGCCACGGTCCAGCACGCTAGCCTGTAGCATCTCAGCGAGACAGTGTGAGTGTCCTGATGTGTTTCCTCAGTCTCTTCGCTGAATGGAGGCCAGGAAAGAGTGTGTTTGTGTGTGTGTGTGTGTGTGTGTGTGTGTGTGTGTGTGTGTGTGTGTGGTGTTTATGTAAAACACGCAGACACCCAAGAGGGTGGGAGTGGCTTATGGGGACGGATGGATGGCTGAGCAGGTACGTGGACAGATGGACAGAAAGGAATGTTCTTTTGAAAAATTCTCAGGCACATCTCTTCTAGGAGAGGCTGACAGGGTTGCTTTTTTCCCCTTTTCTTGCTGGACTCCACATAAGAACGTAGGATTTCTGCCTTTTTACCCATTTCCTCCTTGGGACCATTGCCTCACATCTTTCCTTCTGTCTGGAGCCCCTGTCCCTCCTCTGACCACTGGAACACTCACGCCCAGACCAAGAGCCAGAGTCCCCAAGTGCAGCCCAGGCCACCTGCGTCTCCCTTGCAGGTGGACCCCGAGCCATACCTGGATGTTTGCATCTACGACACCTGTTCCTGCGAGTCCGTCGGGGACTGTGCCTGCTTCTGCGACGCCATCGCTGCCTACGCCCACGTGTGTGCCCGGCACGGCGAGGTGGTGGCCTGGAGGACGCCCGCGTTGTGCCGTGAGTCCTGCTGTCCCTCGTGGTCCCAGACACGCCCCTCCCCCCTCGCGCATTTAGACCTTGGGTGGTGAGGAAGGGCGCCTTGGTGGGGGAGAAGACAGAGACCCATGCGGGGGTGATGGCCGAGGCTGAAGGGGGCTAAGGCACGCATGGGCATGAGGAGGCGTGGGGCTGGAGACAGCGATGGGGAGAGAGCAGTGGGGAGAGAGATTCAAGGAAATGGAGAAGAGGGAGCAGTGACGAAGAGAAGAAGGTGGTCAGAGTGTCTGTGATTAGACACGATCACATTTGCCGTCGTGGTCAAGCAGCTCAGACTTTATGTTGCGCCTTCCTTCCTGCATGTAAGTGGGTGATCGTTTTTATGAGGAAAATGGATTCAGAACCGCGAGGCTCCTGGCTCAGGGGCTCTCAAAGCCTAGACGCCTCTCACGTGGTGACTCCGTAGTTCCCCAGTACCCTCATCCCCTCCTTGGGGCCATCTGTCTGGGGTTGCCCAGGGTTGCCCGGTGCTTTAATAACGGTCCTGCCTGTTTTGGGGTCTGCACAGCCCAGAGCTGCGAGGAACGGAACCTGCGGGACAGTGGGTACCAGTGTGAGTGGCGCTACAACAGCTGTGCTCCTGCCTGTCCCGTCACGTGCCAGCACCCTGAGCCGCTGGCCTGCCCCGTGCAGTGTGTGGAGGGCTGTCACGCACACTGCCCTCCGGGTGAGGCCCTGGCCCCCGCGGGGAAGGGGTGCGGGGCTGGGATGGTCCTCGGGAAAGCTGGCTCCCTGCACTGCTTCTTCTCGGCCTCGCCTGGTGGCGCCCTGTCCCCAGCCCCACTACCCTAGGTCGTGTTTCCGTGTCCTTCCACCAAAGCCAGGCCAGCTGTGGTTTTTGTCAAGCTGAGCTCCCATGCAATGCTTCTGGGGTCTATTTATGGGCGTATCATCTAGAGCAGCGCTTTCTGGTAGAACTTTCCGCAGTGCTGGGAAAGTTCTATTCAAATGTGGCTCCTGTGTCTGATGAATTGAATGTTCAATTTTATTGAACGTTACTTAGTTGAGATTTAAACGTAACCAGCCGCACGTGGTTACTGGCTACAGTATTGGATAGCACAGATCTAGAGTTATCAGATCTCTCCTTCGGTGGAGGAGCAAAAAGACCCTTGGAGATAAGATTTGCTTTGTCCTGGGGTTTGGAGGAGGCGAGGTGGGGGAAGGAACACCCCCTCCTAATTTTTCAGAAAGAAGGATGCTCCCTAAGCAGTGAGGGGACCCTTGGGGGAGGCAGGCAGAGCTGGGACAGGCCTTCTAGTGCAAGGAGGGTCTTCCTTGTGGGAAAGGTGGGAACTTTGGCTCCTAACGAGAGGCTTCGCATGCAGGGAAAATCTTGGATGAGCTTTTGCAGACCTGCGTCAACCCTGAAGACTGCCCTGTGTGTGAGGCGGCCGGGCAGCGCTTAGCGCCCGGGAAGAAAATCACCTTGAACGCCGGGGACCCTGAGCGCTGCCAGATTTGGTAACACAGTCCCCCTGGTTGTCTGGAGTGATGGGTCTTACTGTCTAACCTGGGGGCCTGCCCAGAAGTGTCGGCTTGGGGAAGAATGTCCTGTTCTTACTTCCTTTGCTTCTCTGTCTTTGAGGACCGGCTATATTTCTTTTCCAGGAAATATCTCTCAAGAGATTTAGGTTTTCTAGCTCTTCTTGCTGAAGGAAGGACGTGGTCTCTTCTTATCCTTGGAGGTGGCATCTAGTCCGGGGACAGGCATCTATGGAAGTCAGATTTCTTTTTTACTGGAGGTGGGGATGCAGGGCAGGAAGAGAGGTGGAGCCCCTGACCCTGCAGTGGGGCACGGACACCTCGGGCCATGGCCAAGGTCCCAGGATGCGGCTCTTGTAACTGGGAGTCACGGGTCGCTGCCCCCGGGCTCCCACCGGGGTTGAAGGAGAAGGTTCTAGCCTGTGTGGGTCACCGCCGCAGGCAGCTTGATTTCTCCTGTGGTCTGACGGAGCCTGCCACTTTCCAGGACACTGGTGAAAGAGAGACGTGCCCAGGGGGTTGGAACTTTGGCCTGGTGGGGTGAGAATTTGTGTGGGGGGCTTGGGGCTGGGTGTGGAGCACAGCTAGACCCTGGCACAGGATGGGGGTAAACGGTGGGTCCATTGCAAGAAAGAATGAGTGAGTCACTGTCGTTCTCTGTCTAACGTCTTGGAGACCCCCGTGTGCCACTCCCAGTACTTTATTCTGCCGGATCAAGCTGGGATTTTGCATCTTTATTCATCTCTCTGAAATGATTTTACTCCAGTTTTCCTCTCTTCCTTAGGGCCCAACATGTTAACATAGTACAGAGTTCATGCAGCTTAAATTCTGTTGTAATAAATACTGACAAGCATTTGTCTTCGATAGAACATTTATAAGGCCTGCTCAGCCTCAACATTTTAGAGCAGTGTTTGTCTTTGGAGATATTTGGGAGAAGGCTTGGATTATAATTAAATATTTATGTTGCTAGAGACATAGGTTGAAAATAAACCAACTTTGAATGGCTGTGTGGATTGCTAAGAAAGAAGAAAGATTCTTTTTCAGGTCCTAGGGTGGGTGAAATCTTTGGCTTTCAAGGGGATCAAAACTCAAGGGAAGTGTGTGTGTGTGTGTGTGTGTGTGTGTGTGTGTGTGTGTGTGTGTGTATGTGTGTAGGGGGGCTGCTTGGGGACTATGTTAAACATGGTGTCTCTCTCGAGTGGGGAGTGTTCCTTGGGGTCTCGGGTTCGGTGGGCTGGGAAGTGCCCAGAGGTTCTTCCTGAACCATTTCGGTCTCTCCCCTCTTGCAGTCACTGTGATGGTGTCAGCCTCGCCTGTGAAGCCTGCAGGGAACCGGGAGGCCTGGTGGTGCCCCCCACAGAAGGCCCGGTTGACCTCACCACCCCGTACGTGGAGGACACGCCGGAGCCGCCCCTGCACGACTTCTTCTGCAGCAAACTCCTGGACCTGGTCTTCCTGCTGGACGGCTCCTCCAAGCTGTCTGAGGCCGACTTCGAGACGCTGAAGGCGTTCGTGGTGGGCGTGATGGAGCGTCTGCACATCTCCCAGAAGCGCATCCGCGTGGCCGTGGTGGAGTACCATGACGGCTCCCACGCCTACATCGCACTGCAGGACCGGAAGCGGCCGTCGGAGCTGCGGCGCATCGCCGGGCAGGTGAAGTACGCGGGCAGCGAGGTGGCCTCCACCAGCGAGGTCTTGAAGTACACGCTCTTCCAGATTTTCAGCAAGGTGGACCGGCCTGAGGCCTCCCGCGTGGCCCTGCTGCTCACGGCCAGCCAGGAGCCCCCCAGGCTGGCCCGGAACTTGGTCCGCTACGTCCAGGGCCTGAAGAAGAAGAAGGTCGTCCTGGTCCCCGTGGGCATCGGGCCCCACGCCAGCCTCAGGCAGATCCGCCTCCTCGAGAAGCAGGCCCCCGAGAACAAGGCCTTCGTGCTCAGCGGCGTGGACGAGCTGGAGCAGCGGAGGGATGAGATCATCAGCTACCTCTGCGACCTCGCCCCCGAAGCACCTGCCCCCACGCAGCGGCCGCTCACGGCCCAGGTCTCCGTGACGCTGGCGCCCAGGAGGAGCTCCGTGGTCCTGGATGTGGCGTTCCTCCTGGAAGGGTCGGACAGCGTGGGCGAGGCCAGCTTCAACAGGAGCACAGAGTTCTTGGAGGAGGTGATCCGGCAGATGGACGTGGGCCAGGACGGTGTCCACGTCACGGTGCTGCAGTACGCGTACGTGGTGACCGTGGAGCACTCCTTCAGAGAGGCGCAGTCCAAGGAGGACGTCCTGCGGCGGCTGCGGGAGATCCGCTACCGGGGTGGCAACCGGACCAACACCGGGCTGGCCCTGCAGTACCTGTCGGAGCACAGCTTCTCGGCCAGCCAGGGGGACCGGGGGCAGGCGCCCAACCTGGTCTACATGGTCACGGGAAGCCCGGCCTCAGATGAGATCAGGCGGATGCCCGGAGACATCCAGGTGGTGCCCATCGGAGTGGGGCCTCGCGTGGACGTGCCGGAGCTGGAGAAGATCGGCTGGCCCCAGGCCCCCATCTTCATCAAGGACTTCGAGACGCTCCCCCGAGAGGCTCCTGACCTGGTGCTGCAGAGGTGCTGCTCCAGAGAGGGGCCGCATCTCCCCACCTCCGCCCCCGTCTCAGGTATGCGGGCGCCTTGCATGGGGGCGAGGACTTGGGGGCACTGGGGGTGGCCTTGGTGGAGACGCGATTCTCAGGTTCAGATCTGGCTTCCCTGCTCTGTGCCTTCGGCCAGACCCCTGCCTTCAGAGTGTCTGCGTTTCCTCACCTCCCGGGCAGGGAGCTGCACCTGTGATCTTTGTTTGGGGGGAAGGATCTTTTCTTATGGTCTGAGTTTGAAAATGCAAAGGTAATGCAAGCTTATTAAGATGTAAGCAAAACCAGGATATGGAGTAAAAAAAATACAAGTCCTGCTTTACCATATAGCCGCATCCCCACCCAGTCCCACTCCCTGCCTTGGAGGCAGCCTGTTCAATATGGCGACTATCAGCTTTTTTTACCACACTGGGTGGATAAAATTTTTCTCAGCGCCTGACATTCTTCAGGGCAAGGCCAGGAAGTCCAGTAGATTCTGGAGCCGGGCTGCCTTAGTTTGAATCTCACCTCTGGCACCTACGAGCTGGGTAATTTTTGCAATTATTTTGGTAATAATTTTGGGGTAATTTTGAGCAAGTACCCCTGTGTCCATCAGTCTCCTCATCTGTAAAATGCTGGTAACACTAGCACTTGAAATACGCTTAGAGCGGTACCCGGTACTTAGCAGGTGCTCAGAAATGACGTAACTCCACGGCTGTGATTATTGCCTCTTAACTGATACCAACGATGCGTCACTTCCGAGCTCTTTAACACCTTGACTTGGTGTGGTTGGGACGCCCCAGAATCACTAGCCTTCTTTTACGGTCTCTTGATCCCCATACTCGTTATCCGTGCCTTTGTTTCTTTGTTTTTGTTTTCATCAGAGCCACAGATTTGTCTAAATTCTCGTGCTATTTCAGTAATAGCATCATCAAACCTCAGAAAATGTTTGGGCCAGAGTTTGTTTCCTCACTGCGATCGTGACCCTGTTCCCAAACATTAACATGAGCTTTAGGCATTTTTAATCGGTTCACCTTCTAGCTCCTTGCGTGCCCCGTGAGACCTGAGGACACACAAGCCCACCTTCCAGCGGTGTGCTGCTCTGTTTCCTCTTGTCATCTGCCTGTTTTCTGCTCCAGTATTTCACTCAGTTCTAGAAGAGTTGCAGCCCCCGAAATGGAGGGGAGGATGCCTCTTGCTTCCATCTGTAGCATTTAAACTGCCTTTGGGTGGAGTTGGAGTCTCCCCAGTGCCTCCAAACCCGGGGACTCACGGCCCCCTTCCCTGCTGCCTGGCGCCAGCTGCCGAGGTGCAGAACCGGGGGACACGCCTCCCCTTTGTGGCGCTGCGTGGTCGGCAGCGCCCTGAATACCCATTGAGTGTGTGTCTGCTGCAGGGGCCTGGTGCCAGTCCCCCACAGCCCTGGTTGCTCCCCTCTGCTCTCCTTGCAGACTGCAGCCAGCCCCTGGATGTGGTCCTCCTCCTGGACGGCTCCTCCAGCTTTCCAGCTTCTTACTTTGACGAAATGAAGAGTTTTGCCAAGGCTTTCATCTCAAGAGCCAATATAGGTGAGTGAGGCGCCCGAAGGGGCGCTTTCAGGGGCTCTTCCTGATTCAAAGTGTGACTTCTGTGCTTCCTCTCCTGTCAGGCCCTCAGCTCACCCAGGTGTCGGTGCTCCAGTACGGAAGTATCACCACCATCGACGTGCCGTGGACCGTGCCCCTGGAGAAGACCCACTTACTGAGCCTCGTGGACCACATGCAGCAGGAGGGCGGCCCTAGCCAAATCGGTAACGCGCTGGCGGGCTGGGGTGCAGGGGCCGCGTCTGGCCCCAGTTCTTGGTGTAAGTGACCGGTTAACCCCGGCCGGCCCTTGGCTCCTTGGCCTTCGTTTTCTTCCCCGTAAACCAAGGGCCAAGGTGCTCTTCCCGATCGATCTCACTTGTGTGTGAGACTCTCTGAGTCTCTGAGTTACTCCGTTTCGATGACCTAAGGCTCCCCCTGGAGGCAGGACGCTCAGCCGGCCTCACACCCACCTTCCCCGCATCAGGACTGACTGTGTGGCCCGTTCTCTCTTCCAGGGAACGCGTTGGGCTTTGCGGTGCGCTATGTCACATCCCAAGTCCACGGCGCCAGGCCTGAAGCCTCGAAGGCGGTGGTCATCCTGGTCATGGGCACTTCCACGGACTCAGTGGGTGAGGCCGCCGCTGCCGCCAGATCCAACCGTAAGTGTCGGGGGTGCAGTCCTGCGCCCGCAAACTGCTAGCGGGTTCAGAGTGGGCGGCGGTTACTTTGCGACGTCCTGGCTGATTTTGAATACTTAATACCCACATGGGGCCTGGTTTCAAGCAGCGGGGAATTGCCCAATCCCTGTGTTATTTGGACACCAAGCAGTAATAAATGTGTGTTTATCCTTCATGTGTCTGCATGCTTTCAACTGTAACTTTATTTTTATAAATGTATTTTATTTATTTACTTATTTATTTATGGCCGCGTTGGGTCTTCGTTGCTGCGCGCGGGCTTTCTCTAGTTGCGGCGAGCGGGGGCTACTCTTCGTTGCAGTGCTCGGGCTTCTCACTGCGGTGGCTTTTCTTGTTGCAGAGCACGGGCTCTAGGCGCGCGGACTTCAGTAGTTGTGACACGCAGGCGCAGTAGTTGTGGCTCGAGGGCTCTAGGCGCGTGGACTTCAGTAGTTGTGGTGCATGGGCTTAGTTGTTCCGCGGCATGTGGGATCTTCCCGGACCAGGGCTCGAACCCGTGTCCCCTGCACTGGCTGGCGGATTCTTAACCACTGCGCCACCAGGGAAGACCTTGACCGTACCTTTTAACCTCTCCACATATTCCCTCTGCGTTGAGGGCTGGGTCATACCCCCGCGCCTGTGGTGTCCTTAGCCTCTCTCCACTCTGAGGCTAGAGTGATACATTTTGGGGCTTTGAGAGCCGTCGGAGACCTTCCTGTATTCTGAGCCCCTGTCCAGTAGCAGCCTAAGGGGCTTGGGGGGTGCAGGATGGACAGGAGACCAAGGCTGCTGCTTTAGGAAGGGGACGGATGCAGGTGTGCCCGAGCCTCGGTGCCTATGAGAGCTTGTGCTGGGAACAGCAACAGCACGTGAGCCGGGGCAGGCAGTGTCGCGCTGGCGGGGGGCTGGGTGAGTGGGATGACATGACGTGACACCTTGCCGTGGCTCATCTTTCAAAACCCCGCTCTGTCTCTCCTCTGATGTCTTCCCGAGAGTTGTTCACTCCCTTTTCTGTACCATTGGAATGACTCAAAATGTGCAAACCACGTTGTTTTTATGTTAGATATCTGTTTCTTGCACAAGCTAGGGATTCTTTGAAGGCACGGGCAAAAGCTTGCTTATTTTTGTATCGTCTGTGCACGATGCACAGAATAGGTGACCATTTAACGTTTGTTAAATGAATGAATGTGACCTATTGATGAAACCTATTATTTTGGGGAAAAGGACCCTGAAAGGATGTACGTTGGGGTGATACAACCAGCTTAGAAAAGGTGAAAAGCTGCTAGCAGAAAATTAGCTCTAATCGTAAGCAAACTGCAAATACCTAGAACTTTCTGGAGAACTAATTGGGGTAATTTTATGATGGAGACTTTTCTCCTTTAGTATCAAGAATCCAAAGAAAGTCTTTCATCGAGAAAGGAAGCAGCTGTGGTCTGGAGGAAACAGACATGATCCAGGGCACATGACTGAACCATTCCAAGCCTGTTTCTCACCTGTAGGCGCACGTACCCCGGGCTAAGCCCTGTGACTGACATTTTCTCTTCTCTTCTTACACTCACCTCCTGGGTGGTCTCATTCTGTGTCATTCGTCTAGATACATTTATGCACGATTGACTTAAGAATTCCTATCTCCAGTCTGGATTAGGAATTAGAACATCTCCACCTAGATGTTCCAACAGGCACCTCAGCATAAACTGAATTACTGACCCTCACCTCCAAATCCCCTCTTCTTACAGTCTTTCCCATCTTAGGAAAATGGCGGTTCCATCCTTCCAGTTGCTCAGGCCAAAAGCCTCAGCGTCCTTAATTCCTCTATTTCTCCCATACGTCCATCCAGTCCATCAACAAACTATAGTTCCATCTTCAAAATACACTGAGAATGCCACCACGCCGTATCACCTGCATACCACCTGCACCACTGTCTCCTAGTTCAAGCCCCCATCACCTCTCACCTGGATTACTGTAATAGCTTTCTACCTGGAACAGCTTTCTGCGAGCTTCTATCCTTGCCCCCGAAGTTCACAATCAGCAGAGCAGCTGCAGTGACCCTTTAAACATTGAAGTCAGCTCACCCACGTCACTCCTCTGCTCTCAAGTCTCGGCTGGCTCCCATTTCATTCAGAGAACATGTTTAGTCCTTCCCGCGGCCTCTGAAGCTCTGCATGATCTGTGTCCCTCTCCCGCTTTCTCTGCTCTGGCCTCCCTGGACTGTGCAGCCAATTTTCTGCCCCAGGGCCTTTGCACGCACTGTCTCTGTGCTCAGGATGTCCTCTTGGCTCCTTCTGCCCTTCATCTTTTCACCGCACACATCTCCAACCATCCTGTATGAAACAATAACCCTCACCCCTACCCTAGTAACTCTTATCTTCCTTACCCCATCTTGTTTTTTCCTAAGCACTTATGCAGGTCTGAAATACTAGATATTTACTTACTTGTGTGTGTGTTGTCTGTCTCTCCCCAGTGTAAGCTCCATGAGGCCAGGACTTGATCTGCTTGGTTTACAGTATCCTCACTGCTTAGAATAGTACCTGACACAGAGCAGGACCTCACTAACGTTTGTTGATTGACTGAATGCCCTCCTCACAGGGTCGGTGTGAGTGGCCAGTTTGGAAAACATGAGGCTCTGTGCACACGCTGGGCGTAGCTTCAGGCCAGCGCATTTTGAGCCCACCTGGCCAAAGGCTGGCACAGACCCTTTCTTGCTCCTCTGTAACCCTAGGAGTGGCGGTGTTCCCCATTGGGATTGGAGACGGGTATGACTTGGCCCAGCTGAGGATCTTGGCGGGCCCAGGGGCCAGCTCCAACGTGGTGCAGCTCCAGCGGATCGAAGACCTCCCCACCATGGTCGCCCTGGGCAATTCCTTCCTCCACAAGCTGTGCTCTGGTGAGTCTTGGCATGTTTTTCTTATCCCCCTCAAAACAGAAACAAAAGCAACCGAACCCATCTAGAGACTCAAAGGTTCTCCTCTACAAGATTTGGCCTTGAAGTAAGTTTGTGTTATAGACCGGGACCTGTAAGTGTCTACTCGTGGAAGGTCGTAAGGCAAACCTCCAAGGGGTTACCAGAAAGTTCTCTGTGTATAGACCTCCTTCCATCCTTACCGTCCGTGCTAACTTGAGCACCGAGCTCTTGGTCAAAGAAGTGGAAGACAGAGGCAGGGAACTCCAACACCCTTAGATCAGGGACCTCTTCCATGCCCCGCGCTCACCGTCAGCATGGGTATAAAGGGCTTTAGAAAAGCAACGGGGATTTACCGTATAGCACAAGGAATTACATCCAATATCTTGTAATAACCTATAATGGAAGATAATCTGAAAAAAAATAACAGTCCCTTTACTGTACACCTGAAACTAACACAATATTGTAAATCGACTATACTTCAATAAAATACGAAACTGAAAAGATGAAAAAAAAAGAAATACAATAACATAGAATATAACATCAAACTACCATAGTTTACGTTGATTTAAGGTTAGGAACTTTTTATTTTTACCGTACATGCTTTTTTGAAAACCTGGTTTTCTATATTTTCCTAATGTAATTAGCTGTGAGCCCAAACCTGCTACAGAGTTATTGCCCTTTCTTGAGAGACGATGGCTCTCCGGGTAGGAACCTTGATCTCTTTTAAGTTTTCAGCCTCTTGCTGCGTTTTCCTCCTCTCACTAGGCACTGATCTATATACAAAAGAGGACAAGGAGATACTGACTGTGGTTGTTGCCATATTGTCACTGTTGTGTCACTGTAATGACTACTAACCACAAAGAACCACGGGATGACGTCCTCCTAATCTCCTGTACCTGCATCCTCACTGCTAAACCCACTCACGTTCTTTTCAGAGTTAATCCAGCTTCGAGGACCAGCCAGGTAGCCGAGTGAAGGGCTCGGAATTTCTGGATGGTGGGTGGGAGCAGAGATCTTGCTTGTGTCTGTTTCAGGGTTCATCAGTGTTTGCGTGGATGAGGACGGGAATGAGAGGAGGGTACGTTCATTTCCGTTGACTTTGAAGGAAAGATCAGGAATGTATATTTGGGGCCCTCATTCCCCTGGTGAACTTTTCCTCCTTTGGTCTGGGTCCAATTCTCCCTCTTACCATTATAGCCTCTATTTTTAAAATTTTGGTTGTGGTTGGGGTGGATCCGCCTGTAAATGCTATGTTCTGTTTCCTGTCTCCCTGCCATTTAGGCCCAAGGCCTAGTCTCTCTGTTTTCCAAGGGGGTCAGTTGCCTGGTGGGTGTTGAAGTGCCTCATTCCATTCCCTGCCTGAACCTGGTTCTTTCTCTGCAGCCCGGGGACATCTGGACCTTGCCGGATCGGTGCCACACGGTGACCTGCCTGCCAGATGGCCAGACCTTGCTGAATAGTCACCGGGTCAACTGTGACCAGCAGCTGCGGCCTTCCTGCCCCAACAGCCAGTCCCCGATCAGGGTGGAAGAGGCCTGTGGCTGCCGCTGGACCTGCCCCTGTGAGTCCTCTGCTTCTCCAGCTTGGACGGTGTTCGAGGGGCAGTGCTTTTCGCTTGGCTGTGCAGAGAGGTAGACCAGAAGCCCGTTTCCCCCTCCACCCGTGTTCCTTCCCTCTCGTGACCTCGGGACGTGTTTCCATGCAGTCCCAGGGCTCCCTGTTCCCTTCCTGTGCCTTCTGGAGGGCACTGCCCCAGATAGTCATAACCAGAAGGAAGAATTGATTTTCTGAGGTCAGTGCTCAGCTTGGCTGTTGACGAGTCACCCTTAGGGGGTCCAGGCAGTGCAGGGACAGCAGTGAGGGAGAAGCCCCCATCCTACCTGTAGGGGTTTGAGCGCTGGATGCAGGGTGTACCATCACGGTGGCCTGGTTTAATAGGAGGACCTAGTCAGCTCCATCACATGCAGACCTGTGGGGAGCGCTCGTCTGTGGGGTGGCCTAGCCCCCTGTCTCATGGCTGGGAGAAATGTTTGCTTATGGCAATCCCTGCTCAGCAGTGGATGGATCGAGTTGATTATGATGAACAGACACCACTTGCGGGCTGAAATCAGAACCGTATCTTGTATCTCACTCTCCCTTTAGAATTTATTGAGTGGGATGAAGTTCCTTTTTGCCTGGATGAGAACTCTATCAGACCTCATATGATTTCTGTTTATTTATAAAGAGTTCTATGGTTGCTTTAAGTCGTAAAACACGGTCTCAATTTGGTAATTAGATGCCCACTCTCAGGTAATAATCAAGACTTTGAACTTGAGTTGGAGTTGAAACACCTCCCTAATCCCTGTGTGGGCTCCTGGCCTCTGGGAAAGGGGTGTAGTCAGCCTCCCTCCAGCTTGGAGCCCAGAGAGGGAGGAGCTGGAAGTGGCCTCTCAAGGTTCGTATACGACTGGTGCTTCTGTGAGAGGCCCTGCACTCACCGGCCTGGCAGGTGTTTAAGGCAGCTGCATTTTCTTACCAGCTCTCAGGAGTGGTCCTTTGATATCAGTTGCATATTCTATATTCTTTCGCTGTCTGCTGCTTCACCCTGCCATCCTTCTGGGTTTTTTGTTTTGTTTTGTTATTTTTTTTTGTTTATTTATTTGTTTGTTTTTGCATCCAACCCCTCATAGGCTCTCTTTCTTTCTCTCTTTTGACGTCCTCCTTACTGTGTAGCAGAAGTTCACTTAGGATCACTATTTTTTTTTTTTTTCGGTACGCGGGCCTCTTACTGTTGTGGCCTCTCCCGTTGCGGAGCACAGGCTCCGGACGCGCAGGCTCAGTGGCCATGGCTCACGGGCCCAGCCGCTCCGCGGCATGTGGGATCTTCCCGGACCGGGGCACAAACCCGTGTCCCCTGCGTCGGCGGCGGACTCTCAACCACCGCGCCACGAGGGAAGCCCAGGATCACTTTTAGAACAACCCTGGGCCATCATTCCTCTGTAGACCCTACACAGAATACACGTAAAGCAGTTTCAGAACTGCTAACCAATACCTTTATGAAAAACAGATCTACTAACTAGAGTACACATTTGTGCACAATTCTTTTTGTCGTTAGCCTCTGGGTATATAGTAAGTTTTTCCCCAAAGTTATTTAGGCTGGTTTCCCCGCTCCCTTCCGTGTGCTTCCGTTATTCATTACCTACATTATTCTTTTAATCGTATCTGTTTCTTTCCATTTTGAATTTTCCTTACTGCCACCCTAGCTGATTCTCTTTGTTTTCGTATGGGAAGCATTAACATGGTTTTCAATGTCAGAAGTCTATGGAAAGATGTACTCGCAAGTCTCCCTGTCAGTCCAAAGAGAGCAGAGGAGATAGGAGAGGAAGTCTGGGCAGGTCATATCCATCCTTTGCTCTCTCCGTCCAGGTGTCTGCACTGGCAGCTCTACTCGGCACATCGTGACCTTTGATGGACAGAATTTCAAGCTGACTGGCAACTGCTCGTACGTCTTATTTCACAACAAGGAGCAAGACCTGGAGGTACTGCTCCATAATGACGCCTGCAGCGCCAGGGCAAGGCAGACCTGCATGAAGTCCATCGAGGTGAAACACAACGGTGTCTCGGTTGAGCTCCGCAGCAACATGGAGGTAGGAGGTGCTTTCTGTGAGTCCTGTAGCGTGGCAGCGGCAGACCCTTGGGGAAGCCACATGGACCCGGTGGCAGCCGGTTTTAGCTGGTGCCCCTGTTGTGGACTCGGCCTCCTGCCCCGTGAGCAGAGCGCCACCTTTGTAGGAGGGGCTCATTGCTATCTCCCTGGTGGTGTAATTTCATGTTGTTTTGGGTCCAGATTTGGAAGAAAGGGTCCATTTTCGATAGCATTACATTGTGATGAATGTCGTGCCAGTTTCTGGCACTGGTAGAAGAATGGGGGTGACACCAGGCTGTTTGCCCAGCAGGCATTACGTGCCCTGTACCCAGGGCTGCGAACCTTCCAAAGGAAAATATTTAGGGCCTATGAAAATATTCTGGGCCCAAACAAAATGTGTGGACCCAAGATTCAAAAAGAAAACTGCAAAACTGATAAAAAATAAATGTTTGATTAAATGTTTACAAGAGGTTGCTTTATGCCAACTTCTTTACACGTTCATTTAGAAATCGTAAATATTTCATTTCGTGAAAGCGGCTTATGGGTTAGATGTTCTCCTCTTGCAAGAATTCTTGAACGTGCACAGTGATTGCTGAAAAATCACAGCTCGTCATATGTTAAATGAGTAGCTCACAGACAAAAATAGAAAAATCAAAAGGATAAAAAGCGGGCTTCCCTGGTGGCGCAGTGGTTGAGAGTCCACCTGCCGATGCAGGGGACACGGGTTCGTGCCCCGGTCCGGGAAGATCCCACGTGCCGCAGAGCGGCTGGGCCCGTGAGCCATGGCCGCTGAGCCTGCGCGTCCGGAACCTGTGCTCCGCAAGAGGCCACACCAGTGAGGAGAGGCCACAACAGTGAGAGGCCCGTGTACCGCAAAAAAAAAAAAAAAAAAAAGGATAAAAAGCCTTCTAAAATTTTTACAGCAAAAATTATATTCATTGTGGGATATGAGTATATTTTAATAGGTTTGATAAGATATATTGTGGGGCCTCCAAAGAGCTAGTCCATCAAATCAGATCAAATGCTTAAAGTAGTCCTATTAGGTGCTCCTGGAGATAGGGCGCTGACCAGTTGGCAAGTAAGCAACTTCCCCAGCTTTTCTTGAGGAGTCATCTTCCCTGTAGAGTGACTCAAGGTTCCTCTTAATCCCTGGGCTTTCGGGTTCCAGATGCATGGCTGTCTGTTCAGTGTTATAAGAGTCCACTCTTCTGCCAAGCTCTGCAAAGCTCGTTTGTCTTCGAAGAGCTGCTGGCAAATGTCCGGGTTTGTGGATAACAGTGGGCTTGAGTGGGGTGAACGTGTAGGAACTGTCAGGAGCTTTGGAAAGCGGCTAAGAGTGAAGCCCTAGGATTCCTCGTTGCCCTGACTACTGATGGGTGGTTTTCTTCTTTGGGCAGGTGGTGGTGAACGGGAGGCTGGTCTCTGCCCCTTACGTGGGTGGGGACATGGAGGTCAGTGTCTACGGTGCCATTATGTACGAGGTCAGACTCAAGCATCTGGGCCACATCCTCACCTTCACCCCACAAAACAACGAGTTCCAGCTGCAGCTGAGCCCCAAGACCTTTGCCTCAAAGATGTACGGTCTCTGTGGTAAGAATATCTTCTGACCCTCCTCCCTGACATAAACCCTCCTTGCCCTATCCTCAGGGCCCTTGGACACTGCTATTTCTGGGTCCAGTAGTAAGGTGCAGACGCTGGCGGTGATGGAGAATGGCCAGGTCTCCGGCATCAAGGGGTTGGCACCCTGGGCTCCTAACCATGTCTTTCCTTGCTTCTCTAGGCATCTGTGATGAGAATGGGGCCAACGACTTCATGCTGAGGGATGGCACAGTCACCTCAGACTGGAAGACGCTGGTCCAGGAGTGGACGGTGCAGAAGCCGGGGCAGACATGCCTGCTGGGTCCCGAGGAGCCATGTCCCATCTCCAGGGGCTCCCACTGCCAGGTCCTCCTCTCGGAGCTGTTTGCCGAGTGCCACGCGGTCCTTGCCCCGGCCACATTTCACGCCATCTGCCAGCAGGACAGTTGCCACCAGGAGCAAGTGTGTGAGGCCATTGCCTCTTATGCCCACCTCTGTCGGACCAAGGGGGTGTGTGTCGACTGGAGGACCCCCGATTTCTGTGGTGAGTCTCCTTAGGCACCCCCAAACGCTGTGAAGACCAACGAATGGGGGACCTGCTCAGCCTCTCTGGGCCTCACGTTCTTTATCTGGGCAATGAAGATCAAAACCTCTGGATTTCCTGTTTCCTAGGATTCCATTCAGGATCAAATAAGATGGTAGATGTATAAGTAATTTGAACATAGAATTTCTATGTAATGAATTTCTATGTAAATGAGAGCATGGTCCTTTCTAGCAGTAGTTCTGCAGGTCATACGAATGTGATGTTAATGTATGAGACACATCCCGGCAACAGCAAAGTACAGACTGAGCAGTCAGTCACCTCGAATTTGGAACGGCACCAGGCTTCAGCAAAGGCTCACAGAGCAGCCCATGCCTTAGCAGGATTTTGAAGTGTGAGTGGAATTTTGCCATTTGAATACCAAGAAGCTTCTTCATTACAAACACCACAGGATTGCTAGTGTAGACACCTCCCAAGGTCAGCTTCCTTACGTGGACTTGGCATGCATTTAATATTTAACATGTCAGGGACACCAGAATGAGTCAGACATGGCTCCTGCTCTCAGGGGGTGTTGGAGTGATAAGAGCACTGAACTTCAGCAACCTCAGTTTCTAATGTGATCCCTGACCTTTTTTCTTTTTTTTTTTTGAGGGAGATCAATGTGTACAGGCATCTCAGAGTCTCCGAGTTTATTATTATAATGCTGTCACAGCTTTAACTGGGGCTGGAGGACTTGGGCATCCTAGCCCCAGCTCAGCTGGTCATCAGCTATTTCCTTAGTCTTTCTGGACCTCAGTTTCTGCATCTTGGAATGAGATAGTTGGACTAGATAACCCCCAGGTGTCTTTGGGGCTCTGGTTTTCCGAGTCCCCGTGGATGACACAGTCTCCTTTCAACCTACCTGCAGATTAAGGGGAAAATGTCAGTTTCTGAGTTACCGGTCACACCTTCTCTGCTTATTAATTTGTCTACTTCCAAGCAATTTGTCGTGCATTTATAGGAAAGTCTTTGGTGCTCTAAATCCTTGGAAACCTTCTCTACCACCTGCCTTGGCACCGTGAAAATGTGAGGAAGGGGTTGAGCAGGACCAGAGTGGGAGAAGTGGATCACTTTGTAGCTTTTCTCCCAGGGCAGCCTTCCATAGCTGTGGATTCCTTACTTAAGGTTAAGAGAATTTTCGAAGTGTTAAATATATGTGTATTCAAAGAAAAGAACCATAGAACTTCCTAAGGATACACAGGTTCACATCGTCAGTTGGGATTAAATTTGGCTACAAGTAAGAGAGAAATAAAATTCTGTGTCACACAGCTGGTCAGAGGGAGGCAGTCCCAGCTCTTTCTGGGTCTCAGAGTGGATTCTGGTTCTTGGCTCCGTCCTCAGCCTTTTCCTCACGGTTTAAGATGGAGCGCTGGGCATCACATCCAGTTCCAAGGGGCGGGATGAGGGGAAGGAAGGAAAAGGGCCAGAGACACAGCTGTCTTTCAAAAAATGATCCTTAGAAACTGCTGTTAAGAGTCTACACTTGCTCTTACAGGTCATTGGTCAGAATGTAATCACATGACTGCACTTAGTTGCAAGGGAGTTGGGAAATGTAGTCTTTATTCTGAGTGGTCACGTGCCCGGCTTGAAGGTCTATTTCTATGAAAGATGGAGAGAATGAAAATTGGTGGAAACTAGCAGTTTCTGCCCCGGCAAGTTTGTTAGATGATCAACTGCCTTGAAGCTGAACCACTTCCCTCTGGTTGGTGCAGACCCTTGAGGGTGACCCCCTTCTCTGTCTGCAGCTGTGCCGTGCCCACCATCCCTGGTCTACAACCACTGTGAGCGCGGCTGCCCCCGCCAATGTGAGGGCAACTCGAGCTCCTGTGGGGACCATCCCTCAGAAGGCTGCTTCTGCCCCCTGCACCACGTGCTGCTGGAAGGCAGCTGTGTCCCCGAGGAGGCCTGCACCCAGTGCGTCGGTGACGATGGGATCCGGCACCAGGTAGGAACCCTGGCCTCTCGCCCCCCGTGGGGCCGGTAGGGGGAAGTGTTCACCGTCATTGGCCCCTTCTAACCTCGGCTGAAGGGCTCTGCTCTCCGGGTGGGGGGGGGGTCCCCGAGGGATGGGAAGACAGTACGGCATAACGGCTTTGGGGTCAGACACATCTTGGTTCAGAACCCGGATCTGTTAGGGTTAGCTGTGTGATCAAACACCAGAGTGTCACGACACATTGCTACCATTACTATATTTATCATATCCATCGTAGTAGAATGCTAGGAACCCAGGAGGGGATGGGAAAAGAATATTTTATATGGTGATGTCTACCATTATTAAGATATATTAGGTACCTTACATTGTATTAAGTACTATATATTCATTATTTCAACGTTTTTCAAAGGTGTGTTTAGCAGGCAAGGTATTGACAGTTACCTGTGGTCAAGAGGTTTTAAAAAACACCGGCTAAGCAAGTTAGACAGGTTTCTTTATTGCAGGATTCTTTAGAGCTTTTGATATGCTAATGTACCTTGCAAGCTTTTGCTTCTCAGACTTATTAGCCTATAGAATTGTGTGTGTGTGTGTGTGTGTGTGTGTGTGTGTGTGTAGCATCCCCTCTCATAAATACTCACAAAACACCTATGAGAAAATGAGGGCTTAGAGAGCTTGGTACCTTGCCCATGGATGCAGTTCGTAGGAGATGGGGTTGGGAGTTGGAGTTAGTATTTGAAGCTCTGTCTGATTCCAAAGAGCTTGCTCTTTTCGATACATGAATTTCCCTTTTGCTAGGTCCCCTTTGGGCTGATCTTCTTGGAAGTCATTGAGTCATCAAGTCATCAGTTCTCTTAGCCTTTTAGGAATCATTATTTTCAAAGGCTATTTATTTACCAAACTCCCTCATCTTGGACTCAGACGGCAGTCATACCTCTTCAAAGTTGCCGATGTGTGTATCGTAGTGCCTGGGGCGGTGTGTGTCTGTGGACCTGTGAGTGCGGGCAGTGGTCCTGCCTTTCAAACTGGCAGTGATGATACCACAGAGCCTGGTAGAGGGGCAGCACATTTGGCTTCTAGCAAAGGAGGATGTGTTCTATGACCATGGGCTGCACTCAAGACCTAACATCTCCATCATCACCAAGGAAGACCTTCATCACTAAGTGGACCAGGTCAGGTGACTTAACACTGTATTTAATCAGAACTGGGAGAACACATGGTGAAGCTAGCTAACCAACCGGAGAATGATGAAAACAGTCATTCCAGGATTACACTATTCTGTCCCTGCCATCAGAAGCTAGGAAATGGACCATTTCATTTGATTCTCCCCAGAGCTCCATAGGGTAATTATTACATGTCCCTCTGAATGGGAAACTGAGGCTCAGATGACAAGAGGTGATTTAAAAAGACCCTATGCACTACACCAGGTCACCCTATAGTGTCCAAGCCCTGCCACTGGTCTCACGGGAACTGGGAGCTAAACTCTGAGCTGACTGGGTGTCCATGCGAGCATGGCACCAATAAGGCGATTACCTGGATGGTCCCACCGGCTCTGTTCTGTCGCTGGGCTTTAGCCCAGTGGATCCCGTTCGTTCTCACAGTGTAATAGGTGAACCAGGAAAGAAGCCCAGTCGCGCTCTACTGCCGTCTTTCAGCTGGCCAAACTGAGTACCTGCCGGTACCATAATGCTCCCCCAAGAGTTGACAAAACCTTACACGGCTCTCCCTGACGTGCACAGCTCCTGGGCTCCCGCTGGGCGCAGGTGACGTGTACCATTGCCCTGGGGTGCAGACACCCAGTGGTCATTTCAGGCTGGTTTTGCCGTTGGTGGCAAGGTGCTCTCAGAGGCAGTCAGAAATGGTCTCTGCCCCCTTCCTTGGCATCCTGGAGATGAGAAGGAAGCTCAGGTTTGCATTTCTGGCTCTCTGTGAGTCGGGTGTCTGCAGGGACCCGAGGGCGTTATCCTAGGGTCTCTGCCCCCTTCCCCCCCCCTCCTCTCTGACCCTTTGCCCTGCTCCCTGCCCCTTCAGTCCCACACATGGGAATATGCATCAGAGGTGTATGAAGAGGGCATCCAAATAGTGCAGTATTTTGACATAGATACAGTCTGATAAATACATTCTAAAATCAAGCGACATAAAGTTAGTTAATAAACAACTAGGAAGGGAACACAGCCGTTTTTAGTTATTTCAGAAAATATAGTTTAAACGGACGAAGACAAATATCCAGCCAGTCCAGCTTTGATTTTCAAAGTAGAGAGGGAATAAAAATCTAATATGAAGAACATTTTTATTAAGTGAATTTTCTTGAAACTGAAAAATAAAGCCCAGAAAACTTTTCTTCGGGGAAATAATCCAGGGTAGAAATCTCTTGTGGTAATTTTGGAAGGGCAGACTATTTACCAGTTTCCATAGCTCTTGTGTATTTTACAAAATGTACTCTGCCTTTGTAGCCGGCTCTAAAGGGATCTGGGGCCATGCATGGGCTGTCCCGCCTTGCCCACACCCCCCACTGTGCTGGGCAAGCGCTGCTTCAGCTCCACTGGGGATTCCCTGCATCACCCAGACGGTCTGCTGAGCCTCGTCTCCTCTCTGTTCTGTAGCGGCTCAGCGCTGACATTTAATTTGCATCTTCCCTCAGATCCTGGCGGGGGTGGGCAGTGCCTGGTGACTTGCTTTGTACCTGTACCTGAGTACCTGCTTTGACCTTGGGCTCTGAAGACTTCAGTTTTCCCTTGCTGCATTCTCTGCAGGTCGTTCTCCTGTCATCTTTATTTAATCTTTAACTCCAGCCAGCTCGCTTACCTGTTCTGTCCAGGTAACAGTCCTGCACCAGGCCCTGGAACCTGGGGGCTGAGACAGGGCTGCCTGGAGTTGGCCTGTCCTGATGCAGGAGTGCCCTCTGCTGGCCGATTGGCTGCATAATGCGCCAGGGGTACTGCTGTAAGGCTGGCCGCGGGCGCTTTTAGAAGCTTAGCCTTTGCCAGACAGGGCTCTTTTTCAGGGCCATAGATTCTGACCTGCCTCATTAAAGCTTCCTGGGAAAATGGAAATCCCTGGAAGAGGACGTTTAACACCTGCTTTTGGTCATCTATTGTGATGTTGCCAAGGAGAGTTGGAAAGCTGTATAATTCGTTCTTGAATTTTAGATGTCTGGAGTTCATTTTTAAAAAGAGAAAAGAAGGGACTTCCCTGGTGGCTCAGTGTAAAAGACTCTGCGCTCCCAATGCAGGGGGTCCGGGTTCGATTCCTGATCAGGGAACTAGATCCCACATGCATGCTGCAACTAAGAGCTCGCATGCCACAACTAAGGAGTCTGCATGCTGCAACTAAGACCCAGTGCAACCAAAAAAAAAAAAAAAAGAGAGAAAAGAAACCCCTAATATATAAATATATATCTCCGTTCTTATCTCATCACTTTTGCCGTTTAAACGTCTACATATAAATCCCTTGATTTATGGTGTTCTTGGCATCACCGTCCGTGTAAAAGAGCAGGAAAGAGGCAGAGCAGAGAGAGGCCTGGGGAGATGTGTGAGTCCCCCCGCCTTCCTCCGCTCTGCCCAGCCTCGCCTGTCCCTGTGCCCCTCCCTGGGTCTTCCCAGCCCCTTGGAGAAGCTGGAATAGTAGCCGCTGCAGCCTCTGTTCTGTTTCCTGGTCCTTGTTCCCCGTCTCCACCCGCTCAAGGCTTGTCCTTGTTGAACTTTCTTCCCTCTGAGGCAGGTCCTGCTTACAGGGCCTCAGGGCTGCACCCTGCCCGCCAGGTTAAGCACAGCCTCCTGCAGTGGCCACGTCCCCAAGGATGTGAGGCCTCTCTGGAGCCCACAGCCCTAGTGAACTCTTCTTTTGCACTCCTGGCACTCTTTTTTTATTTTAAAAATCACCTTTATGGAGAGTTCACAGACAGTAAACAGCGCCAAACATAAATGTACGATCTGATGAATTTTTTCGTGTTTTTTTTTTTTTTTGTGGTACACGGGCCTCTCACTGTTGTGGCCTCTTCCGCTGCGGAGCACAGGCTCCGGACGTGCAGGCTCAGAGGCCATGGCTCACGGGCCCTGCCGCTCCGCGGCACATGGGATCTTCCCGGACTGGGGCACGAACCCGCGTCCCCTGCATCGGCAGGCGGACTCTCAACCACTGCACCACCAGGGAAGCCCACGATCTGATGAATTTTGACAAGTTCATTCATCTGTAAAAACCGTCATCACGATGAAGATAATGAAATTTCCATCACCTGCGAAAGTTCCCTGATGCCCCTGTTTAATACACCCCCAGTCCCCACCTCCATCCCTAGGCAACAGCTGGTCTGCTTTCTGTCACTATAGATCCGTTTACATTTTCTGGAATTTTATGTAAATGGACTCATGCAGTATTACTCCTTCTTTGCTTGGCTTCTTTCGCTCAACGTAATACTCTCGAGATCCATCCACACTGTACGTTCCATCGTTTGTTTCCGTGGCTGAGTAGTATTCCGTGATCTCATTCACCTGTTCACGGGCAAGTCCTATTTCCTCGGCTTGACCGTCAGCCATTCGAGGGCTGGGACAGTGTACCCAGGGCCTGGCACTCCCACAGCCCCTCAGCGGGCTGGCTGAGCCTGGCGGCTGTGGTTTGGAGAGAGAGCATGTGGTGTGCAGGGCCAGGATGCCGGGTCCAGACCCCGGCTGTGCCCCCGGTCGACCTCCTGGTCTGTGCCTCAGTGTTCTCACTGGTCAGTGTAAGTAATGGTCATACTCACCCGCTAGGGTTACTAGAAGGACCATACGATGAGTCAGTGTAAAGCCTTTGGGGAAATATCTTGAACATGTTTAATGCTACTTATTACCGGGAGGCAGCAGAACACAGGGATAATAAGTGGATTCTGGGTCCGGATCCCATCTCTGCACTGCGACGGTGTGACCCCGAGCTAGCGCCTCCGCTTTCTCCTTGGACGAGTGGGGATAACTAAGAATGTCCCGGTCACGGGGCTGCGATGAGGATTAAATGAGTAGTTTATGTAAAGCCCTTAAACCGTGCCACGTGACACCTGCCGCTCAGATGTGGGCGGTTACGTGGATGCAGCAGAAGGTGTCAAGGGAAGCCTCCAAGGTTTAATCCCACAGGAGGACGGGCAGGGCCGGGGAGGGGTTTACCCGGAGATGTCCCATCTCTCTCCCTCTCCGCGGCAGATGCTCATTGCGGACCATGGAAGCAGACGGAATAAGTAAGACCTTCTTGGCCTGGGGACTTTCTAGCGGCCTTTGAGCTGCTGGATGAGGAGGCATTTATTCAGGGGTGACTTCACTGGGATTTCCCTTGAGGGCCGAGCCCAAAGGGCCCCAGTCCCGGCTCTGCAGTCCCATCTGTGCTCTGCACAGCCTCCTGCTTCTTGCACAGTCCTGGGAGGCAGGCTGGGGGGCCCTCCCCTCGCCTGGGAGGAAACCGGGCAGTGGCACGGAGGGTGAAGCCAACCGACGTAGGAGTTGGGGGGCTTCCTGACTCTGAAGCCCTTGTGCAGTGGGGATGCCTGCTGCCCTGGTGACCCTCACCTGGAAACTGCACCCAGGTCTGGAACGTCACCACCAGTCCCAACAATGTGAGGGTTCTGAGAGTCCTGCTGTCCCCCCTTCAGCTCTTCCTGCCGCATAGTCTTAAGTCCATTGCAGAAATGAGTGGCTCTTTCTCAAGCTGCAGCCCAGCTTCTCCTTTGGCCTGGGAAGTGGCTGGCGGGGTGACACGGGAGTCCTCATTTTCTCGCCTTGCTTTGTTTTAGTGTCACCATCAGAAGGGCTGTGATGAAATGTCCATGTTTTCTGAGACCTGGGGCTTGCCCTTCCCCCGAGTGTGCGAAGCAGTGTGGGTGCCCCGGGCACCCCAGGCCTCTCCAGCTGCCTCCTCCGCAGGGTCCTCAGCATCTGTCAGCTTGTCTTGGTTCATCTGCGCAGCTCTGACCCAGGCGGGGCTCGGGCACTGGGTGTCCCCCAGGGAGACAGAGCCAGGGGTGGGGGGACCCAACTTCCATGAACTCCTGGGCCCTCTCTGAACCTCGTTCTCCCTCAGCTTCTGGAAACGTGGGTCCCAGACCACCAGCCCTGCCAGATCTGCATGTGCCTCAGCGGGCGGAAGGTCAACTGCACGACACAGCCCTGCCCCACAGCCCGAGGTGAGGCCCCTCCCTAGGGCTCCCGCCAGGCCCCGAGGCCACCTGTCTGCAGACCTGGGGGACCAGATCCACACGTGGATTCCCCACGCCAGCCCCACCCTCCTTGCCTCGCCGGGCTGGGCTCCCCTTTCTGCACGGGGGTAGAGCTCTCGGGGGCGTGTGTGTGTGTGTGCGTGTGTGTGTGTGTGTGTGTGTGTGTGTGTGTGTGTGTGTGCCTGCCCTGCTGTCCCCTCCTTGGCCCTCAGCCTTGTTCTCCCGAGGGTGTGTCTGAGGGGACAGCAGGACACACCGGGAGACTCATTCGTCAGCGGGCCTGGCTGGTTCCCGTCGCCGAGAGTCTGCAGTGGGTACTGCCATCTCTTTCTCTGACCTCCGCGGCCTTTTCTCCCCCAGCGCCTGCGTGCGGCCCGTGCGAGGTGGCCCGTCTCCGGCAGAGCACGCAGCAGTGCTGCCCCGAGTACGAGTGTGGTATGTGTCACCCGTGGCATTTCTCGGGGTCCAACCCCAGCCCCGCTCTGGGGAGAGGGGGCCAAGGTGGTGGTGCTGAAGGGGCTCGTGGTCAGGAGCAGGGTGTGGATTTTCCAAAACCCAGAAAGAGTAGCCTCTGGAAAAAAGGATTTGTTTCCTAGAAAGATTCTGCTGTGACTTATTAAATTAAGTTTTGAAAGCATTAAAAAAGAATGGGGTGCAATGTTCACAGCAACATTATTTGCAACAGCCAAGATATGGAAGCAACCTAAGCGACCATCAACAGATGAATGGATAGGGAATTCCCTGGTGGTCCAGTGGTTAAGACTCCATGCTTCCATCACGGGGGGCACAGGTTCGATCCCTTGTTGGGGAACTAAGATCCCGAGTGCCGCGTGGCGTGGCCAAAAAATAGGAACCCCCCCCCCCCGCAAAACAGATGAATGGATAATGAAGATGTGGTACATACATGCAATGGAGTACTACTCAGGCATGAAAAGGAATAAGATTTTGCCACTTGCAGCGACATGGATGGACTTGGAGGGTATTATGCTTAGTGAAAGAAGTCAGAGAAAGACAAATGCTGTATGATAGCGCTTATATGTGGAATCTAAAAATACAACAAACTGGTGAATATAACAAAAAAGAAACAGACTCACAGATGTAGAGGACAGACTAGTGGTTACCAGTGGGGAGAGGGAAGGGGGGAGGGGCAAGATAGGGGCAGGGGAGTAAGAGGTACAAACTACTGTGTATAAAATAAATAAGCTACCAGGGTATATTGTACAGCACAGGGAACATAGCCAATATTTTATAACAACTATAAACGGAGTATAACCTTTAAAAATTGTGAATCGCTGTGCTGTACACCTGAAACACGTAATATTGTTATCAACGATACCCCAAAAATAAAAGAATGGGGTAATCACTGGTGGGGGAGGTGCAAGGGATTTACTGCAGAGCCAGTTATGCCAGAGTAACTGTAGAAAAGGCCACACATGGGCACCTTGACTTCAACACGTTATTTGTCAAAGGGTTTCATTACAGGCCTGCAACCTGCATCGTGAATAATGGGCTGAATAACGGTATAATTAAATGAATCCAGAGCTGATGGAATTCTGAGAAACACGGCAGGAAGTCTCTAGTGCTTTGTCCCCGTCCTGTCACAGGCATTTGTTAATTGTACAGATGAAGACATAAAGCACAGGCTTGTGAAGTTTGAGGCGATGAAACCTTTGAGGGAGAGCAGATAGATCAAGACAGTCTGAGGATCTAAAAAAGAAATCATCTGAGACATTGCTTTAGGCTG
Source organism: Stenella coeruleoalba (assembly GCF_951394435.1). Classification (NCBI taxonomy): domain Eukaryota; kingdom Metazoa; phylum Chordata; class Mammalia; order Artiodactyla; family Delphinidae; genus Stenella; species Stenella coeruleoalba. The sequence continues at coordinate 96,369,793 of NC_137157.1, forward strand.
ATGAAATTTAGCAGGGATAAAGAGAAGCCTTCTGTGGCGGGGCGGGAGTGAGGGGCGAATCTGACTGGAGAACAATTTAGTAAAAATAGGTCTTAAGATGTTAACAGTGGAGGGAACTGGGGGTCATTTAGTTCAAAGCCCTCATTTTGTGGACATTGTGAAGCTTCTCCCACGTGCCAGGCACTTTGCCTTCATTATTTCAAGACACCAATAGACCGACCCTGTGAGGTAGACTGCCCACCTTACAGAAGATGATCCTGAGGTCTAGAGGGTTCAAGTGATTGGCCGAGATCTGGAGTCCCTGCAGATGACAAGAGTAATCAACATGGCTTGTATCTATCTATCTGTCTATCTACCTTCCTATCTATCGATAGCTCTATTATCTATCTACTATCTATCTATCTATCTACCTACCTACCTATCATCTTTCTATTATCTATCTACTGTCTATTTATCTATCAATCATCTATCTATCTATGTATCTATCATCTATCTGTCTATTATCTACCTATCTATCTATCTTCCTATCTGTCTACCTATCTATGTATCTATCTGTGTATCTATCATCTATCTATTATCTATCTTCCTATCTCTCTACCTATCTATGTATCTATCATCTATCTATCTATTTATCTATCATCTGTCTGTCTATCTATCATCACCTCCCCCGCCCCCTCCCTGTCCATGTATCTCCATCTCTATCTCCATCTCTTCCCCTCTTTTCATCTTCCTGTATCTTTCCCTCTATCTCCATCTCTAGCTCTGCCTTCAATTTATCATCATCACATATGTGACAGTGAAGGTCTGCGTGAGTAGGAATGTAGCGTAGGGAGCCACTCACTAGCACAAGAGTAGCCTCGCTGAATTCTGAGTGCACGTCTCTCTCTCTCTGGGCCCTCAGTGTGTGACCTGGTGAGCTGTGACCTGCCCCCGGTGCCTCACTGCGAAGGTGGCCTCCAGCCTACACTGACCAACCCCGGCGAGTGCAGACCCAACTTCACCTGCTGTAAGTTCTCCCTCCGTGGGTGAGGACGGGCGGTGCAGTCACTGTCCCCTGGTCTGGGAAGGCATCCTGTATTCTAGTGAGCTGAGTCTGGGCTTGGGGTGTGTCTAGAACAAAGGGGTCAGGGTCACACGTGGACTGAGCGCCCTAAGACTCCTCCCAGCCACAGGCTACGATGGGGAACGGGGTGCAGGCATCCCCCTTTTGGGCTTATTAGGTGGCATTTGGACCTGAGATGAAGAAGCCTCCAGATCTAATCTTTATTTTCTCCCACCTCCCATAAGCCGTGGAGGGGAAGGAATGTACCCTTGGTTGGTTCAAATCACTGGATCTTATTCCCAAATAAATTTATACATTTTTCTTCCTCTGTATGTTTATGTATTTAATTTCTAAATACTACAATTTAAGCATAGGGTTGGACTAAAGACAGTTTCTGGACATGTCAAGAAGCTGAATTCTGTATTTAGTTACTAAGGATACCCACTTTAAGTCACTACCCATTTCTCATCCTGTTGATTGAGAATCTCACTCAAGTTCTGAGATGAAAGCCCTCGAGTGCGGGAGAACACGTTGTATCTGCAGAAAGCTGGGAACAGGCAAAGGCATGGGATGGGATTTGGCAGTGATAAAAGGGCATTGTGGATTTGACGAGATTGCTGTCCTTTTTCATTCATCATTGTTGGAGGACCTAAAACTGTAGGTCATTTATTATTCCAGGTACTGAGGTTGGGGATAGGATCTCATAAGCTACCAGCTTATAAAAATGCAAACCAGTACCTATGTGCCCAGGGCTCGCTGGGTCTCAGAGATTCTACACCAGTCATCTCTGAGTATCTGCAGCTGGAGGGACCCCACCCCTTCCAGATGTGCCCGGGAAGGTGGTGGAGCCTAGCAGCCTTAGCTTCTCCATTAAAATAGCTTCATATTTCTCCTTTGGGTTAGTTTTCTTATTTTTCTGCAGACTAACCACTTTTTGGTATGATTGACTATCCCTCAGCTCCTGAGCTGGGCTCCCGTGTGTTTCTGACTTAATATTCTGGGGCTAGAGTTCCCTGGGACCTTATATAGTAGCTGAATGCTTAGGAACCCAGGCTGAGTGCAGGGCTCAGTGTGGCAGGACCGGGGCATCACCTCGTGCTGCCCCTCAGCCTGCAGGAAGGAGGAATGCCCAAGGGCGTCCCCGCCCTCCTGTCCCCCGCACCGGACGCCGGTCCTTCAGAAGACCCAGTGCTGTGATGAGTATAAGTGTGTTTGCAACTGTACCAGCTCGGCGGTGACCTGCCCACTGGGGTACCTGGCCTCCACCGTCACCAACGACTGCGGCTGCACCACCACCACCTGCCTCCCTGATAAGGTAGGGGCTGCTCGGCTCCAGCTGGGACGATGGCCGTACACATCCTCCTGTGGAAGACTTGCCTTCCTGCCCACACGAGTGCTGTGTGGCCCAGTGAAGGGGCATCAGCATTCCATCTCAGCCTAAATCTAATTAGCTCGGGAGGTACTTACAGAGACGCTACCATGTGCTGAGCATGGCTGGGTGCTATAGATGATTCGAAACGCGTGAATGATTCTAAAACCTAAATTACAAAACGATGCGCTCCCAGAAATCTCACCTCTACCCTCACCTTCCCTACCTCGCTCCTTCTCTCCCTTCATAATTTATCATTTTCATTGGTGTACCCATCTATTTTTCTTTTTGAAAATATAAGCAAGTTTTGTAAATTTATATCGCTTCCTATTTCTCCCCAGAAGGGTAGCATATTATAAATTCCGTTTTGAATGTGTATTTTTTCATCTAACAATTTATAGTAGAATTATCCTCTGTCCGTATATGGAGATCTGCCTTACTCCTTTTCACAGCTTAGTAATCTACGGCAAGGATGCATCTTGGTTCAGTCGTGTGCACTCACAGTTGAGTGGCTTCAGCCTTTTGCTGTTACTAGTGACGCTGCAACAGCCTTCTGCATCTGTCATTTTGTATTTTTGCCAGAGTGTCTTTTGGGATAGATTCCTAGAAGTGGGATTCTGGGCGGTAACACTTTTTAGGGGGGCTTCTTAATCCAAGAACCGGGGGTCTCATTCACTGAGTTCATTGTACAAAAGCGGGAAGACTGAGCAGGTGTAGGAAAATGGTTTGAAAAATGTGCCCCTCAGAGGACACACTTGGGGTAATTTAAAACCTGCCTCTAAGCCTCATGATCCAAGCGTTTCTTCAGTACCTCATTCCTAGAAGATAAAGGCTGAGCGTGTGTATCACGTGCATCCCAGGCTTTACGATTCTAATCGTAACCAACCGTTGGGATCTCATGTCCCACATTCCTTCCATAGCCTACAGTTCTTCCAGACAGGATCCCTTGTCTCTCAAACACATCTCACGCTCTGTCTTCTCTTGATACATTCCTTGTCATTGGTGGGCATGAAGGGAACACTCCTTCATAACCCCTGCCCACCCTTCCCTCACCTTCAGCCACTCCTGATGGGACAGAGGGCTATACGTGGGTGGGTTCCAAGTTCAAGGACATTTACTAGGTCTGAGAATTAGGGTGCAGCTTTCCGTGTGACACAGGAAGGAGTTAAATGCAGTTAGGGCAGCAGTGATAGTGGGTCAAGGCGGCCAGTGTGTTACATCCCCACTTGAGGGCCTCGAGGGACTCAAAAGGAGCCACTCCCAGGGTGAACCTTCCTGAGGCAGGTGGGCAGGGGAGGGAAGAGGGCAAACTCTACTATGCAAGCATCCCTTCGCGTGGGCAGAGACTATGTTGCTTTCATTTATTGCTGTAGTCTCAGCACCTAGAGTAGCTTCCAGCACGCCGTAGATGCTTACTCACCTCTTGTTTAGATGAACTGAGTCACTTCACTCTCGGAAACCTTGTGTCTACAGGTGTGTGTCCACCAAGGCACCATCTACCCTGTGGGCCAGTTCTGGGAGGAGGGCTGTGACGTGTGCACCTGCACGGACCTGGAGGATGCCGTGATGGGCCTGCGTGTGGCCCAGTGCTCTCAGAAGGCCTGTGGAGACAGCTGCCGGCCGGTAAGGGGGAGGAATAGGGTAGGGAAGTAGGGGAGGGGATCCCAGGAATAGGCAAGAAAGCCCCTTTAGGAACCTCTGGTTCAAGGCCAGAGGGGAGGGGCAAGGAGGGGAGTGGGGCTGAGTGAAGGAAAGGAGCATGAGGAGAGGATTGCTGTCATCCTTCTGTGACCAGTTCTTGGCTGGCAGTCATGTCTGCTGTGCGGTCTTGAGTCCACAGGGCTGGGGAGTTGGTCTAAGCAGAGATGTGGCTTAATTGCCTAGAAAACAGGGCTTGATATTTCCCCCTATCTATCTCTTCCCTTTTCAGACATCTCCTTAGCCTACACCTAGTACAGACCTAGGTCCTGAATTTTCTGAGATGGTCCCCGTGTCCGTGTACTGTAGTGTTTCTACACCGGTTGGTGAGTTTTCAGGCCAGGTTTATCATTTGAGGTACAGAAGTTGAGCCATGTTTATAATTTGAGGTATGATTTGGGGGTTTGAAACCCCCAGTCCAGTTTCTAATTCTTCGTGTGGAGGCCTGTCCCTACGGCTCTTGTGTGTCTGGGGAGCTTTATTCTTGCACATTGAAGACTGAGCAGACTCTAGAAAAAGGGAACCACAGTCCGCGGGGGTACTGTGGGTTCAATTCTGTTTGCTGGTTTAATGCTATTATTGTTAGCGCAAGTTCACGTGCCCGATGCGCCGTGAGGCCAAATGCAGATGTCGGAGTTTGGAGCAGAGAAAGGCTTATTGCAGGGCCATGCAGGGGACGGGCGGCCCGTGCACAGTTCTCTGATTGGCTGATGGTGAGGTAACCGGGCGGTGTCACAGGGGTTACCGTGATCAGTCCTTAGGCTACAGGAGGCCTGGGGCTACGTTCTCAGGTCACCCAGTAGTTAACATCTTCCGTTTGGTGGGGGGTTTTCACATCTGCAAAACAACTCAGGAAATGTGCATTAAATACTGTTACGTAGGTCCTTCAGAGAGGAGCTGAAGCAGAGGGTCCGGCGGGGGGAGGGGGGCCTGTCCCAGGAAGGCTCCATAGTGTTCTGCCCAGTTACACTACTATTATCACTGCATCGTTATCAGTAGAAAATAATGATAAAAGCAGAGGAGGCAGCACAGGCAAGTGCACGCGTGTAGCGGTTGCTTTTGTAACCGCGGTGCAGAGCAGCCTCTCGATGCTTCTTTTCGGAAGCGTGTGTGGTTTGGTGACGGAGGGGAGGGCCTGGGAGTGAATCCACAGATGGGGGGTTCTGTTCAGGTCATCTGCGCGCTACCTGCCTGGCTCATGCTGCGGAGGAGCAGGGCTGCCGGCCCCCTTGGGAGAGGATGATGCCGTGGTTCCAGGTGTGCCTTTGGGGAACACTAGGCTTTGGAAACCCATCGGTCTCCATCTCCTCCCACAGGCCATGGGAGGCAGTGGAAATAACTTGCTATCAAGTAAAGAGAGTGGTGTTTAGAGGTTGTTTTTATAAAATGGGCCCCCAGTATGTTTTGTGTTTTGGTAGGGAGTTTTGATTGCAAAGAATGGAATCCACTCAAGCTTGCTAAAATAAAAAGAGGGGGAGGGACTTCCCTGGTGGCGCAGTGGTTGAGAATCCACCTGCCAACGCAGGGGACACGGGTTTGAGCCCTGGTCCAGGAAGATCCCACATGCCGCGGAGCAACTAAGCCTGCGCGCCACAACTACTGAAGCCTGCGCGCCACAACTACTGAAGCCCGCGCGCCTAGAGCCCGTGCTCCGCAACAAGAGAAGCCACCGCAATGAGAAGCCTGCGCACCGCAACGAAGAGTAGCCCCCGCTCGCCGCAACTAGAGAAAGCCCGTGCACAGCAACGAAGACCCAACGCAGCCAAAAATAAATAAACAAATTTAAAAATAAATAAAAAGGGGATTTATAGGAAAGACAGGGATCACTCAGAAACGAAGTGCAGGGCCTGCAGGTGGGCCCCGTGGTTGTACCACTTTTCTCTCCGTTTGTCCCGTGAGCCCCTGTCTCCGCTTCTCTCTGCCCATCCGTCCGGTTCCTCACTGTGGGCCTGGGAGGATGTTTCGCTTTCTCAGAAGCTTCATTTGCACGTGGCTTTATGGAACCTGGCTTCAACTCAGTGTGGCTTTTCAGGTCCAGGGTTCGCCCCGTCCAGTCAGACCTGTTCAATCTGTGTTGCTCCAGAGATGAACTTCTCAAGAAGAAAATGGATGGGCTCAGCTCAGCCCGTGGACTCTGGGTCCTCTGTGCAGTCCCCACTCTGGTCCATCAATGCAGGGCACAGGGTGTGAACCTGGTTGTCTAGAGGCCAAGGCGCTGGAGGCGGCTTCAGGAAGATGGTGGGTCCCGAGGTCAGAAATGAGTGCAGGGGGTACCACGTCCAGAACTCTCGACCGGATGATGGCTCTAGGGTGGCGGAGTGGCCTGTCTTAGAGACAGAATGTTCACACCTTCTGGGAGGAGAAGGAAGCACTGAGATTTAGTTACAGCTGAGGGGAGGCTGGGCTTTGGTCTGTATTGTGTGTTGAAGTGGGAGCTTTAGTGAACGGCCTCAGGCTTCATTCTTCGTAGAGGAGAGGATCAGCTCTGGTCAGACTCCAGAGGCATTTAGGCTCACTTACCTGGATTCATTTGCTGTCTAGGCTGTGACAAAAAAAAAAAAAAAAAGAAAAAAGAAAAAAGAACACTACCACCATCACCCTCTGATTCTTCCTTTATAAGCCACTGTCTGCAGAAATACGCTTTCCCCTACCATCACCATAATTAATCCTCTACGCGTCACATCAGAAACGTGACGTGAGATAAGCAAAGGGCGTTGCTGGTGTCCCAAAGAGTTTCATAGGTGTACTATGGCCTTGCTTCTGCGTTGACAGCAAGAGAAATTCCTGCTCTTTTGTATAAACCTCAGAGGAGTTTTTCTTTGAAGGCTTATGACCCTTAGACCCCGGAGTCAGACTAAATTGTAGCTTCAGGAACTGTGTTCTGAGCGACTGAATGCAATCCATTATGTTTTATTCATCCTCGTGATACCCTTCCAGAAGGAAGAAGAGGCAGGGCTGTTCTTCCCATTGGCCACTACACTGAGGCTCGTCTGAAGCCAGCAGACACGTGCGTGTCCTGACTCCCAGGCCGGGGCCCCTGCTGCTAGGCTGGTACAGCTGGCCACACGGGTGTTGTAAGGGCCAGGACGACCCGGCCAAGAGACAGGGGCCAGCGCTCCAGGCCTCCACCTCCGTCTCAGCTGTGGCAATTGTGCTGTTAAATCAGTGAGGAAGTTATTTTCCAGTGGCATCTGTTTCCAGCTTGGGTGGATATCAGACCTACTCAGTTCCACTCTTAATTGGGAAACCAGTGAAAACAGGATAGAGAAGAGGGTAGGGAGAAAGGTCTGAGATGTCTGTTTTGGACAGATATAAGCTAGAGGGTTTGGAGGAGTACGGGAAAAGAAACAGAGATGAAAATACAGGATGAGCCCTGGTTGTGCAGGAGGAAACTGTGGAGGGGAATCTTGCAAAGTCGGCAGCCCCAGAACCTGGAGGCGTGGCTGGGAGCACCTGAGCACGAGAACCAGGCATCCAGCCTGGGTCACCCATAACCCGCAGTGTATTTGCCCGTGGTGGAGGCAGCAGAAAACATAGAGTATGCACAAATCCAGACCACTCAGCACCCCGAGGGGGGTGCCCAAGGGTGACTCTAGATCCCTAAGGCATCGATGTCTCTGTTCCAGGCTCCTTCGTGTCTGTTTCTTTTGTGCCATTTTGTGTATCCTGCCTTGTAGCAGAGGGCGTGGCGGAGGGCGTGGCGGAGGCGTGGCGGAGGGCGTGGCGGAGGGCGTGTCGAGTGTATCCTCCTAATTTGTTGGCGCCTCCAAAGCACCTAGTACATCATAGGTGCACGATAACTAACTAGCTCTCCGCTGATCAAGGGCTGAGGGCAGTTCACTGGGCACCGCTGTGACGCAGGTCGGGGTGTAAGTAGGTCCCATGGAGATGCTACAAAGTTGAGCCAGGTCTCTGGGGTCCTCGTGTTCCCCCGGGAGAGGCACCACCTGGGATGATACCGAGTGTTGAGTGCGTCCTCTGACTGGGCCCTGCTTGTGAGCGCTCTTGGGGAGCAGAGCGGGTGTGGTACCCACCCCCATCCCGAACGGCTGCGGCTGCAGTTCGCCCTTCTCTCCGAGATGCTGCACAGGCCCTGGTTCTTGCCCCTCGGCCCCTGGGACAGCCTCACATGTCATCGTTTTGTCTGTTCTTTGTACGTCGCTTCAGAGTTTTCATTGGAGGATTTCAATCCAAGTTCCCGATGCTTTGGCCAGATTGGAGGACCTCCAAGAGGGGGGATAGGCTGGCAGACTTCAGACTTGCAGGATGCTGGCCTCCCTGGCAGGATTTCTGGGGAAAGTGGGTCTCGTCTCACTGTGCCCCGTAAACTACTAGGTAAATGTCAAGTGACGACCTGGGGAAGCCCAGCTCTGCACATCGCTGAGAGGTCCTGGGGTCAAGGCACTCATGTTGTGCAGATAATTAGCCCTGTTAGGGCAGAACCAGGACTCCAGGCTTCTGGAATGTTCTCCCCCAGTCAGTGAGGGACCCTAGATTTGGGCTGTGATGAACATCAGGGCAGCCAGCTGCTTCTGAGTGAGCTCTGAGCATCTTTAATACTCCCATGGACTGGCTCTTCTTAAGTGGAAGTTTGCAGAGGGCAGGCTTGTGTCTCTTCGGCTGGTGTAAGACCCATAGTGACTCAGTGGGTGACGCTTCCTGACCACTTAGCATGATCGAGGGGCTGGTGGAGGGCAGAGATGAAAACATCCGGTCCAGCTGTGCCTCTGCAAGCCCCAGGGCTCCGTACACCTGCCGAGTGGACCAGAACACCTGTCTTTGCTGCCGGCCTGTCCTGACGCTCCACCCCTTGTGTGTTTTCAGGGCTTCACTTACGTTCTCCACGAAGGCGAGTGCTGTGGAACGTGCCTGCCATCTGCCTGCGAGGTGGTGACCGGCTCCCCTCGGGGAGACTCGCAGTCCTCCTGGAAGAGTGTAGGTCTGGGCCAGGGCGGGTAGGAAGGAGAGCGGGGGCCTCACCAGCCTGGTCGTCCATCTGGGGTCCAGTGCTGCCCTTGGTTCCGTCCGTAAAGTAGAAGCTCATTCCCTGCCTTTTGCTTTCCCCACAGAGAGTTTAATGCGGCTGTTGGTTTATCCAGATGTCAGCTGGGATCACCTTGCTCCCGGGGAACTAGTTAAAGTTGCCCCAGACTTCCCGTTGTGTGGATTTTGGGAGAAGCCCAGTTCCCTCCCTCTGAGTTCTGTGAACGCCTGCGGGTGGGGGTCATGTTCTCCTGTTTAACCTGTGAAGCTGAGGACCTGCTTCCGCCGATGGGTGGTGCAGGGCCGTGTCGTGGGCCTGGCACCCTGCCACACCGGCCCAGGCGGCGTCTTCTGACCTTTTCACTGGTTTCTGTTGGAGAAATATGTAACCCAGAGAAGCAAACTACATTTCTGTTCCCAGGGCCCCTGAGCCCCCTTCTGCAGCTCTGGCTTAGCCCCTGGGCGTGTTGGCAGCCCCCGTCTCCCCACCCTTGTCTTCTCCTGCCCAGCCCCCACCCCCAGATCCCCTCCCCTGACACAGAGCAGGGTCGCTTCTCCTTCGTGGCCCAGAGGCGCTCACTTTGACTCTGGGCTCATAAAGCCAGTTTCTGAAGCACAGAGGATCCCTCCCCGGGAGTCAGTCGTAGCCCACATGCTAGGATGCTACCAGTCCTTTAACTCTGATGGATAAGGATGAAGTGGACGGGTGCTAAGCCCTGGAATCCTCAGGACGTGGATGCTGGGAGGGGGTGAGGTGCACCTAGGGACCTTCCCCTTCTGAGTCCTCCAGCGAGACCAAAACACACTCTGTTTAGAAGGAGGGCAAAGGGTTACCTGTCCTGCCCTGAACGTGCTCACCTGCTCACCTCCTACCCTGGCCCACCAGTCTCCTCCTCCTTGGTGGTGACAGACTGAGTTTCCCACAGAGGTTCCCACCTCCCTCTTCTAATTCTGGTTACCTGTGGATTTCCCTGCTGTGTCCCTCCTCTCCATGCTTTTAACCTCTTTTTTCCCCAGTCCATCCTAGGATCAGGCTGGCTTTGCACCTCCTCCCCAGGGCCAGAGGCTACTCCATCCTGGTTGGGGTTGACAGCTGGTCTCCTTTTTTTTTTTTTTGCGGTACGCGGGCCTCTCACTGTTGTGGCGTCTCCCGTTGCGGAGCACAGGCTCCGGACGCGCAGGCTCAGCGGCCATGGCTCACGGGCCCAGCCACTCCGCGGCATGTGGGATCTTCCCGGACCGGGGCACGAACCCGTGTCCCCTGCATCGGCAGGTGGACTCTCAACCACTGCGCCACCAGGGAAGCCCTGCTTGTCCCTTTGAGGCTCAGCATCCTCTTCACCGCTCCCCCCCGCCCCCCACCCGCCTCTGGTCTCTCATCTGCCTCCAGGGCTCCCTCAGCCCTGACCCGCATCAGTGTTCACAAAAGAGTTTCCCTTCCCAATTCAAGTCTCCATCTTACCTACAAGACTTGCGGGTCGGCAGTGGCTCTGGGGGGCCCAGCAGGTGTGGTAGGGACAGGTCCTCTTGATGCGCCCAAAGCTTGGCGGGTACGTGGTCGGAGTGGGGCGTGGCCCGCAGCGGGGAGCTTTGGTCGGGGGAGTCAGGGGGGTCAGGAGAGAGGCCGCAGTGTGTGGTACTTTCTGCTTCTCTTCTGGAAAGAGAAGAAAGGCAACAGGGGCCAAGAGATGTGGCTGGGCCTGGAGTGGGCAGGGCAGGTGCCCCCGCTTGCGTGTCTGGGAGCTGGACCACACAGACCGTGCTCATGGTCACGTGTTGTCCGGGCAGAACCTCCGCAGGGACTTTCTGAACCATGTTCTGGACACTCAGTGGTCCTTGACTGTGGTGCCCTTGGGGACAGGCCGCCTGTGTGCAGCCTGGGAGCTCAGGGCAGATTTCAGAGCCGAGGGTCAGACACCGGCATCCCCGGCTCTCACCGGCTCCCTGTACCAGAGGGAAGCAGCACGAGGTTGGGTGCTGGGCTGAGTTTCCCTCCACATCTCCCCTCCACTGTCTCCCCATGCAGCCGTTCCTGGACACTCAGCTCCCAGCCGAGCCCAGGGTGGAGGGAGCATCCTTAGGTGTCCCCAGGTGCTTCCTCCGGTGGCTCAAGACTCTGTCTTGGGAGCACACGGGGCTCTGAGCTAGGATCTTGGTCAGGGTGACTCTGACCCAGACTCACTGAAGGACCCGGATGAGCTGTCCCTCCCTCTGTGCACCTCACCCTGTGGGCAGGGCTTAGCCGTTGAGCCGGGCTCACCTCCAGGACCCACACCAGCTCCTGAGGGGGCCGCCCACTCCCAGCGGGACCTTGGCCCCCTGACCAACTTGGGTGCTCCGACCACAGGTTGGCTCTCACTGGGCCTCTCCCGAGGACCCCTGCCTCATCTACGAGTGTGTCCGAGTCAAGGAGGAAGTCTTCGTGCAACAGAGGAATGTCTCCTGCCCCCAACTGGACGTCCCCACCTGCCCCTCGGGCTTCCAGCTGAGCTGTCAGACCTCGGACTGTTGCCCCACCTGTCACTGCAGTAAGATGTGCTACCAAGCCCGCCTTCAAGCCTCTCTCTCCTCTAAGGCCCCCGAATCCTTGCCTTTTGAGCAGCTCAGGGAAACGGGGAGGATCAAATCTCTCCATCAGTTGCTAACACTTCGGGGAGAGAGCAAGTAAGATGAGGGAAATGGGACAATTTCCTGAGGGTCGTCACTGTGTCAGCGCTGGTTTTGTACCCTGTCTCATGTCATCCTTATGACAATCCCATGAGGTGGGTACCATTATACCTCCCTTTGCTCTTGTGAGTTAGTGAGTGGTAGAACTGGGCTTGGACCCAGGCTTCTCTAATTCTAGAGACTTCTCAATCATTCGGCTGGAAAAGGTATTCCGACTGCCCATCCCCTAACCCCACCAACCAACCAGCCAACCACATAAACAAACAAACCAATCAACCAACCAGTCAACCAACTAACCAACAAACCACACAATCAACCAACCAACCAACCAAATAAACCAACCAAGCAACCAACTAACCCACCCACCAGCCAACTAACCAACCAGCCAAACAACCGACGGCAGCAGCAGCAGCAGCAGCGAACAGCTCTCGCCACCGCGTCCTGAGCTCTGTGTGTGATTTTATCTTGGCGCTTAAAGTTTCCGGAGTAGAGTGTCTTTCTTTGACAAGCCAAACATCCTCCCACTCACCCCTTGGGTGTGAATCACTTAAACAAGTGCCCTCCCCTCGAGGACTCCAGGGACCTTCTTCCTGCGGGCTGGGTGGTGGGCAGCAGGTAGCTGCCCTTCCTCAGCGGGCCTGGGGCCACTGTGGCCACGTGGGCTCCGGCAGGAGGACCCACAGCGCCTGGCGCTGGGTGGGGAGAAGGACCGGCAGGTGGAGCAGGGAGGCCCAGCCTGGGAGGAGCAGCTGGGTCGTGGGCCTTCACCAGCTGTGCTCCGCACACTCATACCCTGTGCCTGTCTCTCCCCAGAGCCTGTGCAGGCCTGTGTGCTCAACGGCACCATCATCGGGGTGAGCTGCCGCCTTCTCCAGGGCGCCTGGGGGGCAGGGATGGGGTGCTGTGGGAAGGGTGTCATTCTAAAGTGCAAGTGAAAGGAGCCGGGGGGCCTGCCCCACCCACACTTTCCTTTCCTCCAGGGCTTCCCAGGCATCCTGGAGTGGAACCCCTACCTCTCCGGGGCCCGGGCCCCGCCTTCTAGCGCTCACATCCCGGCCCCAGGCACTCGAGCGTTTCTTCTGTGCATGCTTCAATCTGCCCCGCTCCCTCTGCCCCAGCTCCCTCTCTGCTGGGAAAGCCCTCACTCTTACCATGCCATCCTTGAGGTGGGGTGGGGAAGGGAGGGAGCAGACCTCTCGGGACAGGAGGAGAATCAGGGTGATGGATCCTGGCAGCTTTGGGCAGCCGGGCCCCCATGCCCAAGGCAGACGACTCACGGGACTGAGGGCAGTGGAGGGTCGGGGGTTCCGGGTGCCAGGAGGCCTGACCCTGGTCCCTTTGGTTCCAGCCCGGGAGGAGTCTGATGGTTGACCTGTGTACCACCTGCCTCTGCACCGTCCAGGCGGGGGTCATCTCCGGATTCAAGCTGGAGTGCAGGCAGACCACCTGTGAGGACTGCCCGCTGGTGAGAGAGGCTCATGGGGGCCTGGGGGTGGACTGGGTACTTGTGGGACCCAAGCAATGGGACATCACCGGGCTCGTTAAATAAAAACTTTCGTGATTTTCTGATTATGGACATATTTGACAACAGTAAGGAAGAGAATAAAAGTCACCTACCCAAATTGCATTTCTCAGATATAATTATAATTTAGTTTTGGAAATTCAAACATTTTCTTTCTGTATTTGCAAGGCTTGTGATACCATATTTACAATTCCGTATTCTTTTTAAGCAACATACTACTGTTCTTTGAAAACATTAAAAATTAGTCAACAAATATTTATCAGTGACTAGTCAGTCCACAGTTATTTATCAGACACTTGCTATGTGCAGGGTTCTATTGCAACATTCTTTGAAGGGGCTCTGCCTCAGCATATACTTTTATTATTGGACATCGTGTTTTAATAGTTCACCCTGCCAGCTCACGATGACTGTGTTTGCTCAGAACACTTCTGAGGGTGGGTTCTGGGAAGTGGAATCATCATTTCTAGTTGGGTAGAGGAAAGCATGCACTTCACTATTCTTATCGTGACTCTTAGCCCCACCTCGCAGAGCTGGACCCAACGCTCTGGAGGATGCCTTGCTTTCCTCCGCAAACTGCCTTCTGCATTTGGGGCTCCTGCTGTCTTAGAAAATAGGGTTGGTCAGATGAGTTTCTTGTGAGCTAGATGCACAGAATACAGTCATTGCTCTTTCAGATGGTGGGGCAGCGGGCGGGTTCTGGGCGGGGTCGGGGAGGAGTGGCGCGGCACAGCGGCCAGAGGGGAGGGGTGACGCGTGGGTTAGGGACAAGGTTAGGACAAGCTGCTGGTGGTCGGCGCTCTTGAGGTCGGGGAGTGTTCTGCACCTGTGCCCTTCCTGGCACTGGCACCGTGTGAAGCTCCAAGCAGGGGCTTAATAGCATATTTACGAGGGGAGTGAAGGGGTCCGTAGGAGACACAGCTACTTCTGATAGAATGGCTCAAGGAGAACATTCCCGCCTCAATTAGAAAGAAGCCAGTGAAGTACGCCTTTTTGCTTTTTTTAAATTTAAAATCCCAGTTGTTTCAGGGTTTCGGATGCAGGCGTGTGTGTGTGTGTGTGTGTGTGTGTGTGTGTGTGTGTGAGTGTGTGTGTGAGATAACTCCCCTACATACATCTGGGCTTGAATATGGGATGGAATGATGCTGTCTGGAGTCTTTGGCATCCCTTTAACTGGATGTCCATGGAACTACAGTGGATGCAGGAAGCGGTCCACGCTAAGCTGTCCTGAAGGAGAGAGTTCTGGGGAGGCGGGGGGACGAGCCCACTAACTCTCTACCTGCGCCCTCTGGTGGTCAGAGGGTGGCACGGCCACTTCCTCTGCGTCCATAGAAATCCGGCTTTAGAATCCAGTCCAGACTTAGGTTTCTAAATATTTTTAAATTCACGGCCCCTTTTGGTCTGTGTACTCCTCCTCCTCGCCTCCAAAATTCCGCTGTCTCCCCAGGGATCTCCTCCCTCTTGAGATCCCTGAGATTAGCCCTGCTGTGTATCTCTCAGCCTTTGCTGAGCTCTGCCTCAGATGCCCCCATTCTAGCTCAGCTTACCTGGTCTTGTCACGTTCCTCTGCCATGAAGGGCCTCCGTGTGGCCTCCTGCAGGTGGGGAGCTGTGGTGGGTCAAGCGTAGGCTGGTCTGTGTCTGTTTGAACTGCCGATGTCAGATGGAACTCTTAGCATCATCAGAGACGTGGGGCCTGTGTCTCCTTCAGGGGAGACGACGCTTTTACCTAAAAGGAGCCCAGAAGCCGGTCTGTGCTGCTGGGTGGTAGAGACAAAGGAAGGCTTGAGGAAGAGAGGTGACACTGACCAGGAACCTTGAGAAGGCCTCCCAGAGGAGCATGACCATGGGCTGACCTTGAGCGATGACCCCCCAGGAGGGGGCACAGGGACAGACTGGCATTTAAGCAAGAGTTAGAAAAGGGCAGCGGGGAGATAAGACTGGGGTCCTTGAGCAGCCGATGTAGTTTATGAAAAGGGCCGGGAGACACCTGTGAGGAGAGTTTGGGGGGCATCGCTGGACAGGGGGAGCAGGGCTAGTTGGCTGCTCAGACCTGAGTGAGTGAGCCTGTGGTTGGCTGGGCACCTGGCGGCTCCTGATTGGATGCTCCGGCCAAAGTCTGGTCAGCACGGCCCTCCGTGTCCGTCTGGCAGCTGTGCGGTGCGTACCCCGCCAGCAGGGCTCAGACAGACCTGTCACCAGTGCAGCTGTGTTCTTGCCTTGCGGGGTCCGTTCTCTCTGTTGCGTCCTTCCAGTGGTTTCTGCCGTGTTCCCTGTCCTCCCGTCCCTCTTCCCCCGGCCCCACAGCACCTCTGAAATCATCGCCCTTCCTCTCACCTTCCGCCCTCCTCCACTTTCTCCTGTCCCTTCTTCTCCCACAGAGCCTACCACCTTTCCCTGTTCTTCGCTTCACCGTGCCCTCTGCCTCTCTGGGGTGTGGAGTGTGCGTCCACCGCCCCATCCCTTCACTTTGCAGACCCCTCCTCCATTTGTCCCCCACCCCTCACTTCTCTTGTAAAGATTTTGGGCACGTTCTTCTCCTTGGGCCTGCTGAGTGGAGGGCATTTCCTAGTGTCTTCTTCTAACACTCACTAAAAAATGCCCCAATCCACGCTCCCGTGAAATCGTGCCTGATTCACGCCTCATTTTATTTCCTCTTTCTGACTGCAACCGCTCACATACATTCATGATGTTTTTCCCGTCTCTTTCTTCCTCTCCCATCCACCTCGGTCCACACCTGCCAGGAACTGTGCGTTTTTGAAAACACAGTTGAAGCTCACCGGTGAAACGTGACCTGATGGCCTCAAATGTCAGCAGTGTCCTTTGAGTGTGTGTGTGGCCTGGGCTCTCTCTCTGCGGCTTCCCTGATGAGTTCAGTGGATGCGCATAGACTCCTAACCTCCCCAGCTGGTTATGAGCTGTCAGTCGGAGTGCAGTGAGCAAGGGAGCAGTGTGAGAGGACCAGATGTTCTGTCCGGGGCTCCAAACCTACCTGCTAGAGATTCATAGTAGAAAAACCTCAGGACCCCAAGGAATGAATCTCTAAGTCATTACTAAATGTAGCAAAATGAAAAAAAGAATGACACCATAGCTGGTCTTCACAGAACTAAATTTATTCTTTTAAACACCCCTACCTTCACCCCATATGAGGAGCCAGCTTGTCCGTGTTCTGGGACCGAGCCAGCATGGGCACCTGTTACTTGTTCTCACTGCCCCTTGCTGCAGCAGGGACCCTAATAGAGCATTGCCTGAAAAAACCAACCAACCAACCAAACAAAACCAAAAAAAAAACTTTTCTAGATTTAGTTCTTTTTTTTTTTGTGGCATGGTGGGGAGAGTTAAAAGAGTTTTAATTTTAACGCAGTGACGAGACAGCTGATGATCACTTTTTGGCTTTGTTAACATGGTTTAAAATACTTCGCAGAATAAAACGTTGGCCACCCTATGTTGTCTCCCAGATTGGGGGGGCGTTTTTGTGAAACAGTGAAATCCGTCTTCTGGGAAGCGGCTGGATTGGCAGGAACAGAGGTGGGAAGACAGTTACTACCGTGACAGAGTCCAGCGGTGGGTGATGATTTCTTGGATCAGGTGATGACAGAGGACCCTGGCACGACAAGCTGTGGATGAGCTCAAGATGCAGTTTTTGGCAAGATCTGGTGATGAGGGGGCAGGGGGGTAAGAAAAAGAGAGAACACAAGGATGACCCCCAGATTTCTAGTTTGAACAGCTGCTTAATGAAACCATTTACCATTTGGCCTACTTTCGATCGGGATCTTAGGGGGAGGTTGAAACTAAGGCTGCTTTTTCTCCTGGTTACACAGGGTTACGAGGAAGAGAAGATGCAGGGCCAGTGCTGCGGGAGATGCCTGCCTATGGCTTGCACCATTCAGCTACGAGGGGGACAGATCATGATGCTGAAGGTGTGTGTGGGCAACTTAAACTCAGGGGTCTCCCTACGACCGCCGTCTGGTTTCCTATTTGGGGATATTTTCTTCAAGGAAGAGGGACTGAGTTTGGGTCAATATTGACTTCCTTTTGTACCTAGTTCTGATTTCATGAGGGAAAGATGGGTAACCTTTAGGAAGTACAGAATTCTCTCTTAGATTTGGCTAATTTGTCACTCTCTGTGACAGAAGTTGGTGTAGGGCCCCGTGACTGGGAGTGAGTTGATCTTTAAGATTTTCTCCAGCCTTGATGGTCTATGAGACTGGCCAGGCAATCAGGGTGACACAGACTGGGCTCTATGAAAGCCAGAGTGGGCTGGTGGGGCTGGCAGGGGGCGCCTGGCTCACCTCTAGTTCAGCTACTGATGGGCCAGGGCCAGTTTCCCTTTGCTGTGTCTTAATTCTTTAAGCTGTTAAGTGGTCAGTAGAGTTAGGGATGCCCTACATTTATGCAGCCCCATTCCCAGTTAACAAGCCGTAAAACTGGACTCCACCTCCGTTCTGGGTTCTGGGTGTGGAGACTTTGCACACACTGCCTCGGTCTTGTTCTAAGGTCCCCTACCTTGTCTCAACAACTCCAAGGAGTCAAGGTCATGGCTTGAAGTGGCTTTGGACCCCAAACACCGTCTTCAGATTTGCTCTGCCCACCTCCCCTCTTTCCTTCCAGCGCGACGAGACTCTCCAGGATGGCTGTGACAGTCACTTCTGCAGGGTCAACAAGAGAGGCGAGCTCATCTGGGAGAAGAGGGTCACGAGCTGCCCGCCCTTCGATGGACACAAGTGTCTGGCCGAGGGGGTGAGTAGCTGGGGCTCAGGCCCTGCTTTCCTCTTGACTGTCTCCATCTTCGACTCTCAGAAGAGGGTTCTTCTGAACAGTGGTCCAGCTCTGCTGTTGGACACGTGATTCCCAGTGTCCAAGGAGAACCCTGACCTAGTTTAAAAATCAACGAAATTACAAAATCAAAGCCTGATGCAGGGACAAAACTCTCTCAACTGTACCATATGCTTTAAGAAAACACCTTCCTTTGAGGGAGACTGGATCTGTGATCCTTGATTGGGATGGTGAGAGAGCAAACTGATTTCCAGCCTCCCCTGGGAATGATGATCCTGGTGACTCAGCTGGAAGGGAATTCAGAATAATCAGAATCATTTCGGCCTGGCCAGGTGGGGTGGTCAGTCTATTCACATCTGTGATGGGAAAACCCATTCATTTCTGGGGACTGAAGCTCAGGACTGTGAGTCCAGAGGAGGACTTGGCCTGGAGTGCCTGAAAGTGTCCACTATGTACTATTTGTGCCTAATCTGGGACTTTGCTGTTTTCTTAGGGGAAAATCATGAAAATTCCAGGCACATGCTGTGACACATGTAAGTACCTTACCAATAGCTTGTCCCTTGAAATCCATCAGGAGAAGTCCAGGGACTGTTCTTTGCGATGAACTTTCTTCTAGAAAGATATTGCAGTCACTGTGTTCAATTCTGCAGGGCACTTCCACCCCACCCTGCGTGTCCTTGGACTGCCCCCTGCTCAAGCCCCCTTTCAAGATGCCTGTGAGGCACACTCTTCCTCCTTCCTTCCAAACTCCTGGCAGTCACTAGCCTCTTACCTGCCTTTCCCCTTGCAGAGCCTTGGGTTGGTCATAGTAGTCCTATCATGAGAGAATGTCTTCCCTCTGCCACCAGAACTCCTGAAGACAGGCACCTTGATTCATGATCTCGACAGAGCGGACATTCAGTATGCCTCTAATCTTTGGGTGTCGTGCAGCTCTCCCAGAGAGAAAGGGAAACCAGCAGCTGGCTGTGGGGCTGCAGTGAACACAGCCTTCTCGAGGGTTTATGAGGCTGGTCTCAGTTTTATTAACCTCGTCTGCTTCACTCTCAGCTCCTCTTGACCTTGCAGTTGTGTTGTACTGGTTGGTCCCAATAGTTACGGCTGCAGCTTTGGAGACGGAGCTCAAGCCTGCCCACCAGACAGCATCTCACCACATGTTCTTGCGTTCTTGTTTCCATGAGCACAAGTACCTTTCAGAATCCCAGTGTTAGTGCTATATTCCCTGAATGTAGAATTACTTGCCTGGACTAATATTCTTTGTCTTTTAGTTTAGTTTTGGGGTTCACGGGCCCACGTTCCCATGTTTATTTTTGTGTAGAGAAAGGAAGAGTAAAAACACGAATATCTTCAGCATTCAGTCATTCATTCTTTTCTTGACGGTTCACTCTGACAGTCCCTGTAGTTGCTGTAACCAAGTTGCAGATTGCGGAAAACACACTCTGAAAGCATCTTTTTCTATGGTTCTTGTCTGCATGGTTGAAGAATGTGGTCAGGAAACCATCAGAGGAGATGCATTCTCTCTAGGCGTGCTGCACATGGAATTGCGCCGAGGCTGTTATCTTCAAAACTAGCAGCGAGGCCAAAAGGGGCCTGTGTTGGTCTGTGCTTTCAAGAGGTGGGGACCTTCCATAAGGAAAAGAAGCCAGGCTCAGGGATTTAAATCTACAGCAAAAGAATATAGTGTGTTGGGCTCAATGTGTTTTCCTTTTTCACCCTCTTAATGTGGTTGGCAGCCTTTCACTTTAAAATGACATTATTTGGGAGCTGGGAGCCCAACTATTAGGTGGCTAAAGTTGATTTAGATTTGGAGCCATCCAGGAATGGAAAACTCCCAGTGTTGGGACGGGCAATAATGAGGTGGCATTAAATCTTAGATTATCAGTGGGCCAAGGAGAGGTTCAGATCTGAATGCTTTTAACCCCTGTACATAAGGAGACCCATGCTAGCGACCCAGAGGTAGCTATACCCAAAGGGAAGATTCCATAAGGGCTCCTACGATCAGCTCCCACAGAGACAATGACATTTGCAGGGATGGATAGAGATTAATTGTATTTCTTAGCTACCTCATTGCCCGTCAGCTTCTGGATATTGTTATAAGCGCAGGAGGATTGCTCTGATCATTATGGTTTTTATCTTATTATTTTTGACATCTTTATTGGAATACAGTTGCTTTACAATGTTGTGTTAGTTTCTGCTGTATAACAAAGTGAATCAGCTATACGTATACATATATCCCCATATCCCCTCCCTCTTGCGTCTCCCTCCCACCCTCCCTATCCCACCCCTCTAGGTGGTCACAAAGCACCGAGCTGATCTCCCTGTGCTATGCTGCTGCTTCCCACTAGCTATCTATTTTACATTTAGTAGTGTATATATGTCAACACTACTCTCTCACTTCGTCCCAGATTAGCCTTTCCCCTCCCCGTGTCCTCAAGTCCATTCTCTACGTCTGCATCTTTATTCCTGTCCTGCCCCTATGTTCATCAGAACCTTTTTTCTTTTTTTTAGATTCTCTCTCTCTATATATGTGTTAGCATACAGTATTTGTTTTTCTATTTCTGACTGACTTCACTCTGTATGACAGACTCTAGGTCCATCCACCTCATTACAAATAACTCAATTTTGTTTCTTTTTATGGCTGAGTAATATTCCATTGTATATATATGTGCCACATCTTCTCTATCCATTCATCTGTTGATGGACACTTAGGTTGCTTCCATGTCCTGGCTATTGTAAATAGTGCTGCAGTGAACATTGTGGTACATGACTCTTTTTGAATTATGGTTTTCTCAGGGTATATGCCCAGTAGTGGGATTGCTGGGTCATATGGTAGTTCTATTTTTACTTTTTTAAGGAACCTCCATACTGTTCTCCATAGTGGCTGTATCAATTTACATTCCCACCAACAGTGCAAGAGGGTTCCCTTTTCTCCACACCCTCTCCAGCATTTGTTGTTGTAGATTTTCTGATGATGCCCATTCTAACAAGTGTGAGGTGATACCTCATTGTAGTTTTGATTTTCATTTCTCTAATAATTAGTGATGTTGAGCAGCTTTTCATGTGCTTCTTGGCCATCTGTATATCTTCTTTGGAGAAATGTCTATTTAGGTCTTCTGCCCATTTTTGGATTGGGTTGTTTGTTTTTTTGATATTAAGCTGCATGAGCTGCTTGTAAATTTTGGAGATTAATCCTTTGTCAGTTGCTTCCTTTGCAAATATTTTCTCCCATTCTGAGAGTTGTCTTTTTGTCTTGTTTATGGTTTCCTTTGTTGTGCAAAAGCTTTTACGTTTCATTAGGTTCCAGTTGTTTATTTTTGCTTTTATTTCCATTTCTCTAGGAGGTGGGTCAAAAAGGATCTTGCTGTGATTTATATCATAGAGTGTTCTGCCTATGCTTTCCTCTAAGAGTTTTATAGTGTCTGGCCTTACATTTAGGTGTTTAATCCATTTTGAGTTTATTTTTGTGTATGGTGTTAGGAAGTGTTCTAATTTCATTCTTTTACATGTAGCTGTCCAGTTCTCCCAGCACCACTTATTGAAGAGAGGCTGTCTTTTCTCCATTGCATATTCTTTCCTCCTTTATCAAAGATAAGGTGACCATGTGTGTATGGGTTTATCTCTGGGATTTCCATTTTGTTCCATCGATCTATATTTCTGTTCTTATGCCAGTACCATACTGTCTTGATTACTGTAGCTTTGTAGTATAGTCTGAAGTCTAGGAGCCTGATTCCTCCAGCTCCGTTTTTCGTTCTCAAGATTGCTTTGGCTACTCGGGGTCTTTTGTGTTTCCATACAAATTGTGAAATTTTTTGTTCTAGTTCTGTGCAAAAGGCTATTGGTAGTTTGATAGGGATTGCATTGAATCTGTAGATTGCTTTGGGTAGTATAGTCATTTTCACAATGTTGATTCTTCCAGTCGAAGAACATGATATATCTCTCCATCTGTTTGTATTGTCTTTAATTTCTTTCATCAGTGTCTCATAGATTTCTGCATATAGGTCTTTTGTCTCCTTAGGTAGGTTTATTCCTAGGTATTTTATTCTTTTTGTTGCAATGGTAAATGGGAGTGTTGCCTTAATTTCTGTTTCAGATTTTTCATCGTTAGTGTATAGGAATGCAAACCCTAGTGTGTAGGGTTTGTCATACATGGCCTTTATTATGTTGAGGTAGGTTCCCTCTATGCCTACTTTCTGGAGAGTTTTTATCATAATTGGGTGTTGAATTTTGTCGAAAGCTTTTTCTGCGTCTATTGAGATTATCATATGGTTTTTATCCTTCGATTTGTTAATATGGTGCATCACATTGATTGATTTGAGTATATTAAAGAATCCTTGCATTCCTGGGATAAACCCCACTTGGTCATGGTGTATGATCCTTTTAATATGCTGTTGGATTCTGTTTGCTAGTATTTTGTTGAGGATTTTTGCATCTATGTTCATCAGTGATATTGGCCTGTAGTTTCCTTTTTTTGTGATATCTTTGTCTGGTTTTGGTATCAGGGTGATGGTGGCCTCGTAGAATGAGTTTGGGAGTGTTCCTCCCTCTGCTATATTTCAGAAGATTTTAAGAAGGACAGGTGTTAGCTCTTCTCTAAATGTATGATAGTATTCGCCTGTGCAGCCATCTGGTCCTGGGCTTTTGTTTGTTGGAAGATTTTTAATCACAGTTTCAATTTTAGTGCTTGTGACTGGGCTGTTCATATTTTCTGTTTCTTCCTGGTTCAGTCTTGGAAGGTTGTGCTTTTCTAAGAATTTGTCCATTTCTTCCAGGTTGTCCATTTTATTGGCGTATAGTTGCTTGCAGTAATCTCTTATGATCCTTTGTATTTCTGCACTGTCAGTTGTTACTTCTCCTTTTTCATTTCTAATTCTGTTGATTTGAATCTTCTCCCTTTTTTTCTTGATGAGTCTGGCTAATAATTTATCAATTTTGTTTATCTTCTCAAAGAACCAGCTTTTAGTTTTATTGATCTTTGCTAATGTTTCCTTCATTTCCTTTTCATTTATTCCTGATCTGATTTTTTTTTTTTTTTTAATTTTTGGCTGTGTGCGGTCTTTGTTGCTGGCTGTACACGGGCTTTCTCTAGTTGTGGCGAGCGGGGGCTACTCTTCATTGCGGTGCGCAGGCTTCTCATTGCAGTGGCTTCTCTTTTTATGGAGCACAGGCTCTAGGTGCACGGGCTTCAGTAGTTGTGGCATGGGTTTAGTTGCTCCACGGCATGTGGGATCTTCCCAGACCAGGGCTTGAACCCATGTCCCCTGCATTGGCAGGCGGATTCTTAACCACTGTGCCACCAGGGAAGCCCTCTGATCAGATTTTTGCGATCTTTCCTTCAGCTAACTTTTGGGGGGGGGTGGTTTTGTTCCTCTTTCTCTAATTGCTTTAGGTGTAAGGTTAGCTTGTTTATTTGAGTTGTTTCTTGTTTCTTGAGGTAGGATTGTATTGCTATAAACTTCCCTCTTAGAACTGCTTTTGCTGCATCCCATAGGTTTTGGTTCATCGTGTTTTCAACGTCATTTGTTTCTAGGTATTTTTTGATTTCCTCTTTGGTTTCTTCAGTGAGTTCTTGGTTATTTAGTATAACGTATTATTTAGCCTCCATGTGTTTGTATTTTCTACAGTTTTTTTTTCCTGTAATTGGTATCTAGTCTCATAGCGTTGTGGTTGGAAAAGATACTTGATCCGATTTCAATTTTCTTAAATTTACCAACGCTTGATTTGTGACTCAAGATATGATCTATCCTGGAGAATGTTCCATGAGCGCTTGAGAAGAAAGTGTATTCTGTTGTTTTCGGATGGAATGTCCTATAAATATCAATTATGTCCAGCTTGTTTAATGTGTCATTTAAAGCTTGTGTTTCCTTATTTATTCATCATGGTTTTTAGAGTCTACAATTACATAAAAGTAAGTCCTATCCATTGACATCACCAAAGCACAGTGAATCTACGCTCCTCCTGCAATTAAAATTGTGCCATTAAGTGAGTTAAACCCAGCGATAACTATATCTCTGAATATGAAGGGCCAGGAGAAGCTGAGGGGAACCAGGACCACTGACTTGCCTTCCCCATGGCTGGCTTTGGTGATCCGGTTACTGTGAAATTGACCTATTTCCAGTAAATGAGGGAACTGGGCTGGAGAGTGTTGTGTGGAAGAACAGGTCCCATCTCTCACCTGTCCTGTAGGTGAGGAGCCCGAGTGCAAGGACATCACTGCCAAGCTGCAGTACGTCAAAGTGGGAGACTGTCTGTCTGAAGAGCAAGTGGACATTCACTACTGCGAGGTAAGGGGTCCTCGGTTAGGAGGGGCAAGTTCTTTGTTTGGTCACGTCTCTTTAGTTACAGAGTCGAAGGATCTGGGAAATTCACAGGGGGGAGAAGTGAAAGGAACTGGGAGCTTTTAAAATTTTTTTAAAAAGCCTATGTTTTATTGAAGTAAATGGGAACTTTTGACCCTAGAAGAAAAAAACCGAGCAATGATTCAACACATCCTCTGAAGAGAATGGAGAGTTGCTTAATGGAAGATGGGAGTTGGGTGTGACAGTTCCATTAGGACAGGCCTTTCAGACCTCCCGAGAGCTCTTTTACACGTTGTTTGGCTGTCCCGTGTTTCTCCGGGCAAGGCCAGACCTTCTTGATGGGAGGAGGGCAGGTGGAGGAAGTGGGCTGCCCCAGAGCCCTCCCCACCCTGGCACTCTCCACCGCCCGCAACGGCCGCCTCTCTCTGCCCTGCCGTAGGGAAGATGCACCAGCAAAGCCCTGTACTCCATCGACACAGAGGACGTGCAGGACCAGTGCGCCTGCTGCGCGCCCACACGCACAGAGCCCATGCAGGTGCCCCTGCGCTGCGCCAACGGCTCCGTCATCCACCACGTGGTCCTCAACGCCATGCAGTGCAAGTGCTCCCCAAGGAAGTGCCGCCAGTGAGGCGCGGTCCTGCCGCGGACACCCGTCACCACCCGCTTGGCAACCCCTGCTTGGCGCATGCGTGCTCCGCTCCCGGGCTTCCCCGGGCCCACAATAAAGGCCAACCTGTCATCTTGCCAAAGGCTCATGGTTCATCTAGGCTGAGATGGCTGTTGTAGGCTGGGCTGGAGCTCTGAGGCTGGTGCCGAAGGGGGTGGGGGGTAGGGGAGCACAGGCTCCATCTGGAAACACTTGAGCCCCGGGGTCTGCGGGAGGCACCGCCCACGTCGGGGAGAAAGTGGCAGCTCAGCGTCCACGGGGAGGGAAGGGGAAAGTGAGCGCCAGGCCTCCTTGGAAACAGCCCAGTGGCTGAAGGAGAAGGGATTTGCTCTGGAACACTGGGGTCTCCAGTCTCTGAATCCAGGGGCTTCTGGGCAGAGCAGAGGAGTCCCTAGAGCCAGGCTCCTGCCAGGCTCTGGCCATTGTGGCTGACTTGATGGGGAAGGGGCCCCAGTGAGTGTGCAAGCGGTTCTCTGAGCCCTCAGCTGAGCCAGTGCCTGTGTTCCTCAGTCGCCCCCGTGGGAGGGTGAGAGGCTGGGGGCTGGGGGGCTGGAAACGCGGTGCTGGGCATGTGCGGGAACGTGGTCCCTCGCGGCACAGGCGTGGCCGTGGCTGGGGACCCCCAGACTCGGGGGCGGCCCAGGTTCCACCCATGGCCTTCGCCGGACTGTGTGGCCTCAGCAAGCCCCTTAGCGGTTTTCAGACTTAGTTTCCTCAACTGGAACCAGGAACGTCAGTCTCACTCACTCGGCTGGGAGGGTCAAATAAGCCAGAAAGTCCGGGAGTAACTATGAATTGCTCTCTAATAACGGAAAAAGTGACCAGAAGAAGAACGGGGAAATCAAGCTTCAAAGGGAAACCCTAAGTGTCCCTACCGTCAGTGGCAGAGCATTGAGGATTTCCTTTGTTCTGAGGGGTGAGGGAGCTGAGTTCCTTTGGGGCTGGATGCTGGAGGCCAAGGCCTTGCCCACTCCAGGATCCTTTAGTGGACAGAAGAGGTGTAGGTAACTCCAGACCTCACCGGGTCCCCAGATCACTAACCACTGCTGTCACTCTCAAGGAGAGATCACCTTTCTTAGACTTTTATGAAAAAAGCTTACATGTATACGCTGGCAAGATGGCAGAAACTCTAGGTGGGGAGAGCACACCCATGAGAATAAAGCAACTGTCCTGGCTATGAGACAGGAATCTGATGGAAGATTGACTTTCATGCTGGATCCTCCTAGCCCAGGAGAGACTCAACTCATTGAACATACTGGACCACGGAGCTGGAAAGGATTTAGACATCTCATCCACTGCCCTCTCCTGCCCCTTTGCAGCGGATGAAAGCAGCTCAGAGAACTTGAGTAACTTGTCAAAGGTCACACAGCTGCTGGGTGGCAGGGTCAGGTTCAGAACCCAAGTACCTGGACACCTGGGCAGGAACTCCGGAGCCGGTGCATCAGAGCCGCACGTCCCTGGTGCTGACAGATTCGGCCCTGTTCTCACAGGAACCAGTGACGGCTGCATTTCTAGGTCTTTCTGCTTCTGTCACTGCTGGGGAAGAACCTCCAGGGAAGATACATTAAAGGCAAATGGCATGGGTTGTGTTGAGTCGTTTTGGTGGGGAGTTTAGCCGGGTAGAGGGAAGGAAGAATGGATAGAAGTTTTATGTAACTGCTCAATAATTCCAAGGCTGTCATCCTCCATCCATCACCCCACCTCCAACTTTGAGTGCCTCTATGGTCTCTGTAGGAAACCAGATCCAGGGCCAGAGAATTACCTGTCTCCCTTCTGACTGATGGCCTAATGCTCCACCTGGGGACGAGACGCCATTGGATGCATCGCCACAGAGGAACTCAGCAGGGAGTCTGCCTCTCCAGCAGAAGGTGTCAGTTTTCCAACTGCCTCCGTAGCCTGAGTTCCCCTCATATTTACTGATAGTACAGTTCACTGCCAAGAAAAAAGCTGAGTCAGAAAAATTGCATATTTTGATTTAAAAAAAAATGCAGGAAGTAGGGTAAAAAGGAGAAACTGGTAGTGGGGGTATGAGCCAGGAGCTGTCCCCATTCTGCATGTGTTCCAGGGTGGGTCTGCCTCTGGTCTCAGGCACTCTCTTTTTTGTCACCCTTAGACCAGATGGGACAGTCCCCAAAGTGAGAGTCTTAGGGGGAGTCTCAAGGGAGGAGTATGCAGGGACCAAGGGACTAAAACAGTGCGGGAGGGAGAGAAGAGAGGGAATGGATAAGGAACCACCATGGTGGAAAGGTTTCCAATCCTCCTGGCATTGAAAACATGTAGAGAAGGTTCCCAGAAGTGAATGGAGAAGGGTGTTGTCTCAAGCAGCCAGGAATCAAGTGTTAGAGCACAGGCTCTGGAGTAGGCAAGTCCTCAGAGGCACGGTGCCTGACCGTTTACACTGCAGTCTCCTGATCTGTGAAATGGGCACACAGGCAGTAATTCCCTCATAGATTTGTTACTAGAATTAGATAATTCCTCTGGGGGAGGCTCTGAGAAGGATGCTGAGGGCGAGGAAGTCCACATCCACGTCAGCCATGGTTACTCCTGGTGGCCAGGATACAGCCCAGGTTGGCACACACTGCTTTTGGTTTTCCTTCTGCTCAGCCCCTGACTCCCCTTTACTGCCTCAGTTTCCTTATCTATAAAGTGGGGAGCAGTCCCCACCAGCCCACCTTATCAGCATAGGAGATAGGAAAGTCATTCAGAGCCTACTTGACATATAATGTTATAATACCTTTTCATTTTCAGGGTCCCTGGTATTAATGCACTTGTTTCGCTTGGGGGCGTCTTGGAATTGTAGATTCCATCATCCAGAATGGCCCTTTGGAGGTCTTCTCTTCCATCCCCCTGCCCATGGCTAGATGTCAAAGCCATTCCGGAGAGATGGAACTCCTCTTTTTCCTGGAATGGAGCTTCCACCATCTACCTCCTCAGCTGGTCCCAGCGTCTCCCTGGGAAGCTTTGCTAAAACCCCTTGCCTCCCCAAGCCCCTCCCCTTGCCTCTTGCAGCCCCTCTTCCTGTCCCTGGGGCACAATTCCTCCACTCCTGCGCCTTTTAATCTAGAGAAAGTTGGGGACTTCTGGTGGCGGGTAGAGTGCAGGCAGGCGTGCGGGGGAGCCTCCCACCCCTACCCAGGCGATAAGGGCCAGGGCGGCGGGAAGCAGGCTTCCCGGGCGGAATTGGAAGCTAATCAGCCAGGCTGTTCACGAGATAATCCGGCTGAATGCTCACACCCGAACCAGGTTAGCAGGCAGCTCCCCGGGTGGGGAGAGCAGCGGTCTTACTGTCTCGCCCCTCAGCTTCATTAACCGGAGCGTGTCCCGGACTCAGCCGGCCCACGGGAACGCCCTCCTTTCTCCACGTGGCGCGACCAGCGCCGGTGCGCCTAGGGTGCAGCTCCGGGGAGGCCTGGTAGCCGCTGGCGAGGGATGGGGGAGGAGGCAGCGGCAGCAGGCTGGGGCGGGCACGTCCAGACGGAGCTGAGCTGCGATGGAATTAGTCCCGCGACTGAATAAGCCAGAGCAGACGCCAGAGCAGCCCCAGCAGCGGGGCAGTCCCGGTTTCCTGCCCTGCGCGCCCGCACCATGGCCACCCCCGGGCTGAGCGGTGAGTCCCCCCTGCCGGGGACCCTGGTCCTGACAAGTTGTAGAAGGCAGAGGGGCTGGGAGTGAAGGACATGGCCTCTTACCCCTTGGGATTCGTGACCCCAAGTGAACCTGGAATGGTGGTTCCAGAGCTGATCCTTTTCTCCCAGGATGGGGAAGGCGAGGGATGCCCGAGCACTTTCCTGGACACTCATTTCCGATCAAGGGGAGAAGAGGTAGGACAAGAGGCAGGAGATTGGTGCAGTGGCTTTTTGGTGATGAATTACCAATTCCTATCTCTTTATCTTCTTGTTAAGTCGGGGGTGTTCAGTTCAGTGCATCTGAATGGTAAGCAAACACCCAGAGTTTAATCTGCTGAGGAGAGAGGTTCAGATTCACCCCCTGCAATTTGACTTTGGCATTCCTGGAGCAGCTTCACAGTTTCAGGAAGTCTCCTCCAGCCCTTATCCAAACCCACCCCCAGGAAGGACATTTACACCTCGGGGTGCAGGGAAACACAGGCGTGACTTTCCTGGGGACTTTTTTTTTTAGAGGAAAAGCAAATTGAGGCAGCGTTTAGGGGGGCAGGATGTGATACTGCTGCACCTCCAAATGATACTGAGTAGAAAGACATGTTTGGCAGGGTTGACCTTGCTTGGAAAGGGATTTTGTTGGGTGTCTTGTTTCTGGTGGCTCGTGGGAGAGGCGTGGAGTGGCGGGGGCAGGGTGCCCACCTCATTGGCATGAACGGTGGGCAGAAGGGACTGGAAGGTAGGCATCAGGCACAGTCCCGAGACTTTGTGAGCAGGTGTGGAGAGGACACCCCGGACCATGTGGATGCTGGTCCGGGGACCGTGTGGATGCTGGTCCGGGGACCGTGTGGATGCTGGTCCGGGGACCGTGTGGATGCAGGTCCGGGATAGAAGTTCCCACTGAGCAAGGTTAGGTCTCTGCCCCAAGGCAGGTGACAGGTGAGGGAAGATCTTAGACAAGGTAGGGCGCTTGTGGAGGATGACGAGACTCCGGGTCCCTGCACGTGCCTGGGCTTTGTGCTTGGGACCGGACATTAGAGCCCCGCCTCAGCTGCTGGGTGTCCAGGGCCCAATCTCCCCCTCACTGTGTCCTGTCATGCACCATCATTTTGGGAGCCAAGGACCTGAGACGGTCCTTTCGGGGCACCTGCATCGCTCTCTGGGTTGCCTCTACGTGGGTCCTGGGCCTCTTTGCTGGCTGATGGAGAAAGCTGTGTGAGGAGTGGGGATGGGTTCCAAACACCAGCCTCAGGTTCTGTCCAGTTTCTTTCCGCCCCTTCCCTGCCCTCTTCCACTACAGGGCACAGCTAGGGGGCCAGAGGCACCGGGTTCTAAAGTGGAGCTTGCCTTTCATTTTCTTTAATGAGGACCTGATTCCTAGAGCACACGGAGAACAGAAACTTGACCACCAGAGATGAGGATCTTGCCTCTAGCTACAAAGTAGAATCGGTCTCTATTTGTATGCAGATGGTTGGGGAGAAGGAGTTTAAACAGAGATTGCATTCAAGGAAAGAACCGGCCATGTGGACACCTGGAGAATGACCTAGCAAAGGCAGTAGTGGCGAAAGACCCCATGGCAGCAATGTGCTTGGGCTGTCCAAAAAATAGGGGGGAAGCCCAGTGCCTGGAGGGAGAGGGAGAGGGTGAGAGTGAACCAGATCACGCGGAGTCTTGGGACTCAGGCCATGTGTTTTTGACTTTTCAAAGAGAAAGGGAAGAGTAACATTTATCAAGCATCATCTGTATACCAGACATCGTGCTTTGCTTCCCCCAAAATATGGGGGTCAGTGTTAAGTCCATTTCATTGACGAGGAACCTGAGGTTCAGAGAGGTTAAGAAATATGCCTGTTACATTGTGTTAACTACCGAGTCATCAGAGAAGGATAAAGTTGGAATTCAGTTTCATTTCCCACCACCTCACCTTGTTGCTTTTGTTCTGTTCTCAAGAAGCCATTAGAAGGGAGTGTAGATACCAACAAAGAGGGGTGGTTGAGAAATGTGGGTGGAACTGGGGCTTTTAGGGAGACACTAATTTTGCAAGGCTGGTAGGTGATGCTGTGGTCATAATCCAGGCAAGGCTTGCCTTGACACGACTTCCAATCTGGGATCATCATGGTTAACTTACTTAGTGGGGTCAAGCCCAGGAAGGCAGGTTGTCATCACCAAACTCCTAAGGCAATGTGCCACTGTGATCTCCACCGGGGACATGACTTAATGAGCACAGGTTATCTGAGTTCCACATCTGTGGCTCACAGGCACGTGGGAGAGACTGACCCACTGGGGGCAGAGGACTTGCCCAGTGTCTGATGTGCTCTAGCAGACCTGGCTCACGATCATTTCAGTGGATCTGCACACCATGCACCTGTGCTTGCAGCTCACAGCAGTTCAGAGCACACCTGCCGAGCCAGGTACTACACTCAGTGCTGGAGCTACAAGGATCAACAAGGGCACACAGTGGCCTGTCAGGATTCTGGGGGCCCTAAGTTGATCCTAGTAGTGTAGCAACCACGTCCACTGTTGTTGGACATGAGAATGAGGAACCAGGATCAAACCTGGGCTTGTTTAGACCAAACCGAAGAAATTAGCCCCGTCCATACTTCAGGCATTTCAAGATGTACTAGAGGTCTTTCTTAGGCTCCTTCTGACAACCCTGCCCTTCCTCCGGAAACTCTTAAGGAAATAATTTATAAGTCTGTCTGGCTGACAGCTCTCCATCTAGGTTAACTTGTGCTGAAACTACGAAAGGATGGCAATTCTCACAAGGATCCAGGGTCAGATCCTGTCTCTGTGTAGCAAACACAGGTATAAAGCACCCTTGCATCTTCTGACTGGCCCACTGACCAAGGGATAATTCCCACTTTCTAGCCTATTGTTCATCATTAACTAATTAAAATAGCTTAAAAACTAAAAAGTAATGATACAAGCCCATTGTGAAAAAAAATTAAATGCAAATAAATAAAATACCTGTTTTTAATATTTTGGTAATTATTCTTCACCCTAACTCCTTTTTAATCCATTTTTATTCTTGCCTATATCAGTAATTATTTCTATTATTTATTCATCTTCAAACAAATTACAAAAAAGGAAAACCTAGATGCAATAAAACTTAAATCAAAGATAAATGAGCAAATGCCAAATAATGAAAGATTAGGAACATATTATTATAGCACCAAAACCTAGAGAAGAAGAGGTCCTGTAGTTGAGTGAAAACTTACCTATGAGCCTCCTGACAGGCAGAACAGAAAAGAGATAGTAAGTCCCGTGGGTCTCATTGCCTAAGAAAAGGAGATTCGTTCATCAACATTAAAGTTTAAGAAGAATGGCACAGTGGTATTTGTGTGACATATAAGACACTGCCTAGCATAATGGGCTGTAGTTTCATTAATAGCTTTTCAGAAAGAGTATTATTTTTCATGTGGGCATTTATTGTATTGTTTCTGATTTTTTTTTTAAAAGAGGCGTTTCTGTTTTACTCTTTTCTCGTCCCTTCTATTCCATTATATTGAAAAAAAATGCTGTTTTCAAACCATTATATAACCAACTATTGGGTTAAGCTTCTAATTTGAAAAGTTGTGGCTTCAGCAGATAGAAAACTTAGAGGCTAATGGTCCATTCTGACCAATGGCTCACAATCTCTTTTCCTCGCCTGTGTAAGAAAGTGATGTACTCTTCCATCAGGTGCAATACTTTTAATTGATTTCTTTATATTTATTTTGGCTGCACTGGATCTTAGTTGTGGCACGTGGACTTCTTAGTTGTGGAACGCAGGGTCTAGTTCGCCGGCCAGGGGTCGAACCCGGGCCCCCTGCATTGGGAGCTTGGAGTCTTACCCACTGGACCACCAGGAAGTCCCAGGAGTAATTCTTATCCAAGTTTCTATCTGTTGTCATTTCCCTTCATTGTGAAGAACATGCTTTAGCATTTTTTTAAATTTTATTTTATATTGGAGTATAATTGATTTACTCCAAATTTTATTTTATATTGGAATATAATTGAGTATAATGTTGTATTATACTGTATGTATTATACAGTTTAATGACAAATCATTAAACTGTATAATACTGGTGACAAATCCTCTCAACTTTCTTACCCACCCAAGACTCCAGAATTCCATACCACAAAGCACGGAAGAGATGATTGGCCAGAAATCCCTCTCTGCTCATCTTTCCAGCAGCTCAATTTTTTATCCACCCTTTCCTCGAGCACCTACTATGTGCCAGGCTGCAGTAAGGATCAAAGGTGATATCCAGTCCCTACCTTTGAGAATCTCTCCCTGCATGGGGTGTACAGGTGTGAGGGGGTTGTCCAGTCTGTCAAGTTGGGGGAAGTTTGAGCAAGGTTGTGAAGCACAGGTATTTGACGTGGATGGTATCTCCCTGGGCTGAATTACTGCACTTGTAAGTGGAGTTACTTAATGAAGGGTACTGTATTAGGGTACTGCTCTGCTCTATTTATTATTATTCACATTGATAATGAAGGGCACTCTATTAAGGTAATGCTCGGATAACTGCTCTAACGGGCAGACTAAAGAATAAGGAGGAAAACACAGCAAGAGTTTACTTCCTGTTAAAGGGATAGGCCTGGGCGGATAAACAAGTTGGTGGGGTGACTCTTTTCCAGGAAGCTTTTCAGGGACCCGGGGTGACAGAGGCTCCTCCAGCTTCCACTATGACTTCCGAGGTGGCCCTGAGAATTGCCGCTCCAGTTATCTGAGCCGGGGAAAGAGCGTGGAGGGGCACGCAGAAGCAGGCCTGGAAGGTTTCTATGGGCCAGGCCTAGAAATAGCACATATCACTCTTCTCACATTCCTCTGGCCGGAATTCAGTCCCGTGGCCACATCTAGTTACAAGGGAGGGAGGCTAGGAAATGTGGTCTAGCTGTGTGTTCAGGGAGAAGAGGAAGACATGGATGTTGGTAAGCAGCTTGTAGTCTCTGTCATAGGGGCCTATCAGAAATGGTAAGTTTGGTGTGGTATAGTCACACTTACTATGCTGTATGAAAGTTACAGATTTAGACATTTGTCTCCCCAAGTAGGCTCTGAGATCTTCAAGTTTCAGCACCCAGGACAGGACAGGGTATGTGGTGAATGCTTATTAAATGGTTTGTGAATGCAGGAATGAATGAATGAGTGAGTGGTGAGCTGGTGTGACAGTAGCTGACCAACAGATTCTGCTGCTTCTTTATTGTCTTTTTAAAAAATTGAAGTCTAGTTGATTTACAATGTCGTGTTAGATTCAGGTGTACAACAGAGTGATTCAGGTGTACATATATATATTCTTTTTTGTATCCTTTTCCATTATGGTTTATCACAGGGCACTGAATATAGTTCCCTGTATTGTACAGTAGGACCGTGTTGTTTATCTATTTTATATATAGAAGTTTGTATCTGCTAATCCAAAACCCCTCCCCCACCCGCTTTCCCCTTTGGTAACCATAAGTTTGTTTTCTATGTCTGTGTGTCTGTTTCTGTTTTGTAAATAAGTTCATTTATATCATTTTAAAAGATTCTACATATAAGTGATATCATATCATATTTGTCTTTCTCTGTCTGACTTCACTTAGTATGATAATCTCTAGGTCCCTCCATGTTGCTGTAGATGGCATTGTTTTCTTTTTTATGGCTGAGTAATATTCCAGTGTGTGTGTGTGTGTGTGTGTGTGTGTGTGTGTGTGTTTACCACATCTTTATCCATTCACTGTTGATGGACCTTTAGGTTGCTTCCATGTCTTGGCTATTGTAAATAGTGCTGCTGTGAACACTGGGATGCATGTATCTTTTCAAATTATAGTTTGAATTTTAGTTTGAATAATTTGAATTCAAATTATTCTGTTAGTGATTCTATAGACCAATGGTCTCAACCCTGGTGGCGCAATAGAACGCCCCAGGCAAATAAGTCCAGATCTCGAGGTGGAACCAGACATCAACCTTTTAACTTTCCTAGGTGATTCAATGTGTACCCAAGGTTGAGAACTGCTCTCTGTGTCCATTTGTCCTCGCTTTTACTGATCGCTGGACCCTAGTATTTTAAGTCTGGCTTCACATGGCGGGCTCCTCCCACCCTCCCCACAGAGTAGCTCCTGGGGGCTTCTGTTTATCCCTTTCCAGAACTTCTTCTCCTAGTTCTGTCCTTTGGAATGTGGTGACTGTAACGTCACTGATAGTCAAATAAAGACACATGTGGTCTTAAGTGAGAGCAATCTGTATTTGGCTAGGACAGCAGCCTAGCAGAGGTGAAGTTATGAGACGTTAAAAAATGTGTCTCCGCCTTCCCTGGTGGCGCAGTGGTTGGGAGTCCGCCTGCCGATGCAGGGGACACGGGTTCGTGCCCCGGTCCGGGAGGATCCCACATGCCGCGGAGCGGCTGGGCCCGTGAGCCATGGCCGCTGAGCCTGCGCGTCCGGGGCCTGTGCTCCGCAACGGGAGAGGCCACAACAGTAAGAGGCCCGCGTACTGCAAAAAAATAAATAAATAAATGAAAATGTGTCTCCCAAGTGTTTCCA